>NC_091506.1:2611974-2922041 GCF_947461875.1 Haliaeetus albicilla
TTGCAAGTCAAACACTGAAATCTTTATTTAAGCAAAATTGTCCTTTGTCACAGTGCAAATTGTGTATGAGTAAGGAGTTAATTGCACAGTTGCTAATTCTAATGAGGTGCCATATTAGGGTAGAAGCTGTCACAGTAGGACTGGCATCAGCGTGACTTTACATTTTGATGGGTGTTTGTTTAATTCGTAGCAAACATGTTGGTATTCTGCACATACGGGTGTGCAGTCCACTCCACCATGAGTTTGTTACAGTGAGTTTATGTTAATAAAAGTCTGAACAGTGGAAAAACTCACGAAAATTGAAATTACAAGTGAGATTTGTTACTCATGGACATTAAAAAAAACACATGACGGGAGCTGCTTTGCCAAAGACACCAGCATTCATCCATCACATGTACTTTCTCATTCAGGTTTTACTTCTTTCAAAAGTTTCTTCAAGCCTTGCTTAGTTGCACTTATTTGAAGCTAATACAGGAGGGAGTGGCTGAAATTCACGCCTGCTGCTGTGTGGGAAGACAGATGGAAAGGTCCTAGCCCTTCTGGCCCTGACTTCTATCAATATATATTAATATGTTCTTCAGTTTGCTGTTAATGTCCAGAATAAATGATACCTCTTCCTCCTTTATGTTCTTACTCTTAGTACTGAAGTATACTTAGCACAACCCCACTTGAATGTCTTTCACCTGAATACGTTCCTTTCCTTAGCCTGCCTTTCTAATCGTGTTCTCTACTCCTTTGCTTGTTCTGATTTCTTTTCTTTACAAGGAAGAGGTTCAAACTGGCTTATGTATTTTTTGCTTGGGGGATCAAAACTGCGGAGGACTCCAGGTACATATGCAGGGATAGATATGGGTTGCTGAAATTTAACATCTTCCTGAGCGCTCATGCTGGCTTTTTTCTATTCATTGTCACCCGCAGTTCTTTTTCTGCTTTTGTCTCTGAAGTTCCTTGCATCAAATACATTTTCTAGCAGACTCTCCCAGGCGCTCTAGTATTTTCAAGATATATCAGGGTGCCTGGGAATTATACCGTATAGAACATTATGTTTTGTATTATATTAAAAAATACTGATATGTGAGTAGGATTTGAAAAGCTTTAGATGTCTTAATTCTGTTGGCTACAAATGCAAGCGGACAGGAATTAGGCCAGTGGTTTGTTCTTGAGTCCACTCTTGTGAGACACCCCATAATCCTCACGTGCGATAAATTCCAGGATCACAGGATCAGTAAACACGGTTTTGATAACTCCTGAGCTTTTTGTTGTTTCATTTGTCTTCATAGCCCTTACTGTGACATGCCAAGCCACCGATGCAAGTGCTCGTCATTACATACCTTCATCACAGAAATGTGTCTTCCTCCCCTTGTACTCTGTATAGACAGGACTCTACAGGCAAGTGTCCAGACTCGAGCCAGTATCCATCTTTAATTTTCCTTCTGATCCCATCTCTAATAAATGTGGCATGTACTGAATCTTCGAAGAATTACGCTGTTTAGAGATGTAGTTTCTGCTCATTCAGAATTTAGCTACAGGAAGCGCTGTTGTCTCATCAATAGTCAGATTATTCTTGAATGGTGAATGGTTCAGGCAGAAATACCCTCCTGTTTATATATTCATTGGTAGATAAACAAGGAGATGGTTTTCCTTCTGTATTGACCAATTTGGGTAGCATTACCAAACCCCGGGTAAGTATTAATTGGTTTTGCTGCAGAGCATGTCACGTTTTATAAACCTTGTCATGAAGAGACAATGTTTTCTCCCAAAACTCTGTCTGCGTAGATGCGGCAAGTCCTCCGTAGAGAACAACTGAAATCAGCTTTGTCTTTTTGTTTGTGTGCCAACTGCTTATCTGGAGAGATTAAAGAAAAGAAAGAGGTGAGCACTGGGGAAGCAAAACCATTGAAGAACACAATCTGACTAATTTAACAAAAAGATCAAGATGTGATTCGATTGCAGTAAATGACTGTCTGCATAGGAGAGAGTATTGGATACTAAAGGGCTCTTTAGGGGAGAAAAGTATAAATTGGTATACAGAGTGGCTGCAGTTAAATCCACTATAATTGAACCAAGGCACAAGTTTTAATGGTGGGATGATTAATATCTGAAACAAATTACCAAGGAATTGGGAAATTCTCCGTTTCTTGATAGCTTCTGGATACTTTCAATGGCATGGTTCAAACAAAAATGAGTTGGAGCTATTGGCACAGGGGAGATGAGTAGAAGGTTAAGGGTGGTGCTAGCGTATGTCGGGTTAGCAGGTCTCCTCCCAAATGACAGGCTCTTCGTTCAGCAAGCGTTGCCCAAACAGCCACGTGTGTCTTGCCCGGCATCCTCGCAGCCTGGGCTGGGGGCTGTGGGTCGCTGCCGAAGGCACCTGCGGAGAGGCAGGGAAGACGACCCTGAAGTGCTTGTCACGCACCCTGGTGTTTTATACTTGAGGTATAAGATAGAGGAAAAGGGCACACCAGAGCCTGCTTTGGGATTGCAAGCACAAGGGAGCAGTGATGCAATCGCTTTACATCCACAGGGACAGGGATAAAGCCCATTGTCCAAGATGCTTAAACAAAAGCATTGTCATTTTTCCATGTCATTGTGTTATTGACTCTTTCCTATATTGAATCAATCTAGAAATTGTCACTAATTTTTCATAAGAACATGCAACTTTGCTCCCTAATAGCAGCTTGACTCCTCTCTCTTCATCCACACTGAGCCTATTTGCGTTGCATGCTTGGAAGACTCTATTTCTACTAAATGGAGAGGTAGTCGTTAGTATGAGACAGCCGTGGTTCTTCACTGGCAGAACTTTAGATCATTAATAATACAAGCTCATGCCCCCCATCTATCAATCAGTTAGCTTTTCAAATAAAATGGTAAGAAATCTGATTAGCTCAATGTAGTTGAAGTAAATCAGGGACACGTATGCACTTGCTGAAGATTGAGAGGCTGGAGGTTTTCCAGACTTCATCTTCTGGATGAATTGTTGAGGATTTATTTGCCCTTCTATTTCTTGACAGCTATTGCTTTCATTCATGGCAGAGGTTAGAACAATCACACAGAACTATTTGAAAAATATTAAGATTAATGATTGTATGTGTAAACTATTTTTCCCCACTCAGAACGTTAAGGGATAAGAAAATGAAGAAGCTCTTCTCTTTGAGGAAGTGAGACCTCGGAGGTCCTGCCTGTCTCTCTTCAAAAGAAGAATGGAGATGGTTTCCAAAAGAACTGAGGGTCTGAATCAACTTGTGCTGTGAGAATCGTAAATGATCGTGTTTTAGGAGCATCAGAAGGACAAGCAGCTCACATACTTGCCTCTGGGGTCATGGAAAAGTACGTGCAGCAGAAGAAAGTAAAGAAACACTTTAGCTTAAAGGTGTTGGAGAATACTAGGGCTCTTTAGATGAGGAGACCTGAAAAAATGTTAACTCTTTAACACCATTTATTCAGTGGCCTCTGCCACCGAATGCTGGTAGTTTCTATGCAGACTTCACTATATAGATAAGAAAACTTGATATTAAATATTAGAGTAGTCCTGTTTTGCATATGATTTGAATTATTAAATAGCTTTTTGATGATTTGCTGTAGGCAAAATAGTCAAAGTATGTATTTTATCTGTGATGATCATTTGACCTGTGATATTAGGCTTGTGTTTGCTTACTGGATAAATGTGAGTGTAGAATCCAGTGAAAGATTTGTGAAGCTGCTCTGTTTTCAGTGTGTCAGAGGAGAAATAGGCTCCTTGCCTTTATTGACATAAGGTCATGTTCTTTATGCCGGGATAACTAGAGTGTTTGTCTTGCTGCAGACCTTTAGTAGAGACAAGGTACCAGTCGTTTTTACCACAACAGAAAGAGGAAGGACGGAGCTGTGCCTTTAGCCTGATGCTCACCAGTGCTGAGCTTACTTTGAAATAGAATTACGTGCTCTCTTTTACAGGGAATCAGAGTCAACGTGCAGTAGCTGTCTAGTAGTCAAAACATATTTTGATCAAACACAGGGAATGATATAAAAAATTTGTTCACACAGCCTTTGTCTGAGACTTATATTCAGAATGCTTCGATAGAATTTCTTTGCTCAGAGTATGAATTTTTATTGTAATTACATTAACAAAATAGACTATCGGCATGAGTGAGTTATGGATAATGTTTTCATTTAGCTTTTTGTTTCTACTTGATAGCCAGAGATCAGCTTAGATCTTGACAGAGCAAAAAATAGGCAGCGGTTCATCCCAGGAAAAACAATAATGCTTTGTTAAAATTTTGAAGAGGGGAGAAAGAAACAAGAGAGGAGAACAGGAAAGGACTAGAAAGAAATAATATGCACTTGTACATGGTTTGTAATGTCTTTTTTTGGTACATTTTCTGCTGCTTTTTTCCTAGTCTCTGTCTATCAAGGCACTCTCCTATATAAATTCTCAAAGACAGTTCAAGAAGGCTGTGGAAATGAACTATTACCTATAGAAGTAGTACAGTCCTTATTGACTTCAAGAAGATAAGGATCTGAGACCTTGTGTAAGTTCAATTCCTACAATTACGTGAAGGAGAATGAATCACTGGTGAAAGCAAACTAACTGAAAATTCTTTTGAGATGGGATTTTCAAATTGTTCCATGGGAAATTAGGTGTCCAGACTCCATTAAAATATAACTGAAGCTGGAGCATAACTCTCCCAGTCTTTTCTGATAAACTTAGTTCAGAAAAAGTTCATTGCGGTTAATAACCTTGGACATTCCTAGTTCCACTATCAGCTTTAGCTGTGACATGAAAGAACTTGGAAGCCACGGAAACCACTTCTCTAACATTAGTCCCATGTGATGTGTGACAGCAAAGCTTCACGCTAGGGGAGGATGGGGAGCGGTACAATAACTGCTAACGACATCATTTTCCACAAAACCAATTTTAATCTGCTGTTTAGGGACTTGCAAATAGCCTTAAATAGCTCTTGCCATTGAAGAAGCTCATTGGAAGTGCTGTTCAGCAACGCACTTAAACATCTGCACCTTCATTTAATTGTTCTCCAAGATATGTTTAGGTCAGTCTTGAAAAGTTGCTGCGTCTAATGTTTCTGCTCCCGCCTTCAGTAGTAGAGGAGGAGTAGGGGGAGGAACAGCTGTGTACTCTGCCGGGCTTCACTCTCAGACTAAGCGCTGTTCAGTAATTGTACAAATATGAGGCTGTGCAGATGCTCATACTGTGATTTTCCCCCTTTCTTGTGTATTTTGATCAGCAGAATATTAGGCTATGGTTTATTCTGCAGTTTATATAGATTAAGACACAGTCTCCTGGAACGTAGTGCTGGAGTTCAACTCTGTTTCCTGCAAAAACTGGCAGAAGTTTGCTAAACTGATGATATGAGTCAAACCAGTGAGATGATGTTGTCAGTAATACATTTATTGATGCCTTTTTCTACAGAGCTACGTCAAAACAACCATGTTTTTGTTTCAGCACAGGAGAGGGAAGTGGTAAAATTGATGATGATCTGCTGTATGTACATAATCCATTCTGGGTGAAAGAAAGAGGTAAGGCAGAGTGGAAGTAGAAATGTACTCCCATTTGCTTTTTGTTTTTCCTGCCAGTGACTGCATGGTGGAAGGCATCTCTGTTGCCACTTCTGTACATTTTTTAGGTTCTACTTACTTTCGTCAGAATGGATTCTTGCCTACACATGCAGAGATACCCTCATAAATGCTAAGGGGCTTTGTAAAGTAGTTACAACCCAATGTTACATCTGTGTGTCACAAATGGCTATGATGTACCAAGGTACTGCTGTAGATACTGTTTTGGTTTAGGACCAGCTCCTTGAACAGAAGTTCATTCTTTCCCTTAACAAACCTACTGGGAATATCTAGAGTATCTTTCTAGAAATTGGGCAAGATCTCTTCTAGAGACATTTTCTTCCTAGAAATCAGGAGCATTTTGTTGTTCCATTTATGGAACGTTAAATGTTATGTCCGTGTTTTGTGACCTTAATCTTCAGCTTATTCCCAGTCTTGATAGCTTATTGTGGCGCAGGAGCTACATCCTTCTGGCTTGCTCATCAACAGGGTAATGGTAGCAGTCCCACCCCCATTTAAACAAGAGAAATATTTCTGTTGCTGTGGATCATCCTAGAGAGGGAGAATGCCTAGCGTACAGGAGGGAGGACGGAGAAGGGGAAGCTGTGGATGGTGGTCTGAGAAGACTTGGACGAAAAGCAATGGGCTGGGTAAGGAGATCGGACCTGGCTGCTGGCTGTGGTGGACTGTGACTTGGAGTGTGTTAGGAGAGAAGACCAGGAAAGGCTCAGAAAGGACAGGAGTGGACTCTGGCCGGAGTGGGAGAGTATGTAAAAGTGGGCCCTAAAGCATACTTGTGAGGTCCAGAACATAGCATTGCTGCATGTTGCTGGTTTTCTGCTATTTTTGTTTGTGAAACCTGCTGACCAGTGCCCCATCTCTCTTCAGTGCTTGTCTGGTGTTAGCAGGTACCGCATCAGCTTTCATACAAGCGTGGATGTCTCAGTTCTGCTGTGATTCTTGTCAGTACTGCTACGGATGGAAAGTCTGTTTTGCAATTTTCTATAAGCCATTGCTTGTATATTATATATAAACTATGTAGTACACAGAAATCAAACCAAAAAAGGAGAATTACTAAATTATCAAAGTTGCACTGGAAGAAAATGCTACTGGCAGTCTGTGTAAGCATCGTTTCTCCACCGTTCGCTCATCATAGAACGGTTTGGGTTGGAAGGGACCTTAAAGATCATCTAGTTCCAGCCTCTGGCCATGGGCAAGGACACCTTCCACTAGAGCAGGCTGCTCAAAGCCCCATCCAACCTGGCCTAGTGCATGCATTTTGTATGGGATCATCCCGTCACAGCATTGCATCATGACTTTTTCAAATGGGTTTGTTCCCAGTAGGACCTGCCCAAGTCTGCATGGAAAAGGGGGCTGCTCTCATGTCAGCTGGGCCTCCGCTTTGTGTCTGGAAGCCAAAAGGTGCGCAGGCAGTGAGGCTGGAGAGCGCGGCACAAAGATGTTGTGAAGTTTCGGGCGGGTGAATGGTGCTCTCTAGAAACAGATCCTGGCCTCCCACGGGCAAGAGCTCCTCTGGGGTGTGAGGCAGGTCAGAAAAACTTGGTCTTTTATTTATGAACAATATGAATTATATCCACCTCACTGGAGGTGTCGCAGCAGCTGCGTTTGAACATTAAATACTCTGGAAAACTCAGCATCCAGAGAAATGAAATTAGGGACCCAAACCTCTTGGCCTTAATCTACTTATATAGTTCTCTTTTCCCTGCAGTAATATTTTGAAGCTGAATTCAGTTGCATGTTTGCAGAGTGTTTTAATAGTGTACACTGAAGAGCACCAACCTCCCGGAGGGACGGCTTGCCGCAAACGAGGCACTGGAGAGCTCTGCGGAGCAGCAAGGAGAACAAAATACTGAGCGGTTGACTCCTGAAGTGAACTGGAGCTCCCCAGCATGGGGAGGGAGCGCTTGTCCTCTGGAAAATGTCAGCCCAGGACTGTGCTGGCACATGGATGCAGCAGGTACATCCAGGTTTATTGCAGGCCGTGGGATGCCGTCCCAAGGACATCGGTGAGCAGAACTGCCCCCGGCCCCACTCGACATCGTGGCGTGTGTGGAGAGCGATGCTGTGCAGCCTTCGCTGTTAGCAGCGTGGCCGCATCCAGCCCTACTCCCAGGGGACTGTCTGGCTGTATTAGTGTGCTCCTGATCAAATTCAGGGGAAATTGGGTAAGTCTTCCGTTTTGGTGATACAACAAAGGCAAAAGCTGAGGATGTTCGTGTTGCTCTGTTAGGAGCAAGGTCTCTTTCCTCCCGTGGGAGTGCTCAGAGTTGAGGCGCTGCTTTGCATGACTACTTAATTTTAACCCACTGTGATTTTTAGCAGTTCGCAGAGTATTTGGCATCTGGGCAGAGCACAGATCTCTAAGAGCCACCCCAACAAAAACTGCTCTACCTTTTGACAGAAATAGGTGACAACATGTTTATTTTTTAGAAAAAGGGTAACATACATCCATAATCTGTTACTGGTTACGGACTGTGACTTCCAGAGGTGCGTGCCATGGCAGCCTCAGTACGTAGCCACGTGAATGATGTGTTGCCATTTAAACTTCAAACGTGTGGATTGGGTTTTTTTCTTCCTAGTCTTGCTGATAGCATTCATTCCAGTCTGCAGCAGCTGGCTGTACATCTGTATTCCCTGGGTGTGCTTTGATTTGCAGTGAAAGACAAACATGTAATTGAGTATAGGATGTAGGATCCTTTTTTTTAATCATTATAGAGAACTCTTCAAGTGGAGTATGAAGGATAAAAGGGTAATTTCATACCTGAAACAAAAAAAATTAGTCATGAACACTTTCTCTTGTTCATTTTTTAGAGCAGTGGGTTTGTAAATGACCTGCATTATTAGGTTGCACAGTCCTTAAACACACGGCAGTCTTTGGGTTGTTCGCATTAAATGGTCTTGTTCCAAAACTGAAAGTAGGCAATACTCCAGTGATTGATCTCCTTTGTTTCCCACCCTGATCTTTTCTGATACATTAATTCCTGCTTGGAATCAAGTCCAGCAGAGTAGGCTGCAGTAGGAAAAGCTACTGTTTAAAAAACCTGCCAAGAACTTTTGCTCTAGTTGTGAGCAGAAACCTGGAACTGCAGTTTTTGAAGATGTAGACCTTCTTCAGATCACTGCAAATCAGTAACTCCACTGAGGATGACAGGATTTAAATCTCATCCCCCCACCCCCATAACTGATATAAAAATTATGGTTTGAAGTGATTTTTGAAAAAAATCTGTGTTATCAAATTCCACAGAAAATGTTTCACAGCTGCTCAGAATTTAAGGAAAGTTAATACTTCCAGACGCAGTCGAGAAAAATCTCATTTACCTCATTTTGAACCTAACGTACCACTGAAGTTAATTAAATGTAAGCTCTTAAGTCATTTAGTTGCTTTTGAAAATTTTACTTAATGACCAATTCCAGTTTTCCAAAGTATTTATTTTCATGTATTTCAAAAACTGTTACGACGCTTTTATTATGATTCAGCATTCCTTTGGTCTACTTGACATAAATATACAATAGTACAAATTTTATGTTAAATCTCCTTTACCTTACTAAAAAGAAAAACTTAGTCTTTTGTTGTTTTCATACCAGTAGAAAACATAACAGAGGGTCATGATGGGCTCACGAATAAGGGCGGGTAGAGAACTGGAGCAGAGAGACATGGGAAGACATTTCGGGGGTTTGCTAAGTGGAAGCGAAAGTTCTGTGCATTAGCAGTAAATGGGGAGGCGGCAGGGCAGCGCCGAAACGCTGCCTGCTGGAATCGCATCCTTGATCTGACTCTTACTGACAGGCAACAGCAATTGAGGTCTCCAAGGGGAAACGGCTGAAAGAAAAACAGGGTAAGAATTAGGTGAAGGGGAGAAGGTTGGCAGAGAAAACAGGTAACTGCAAAGTTAAGTACAAATTAAAAGTCCTTTTGTGTAATCTCTTGAGATCTCGTGATGACCAAGGCTGTAAAGGATTTGCCCTTGAATGGCAGAAGGGCACGGGGCAGGATGAGACCAGGGAGAAGCTGGCTACAGAGCAAACGTATGAGAGGGGGTGGATAAAAGTTCTCAAATGTAAAAAATAGCAATAGTTGGAAAGAGCAGAAAAGGAGAAGATTAAAAGGTTGACAGTTCAGGTGAAACACAAAACATTCTCTTCTGTATGACACTGCAAAGAAATGTTATCTAGGGGTTTTGGTAGCGGTAGTATCTTTTTTTTTGCAGGGACACAGTGCCGGTATTTTAACAAGGGCTGTGTCTAACAGCATTTGATATCTCCAGCTCAGGCACTCTGGGTTTTCCTGAAGAAAGAAGTTCAATGGTAGCACATTCACCTTGCCCTTCGGTCTCGGGGTTTCCGTCGCTGTGGGCGCTGGGGCTGCAGCGGTTGTGCTGTCGGCACGGTGAGCGTGAGAAGGCAAATTCCAGTTGCAGCAGAAATTCATGGCATTTATTTCAGTGGTGGGTCGTGGCGCGGGATCACAGTGTAACGAACAGCTACTCCTTGTGTGCTGGGCGGATTGGGAAACAGCTCCTCTGGCACCCGTCCCATATGCCTGTGTGCTTTTCCACCACGAGTCGCCCGTGGTGCACGCGTCCATCGCGATGCTTTGCAGGATGGTGAGATGATTAGAAAGAGATAGAGATAGGCCCCAAGTGAATTGTCCTGTTCCCATACAGGATGCATCGGCTGTGGTGGAGATGTTGCAGAAGTAGCCCCCAGCTGCTTATCCCACTTAATTTCGGGAATTTTATTGCGGTGGTTTGTCCTCAGTCTTGTTTTCAAGCTTGCCAGCACAAAGCAAAAGGAGTTGCCCAATTTGAACTCCAAAAGATGCTCATTTTATCGCTTACATCCCAGCTTGTCAGTGGTAATAGGGCAAGTTTATGCAATTCTCAGTGGACCTCAGATGAGCTGACCTCTTTCCAGTTTTAACCCGTTTATGAAACCAGTGGTCCAAACTGTTGGCAGCTAAATGAGTACATGCTCACAAGGCAGGGCTGGAGGGCAGATCCATGAAAGCTCTATGAAAGTATCGGTGTATTTGTGCGCTTTATTCCAAGACCACGTCCAGTATGAGTTGGTTCGTGGGTGAAAATATCCTCTCTCGGTCCAATAGGATATTATGATTTAAGTGAGGAAATGAAAAGTGGATTTAGCTGGAATAATGCAAACCACACTTGAGCGAGCTATTTACTCTTCAGGGGACTGAAATATTTTATTATTGGGCAACCAAGTGGAAGTAACACTGCAGAAGTTTAGTTGGGTATGAAATATCTGTTCTTACACAGCATTTCTAAACTGTTAGTCAAATGAAAGATAACAATGTTTTTTCCCATCCTGTTTTTAAAGTGGCCAGTCTCAGTCTCTGATTCTGAACAAACTGGGGGTGGTTTTTTGTCTTCAGTGAACAGTGGATGCAAATACATTTTGAAGGCAATTAGGCAGAGTATTTTTATTTTTGCTCACAATAAACTGCAAGCACAAAATTGGTGGCACAAGGTTGAAGGTTATTCACTAAGATTACATGCCACAAGTGCTTAATCCCTTTACCCACTTTTTTTCTTTTATTAGCAAAATCTTAAATTTCCAGAGGATCTCTACAGAATTCTAAGGGGTCGGATTACAAGGCTGAAAATACTTATGACTGGTGGCTCTGTGTGCAGAATATACTGCGTTAATTAGGTGCTTCTTGCTGCTCAGCTGTTCCCGGGTAACCTGCATCTCTCTCTCTCCTGGAGTCCCAGCAGCATCAGCTGCCCTGAAATACTGCAGATCAGCACGTCCTGGAGAAGTGTATTGCTGTCACAAAGCCATTTTCTCCCGCTGTTCTTCAACAGCATTGCTCTAAAACGGTAACAAATGACATAAAACTGCCAAATAGGTCTGCAGGGAACAAAAGGCCCGTTATTTCCCCAGTGGAAAGGAACATGTTAAACATCGCTTTCCTTCCCGTACCCCCCAGCTGCTGTTGGCGATTGCTGATCAAACTGCCGAGCGCTGCTTTGTCCTCCTCCGTGGCCACGTGTCCCTGCCACCTTCCTTATTGCCAGTCACTGTGTTTCTGAAACTGCCCAAACCGCAGAGGATAGCCGGGCGAAAACAAATCCAGCCACACGCGCAGAGCGAAGTTCTCGGTGTGGTCTGTCTCCACCAGCAGAGACCGGTGGGCTTTGCGTGATCTTCGTTAGCGAGTATTCACGGGACAGCTGTACAAGTGCTGCAGGAAGCTGAGGAGATGACGATGGAGAAGGGGGCTTGCTCTGCACCTTCTGACACCTGTTCAAGTCGTTACTTTCTAAGGACAATTTTATGATGTCATACAAGTTGGAAGCCGTAATTTGGCTGTCAACCTTGTCCTCGGTGTCCTCTTCTCTGGAAAAAGTAGAGTGAATCTTCACTGCAAGAGATCTCAGTTTTAATTCACCATGCCTGCTATAATAATAGAGGCAGTTTTAAGGTTAGAATAGCATATAGACAAGATGATAATTATTGCTCTGAAGCTCTTCTGGAGAAGAAGGCAAGAAGAAATTTTCCATTAACATTAAAAACAAATATGGGAGAAGGTGACAAATAAATGCTTCCACCATGTTACTTCTCCTTGATCAAAAGACATTTGCCTAATCCCAACATCTAACTGTCACATGATTAAAAATGTATGAGATCTCAGGAACATATAAAAGATTGTATATAGCAGCATAAGTACTTGATTTAAATGCATAATTAATAGCTTCACTCAGCTTTATGTTGAAATGTAAGATCAACAAGGCATATATCCAAGAGACGTACTGAAGTTTTTGCACCAAAGCAGCTTATTAGTGAAACTATGCTGATAACTTTTTCACTTTTAGACAGTTGGCTGAAGAGGAAAAAGAAGTTTGAAGCTATCTGTAAATTTTGGGGGGGGTCTTTGATATATTTGAGAAGCTAGTGAGTTAAAAAACTTCAACCCCCAAACCCAGGCACATCCATTATTTTAACAATTAACTTTTACTTACCAAGAACGTATTTGGTATGTAAAAACATTTAAAAAGTTGCACATTGATAGTGGTCATAAAGTGTAGAAAATTCTGTGCTTGCTGATTAGGTATCTAGTGTAAGTGTAACCACGTACTTGACCAGAAACCCACCCTGCTTGTGACTTGTCCCTGCAGAGAACTTCCATGGATTCAGAAAAGACAACGTACAAAGCTTCTGTAGGTTCAACTGTAAATTATGCATTTATATTATACCCAGTGCACACATAGAAACACCACTGCTTTCTGAGGTTTTGCACTTTTACCATATTAATTCAGTAAAATACTTAGAGTACCGGTTAATTTTAAGCCTGTGAAAAATACAGTTCAGTACTGGACCCAAACTTATTACTTTCTTGTTAGTTTTAGCTATCTTAATTTCTGCTTTTGAAGGAACATTAATCCAATTCACTTTATCTTTTTTTAAGTATATGCCAGGATTCAACTGTTTTATTTCAGTTTGGTAGCACTGAGTTGTTGTTTTGTGTCCTAACTGATCGTAATGACAGCTAAATGTCAGCTTCATTTATATCTTAGCTCAGAATGTAAACAGAAAAGTATACAAAAAGGAAAATGTTTTGTTACATACTCTGTGAATTATTTTTGCTGTGTACCTTATGCCAAACAGTTTTGATTCTGCATGTGACTTACAGTCCAAAAGCCATACCGATACATTTTTCTGATTAAATTATTTTCAATATTTTTGCATCCAGTGCAGAGAAAACACTGCTATTAAAATAAATGCATACACAAAAAAAAATTGGAACTTTGTTGAAACGTAATTCCATCAAGAAGAAAACCACAATATTTTTATACAACATTTTGGATATATTTTATGTCAAAACATGATCACCAGTCAAACTAGTGACATCTAAACCCAATACATTATTGTGACTTCTAAAATAAAAAATCAGAACAAAACTAAATTTATTATAGCTCTGCCTTCATTAAACACCATGTGTCGGTGATTTAAACACAACAAAACTCTAGTATTCTTCAAAAGTGTCTACTAAATATAATAAAAAGAATAAGAGAACAATTAACATTTAGTCTGTTACATTAAAAAATTGGATGTACATATTTCTATTGCCTGTTAGCTTTACCTAAGCCTTTTCAACTACTACAAAAATAAAAAGAAAACAAGAAAACTCATTGTTCAAAGTCAAAAACATTCAAATCAGTTGATACAACATTACAGTACAGTCAACTAACATCATTCAAGGTCTGCTTTTCTCAGTGTACGAGTCCTTAGACCAGTGTTACAAACCTAGTTCAATGCAGTTTCAAAACCGTATGTTAGCTTTGCAAGATACTGTACTCTACTGATGGCTTCAGAAGAATGGGGTTGTGCTACTTTTGAATCACAGGGTAACCCCAGCCTCTCATTAATTTTATTCAGCACTGTAGTTAGAACAGCATTAAGTTTAGCACAAATAACTAAAAAAAGGAAAAAAAAAAAAAAGAATTGGAAGCTAGGTGAAGCTGCCATTTGTGTCAAACAATTGCGATACGCTATACTAAAAAATTCTGAAATATCCACCTGTCCTCACCGCTCTGCCACAAACTAGCAAAGTCAAAAATACAAAAGTCTTCAACTTCTCGTTTTTGCAGAATAAAGCAAAAAAGTCTTTGTGCTCCTTACTACCAGAAGCAAAATATCCTCTGAGTTACCACATGTAATAGCTTCTGGATGTGTCGACTTGGGTTGGCTTGGTCTCTGCAGAACCATCCTTGTCTTTTTCACTGTCACCTTCCCAGAGATTAATAAGTGGGGGGTAGAGCTCATTCAGTGGGATTGAAGAGGTCTTTTGCATATATTTTTTCAATGAGTGGTGGTAGTTTTTTCTCTTAAATCTTTTTGCAATATAAACAGAAATGGAGGCGAGGCTAATGACAGCAAACATGGATCCCATTACTGCTGCGAGGGCAGTGCTGGTTTCTTGGTCTGAAATATCTAGCGCAAAAGCTGCATTTTTTGTTGTAACATTAACGCAAGACTTCTGTGTTTGCTGATGGATATTTGACACAGTTAGACACACTTCATAATCTGTCGACGGTTGTAAATGCGTGAGGTTATATTCGTGTACATCAACCGGGACCCTAGCAGTGTACGTAATGTGAGGGTTGTCAATCTTCATAGTGGCCGATGACCATTTTAAATTGGAAGTCATGACGTTGGAATTAACTTTCCAAGAAACTAAGATCGAGTGCGATTCGGCTTGCTTAACGTAGATTTTCAGAACCTGGGTACCATCCAAAAGCGTTCCATTCACCCGGATAGTAGCGACCCTTGTGTCGGCCCCTTCTACGTTTTGAGCAACACAGGTGTATCTCCCAGAGTCTTCAACCTGGATGTTAGAGATTTCCAAGGTGCCTTCACTACTCAGCTTGTATTTGTCAGAGAGACTTTCAACAGTTACTTTATTGCCGAGAGGAGTGACCCAGTAAATTTCTGGCTCGGGTTCTGCCATAGCCCGACAGTCTAAAAACACTGTCATGCCAATGTCCAAGTTTAAGTGATTTGGGAAGGTCTCATGAGAGATCATCGGAAGACATTGTTCGCTTGAATCCTGTATTAACACTTCCTTCACCTGCTGCCCTCTGTATTCTGGAGGCATAGCGCAAAACATGGACAGAGGTTCCATGAAACGGATATTGGTTTTGTTTGAGTTGATCCAGTGAATGACACAGTCGCACCTGAGCGGGTTACTGTGGATACTGATCTCACGCAGGTTTGGAAGGGACTCTACCGTCTTTTGGTAAACTGCATTCAAGGCATTGTTGTTCAGCATCAAGCTCTCCAGGGCAGGAACGTTGCGAAATGCCAAACGATGTATGTAAGACAGCTTTGGATTGTTGGTGGCTTCAAGCTTTGTAAGTTCAGGTAGGTTGTCCAGCGCGTACCTGTCAACCGAAACGAGTTCTCCCATATTATTGATTCCAAGCTCTTTCAATCTGAGCATGTTTTTAAAATCACCTTCCTGAATTTTATGAATCGGATTTTTGTTGAGATCCAGGAATTTTAAATTTGGAACTTTCTCAAGTGCAAGCTGAGGAACTTTTACCAATTTGTTGTCATAGAAGGAAAGACTTTCAAGACTATCCAAGCCTACCAAGGCATTGCCAGGAATGTCTGTGAGATACATACCTGCCAAAACTAGACTCCTTAAATTTGAGAGTGGTTTGAAATTCATATCTAGTATTCCAATCACTGGATTTTCTCCAATCATGAGAATCTCTAAGTTAGGAGTAGAATCAAACCAACGGCTGTCAATAACCTTTAATTTGTTGGAGTTGAGGTGTAATCTCAAAAGATTCTTCAGGCCAGAGAATGCATTTGCAGAAATGCTGCTGATCTGGTTGTGATTTATATATAGCTCCTGAAGATTGCAAAGGTCTTGCAAGCAGTAGTCGGTCATCTCCGTTATCTGGTTTTCCTCCAGGTGCAAAGTAGTAAGTTGAGTGAGATTTGAGAGCCCCACATCTTTGATACTTGTGAAGTTATTTTGTGAAAAATCCAATTCTGTTAAATTAAACAGCTGTTGGAGTTCATCTGTGGTCTTTGCAATGTTGTTGCTTTGTAACAGAAGGACTTGAGTGTCACTAGAAAGATTGCTGGGGATTTTTGTTAATCGAAGGTCATTGCAGTCAACTGTCGTGGCTTCCCTGTATGTCGACTGTGGTGTAAACCATGGCCTGATTTCACATACACAAAGCTGTGGACATTCGTTACTCTGTATGGAAGACTCGGTTAAAGAAGTCAGTAGCAATTCTAGCACCAACTGGCAAACAGTTAAAACAACTCTAACCTTCGCCATGCTGGTCAGCTATTGAGTTCAGCTCCCCAGCCCCTTAAAATAACAACAGATTGAGAGGGTGATTTGTTATCAGGCAGAAAATGTAAAGCTTAAAGTTTATGGTGAAAGGCTTGGACATCCAGAAGGTGAAAGACGAATTTCTGAGTTTAGAGAAGACAAGAAATGGTCTGAGGACTCTCAGCTGCTCCTCTGTGTTCCACAGTCTTCTGCAAATCAGTGTCTGAAGATGTCCCTGAAAACAGATTAGGGTATATGTCATGCTCATCTCATACGCAGTTCATATAGTACTTAATTTCTGCATCCTTTAAAGAAAAATATCTGAAAACAATCATTGCTTAACAGTCATCTCTCTCAGGAAAATCCTGATCTGGTATAGTTAAGTTATGTAGGGTTTGGAACCCTCTTCTACTTGAGATGTACATGAGAAAACTCTCTGATAGTTCCCAAGTGAGTGACTGTAACAATGTATGCAGTCATCTGAAAATAAAACTTTTGGCTACCTTTCAGTTTTACTCTGCAATATTTGTTTGAGTGGCTCGAGAAATGCTAAAGATCGAGGATATGCTTGCAAGTGCAGCTAGGTCTCAAACGAGTGTTCACAATCCTGGTGGGAGTCAGGGTGCCAGAGCTGTCCCTGAGGCTTGGATTTCAGGTGTGTGGAATTAAGGCTCAGGAAGATGTTGGTTTATAAGTTTCAAGCCGAACACATACAAACTTTGCCAAAATTCATCCAAGTTAATCAAATCAGTTCCAGATAACAGCTTAGATTTAATCCAGCTAAGCACCAAACAATAACAGTAAATTTGATTAAATGAATGTACTGTCCTTATTTTAGCTGTTCGTGCTGCATTGTGCATCATATGTGAATTGTTTACCACAATTGCAAATTACTGTGTAAACCACACAATTTATATCTTTTTAGCCTGAAGTTATTCGTGGAAGAGTACGTTTAAAGTAACCCAACAGTGTCCAATGTACCTCGGAAAATCTGTTGTGTTGTGGGTCTTTAAACACATATTCAAGGAAAATCTAAGCTCTGAGTAAAATCTTTCTCATTCTCACTTTATTGAAGAAGTAAGCTCTGGGAAACAGTTTGTTATCTGCAAACCTATCACTGCTGCTGTAAAAAGCATGGATACAGTTTTGAGAGGTTCTGTATGTGTATGTGTAAAAATGTGCAATTTGGGGCCTGTGCTGTTAAATACAACAGCTGCCTGTCTGTCAGTTCAGAAGTATGTTGCTTCAGTGATGGTGATGCTGCGTGCTTGTGGTGGTGATTTCACATGCCTAGCTATATTTTTCTTGGCTCGTTGTGCATATTGATATTGGCAGATAAAAGTACACCTTTACAGTATTTCACATTGAAGGTTAAACAGGTTAGTGCATGTGTTCAACAAGCTTTGAATTAAATACAAAGCATATGCGAGCCAGGCATGTGACAAATCTGAATGAGGATTTAAAGAGCAGACCTCTTGAAATTTGAGGCGATGCTGTAAATCTCATGCTCTAATGCTTGCAGTTGAAACTTCTCAAACAAAAGTTTTGTCTTTTTATGTAACCAAAATAATCAAGTTGTGCTCTATCTGAGACAGAGTACATAACAATGATAAAACATAATAGCAGAAAGCAGGAAATAGCATCTTTTTCAATTAGAACATAGTGAAGCCTCAACCTAGCCAAAGCCCATAAAAGATATTACTATGTAAAATTATTGTCCTGGTTTCAGCTGGGATAGAGTTAGTTGTCTGCCTAGTAGCTGGTACAGTGCTATGTCTTGGGTTCAGTATGAGAAGAATGTTGATAACACTGATGTTTTCAGTTGTTGCTAAGTAGTGTTTATACCAAGTCAAGGGTTTTTCAGCTTCTCATGCCCAGCCAGCAGGAATGCTGGAGGGGCACAAGAAGTTGGGAGGGGACACAGCCAGGGCAGCTGACCCAAACTGGCCAAAGGGGTATTCCATACCGTGTGATGTCATGCCCAGTATAGAAACTGGGGGGAGTGGGGCTGGGCGCCGCTCGGGAAATAACTGGGCATCTGTCAGCAGGGGGTGAGCAATTGCGTTGTGCATCATTTGTATATTCCAGCCCTTTTATTATTATTATTGTCATTTTATTATTGTTATTATTATCATTATTAGTTTCTTCCTTTCTGTTCTATTAAACTGTTCTTATCTCGACCCAGGAGTTTTACTTCTTTTCCCGATTCTCTCCCCCATCCCACTGGGGGAGGGGGAAGTGAGTGAGCGGCTGCGTGGTGCTTAATTGCTGACTGGGGTTAAACCACGACAATAATAAAACTAAATACAGCTTTTAAAAATAGTTTTAAAATAGTCATCTAGATGACCAGACTAGGGCCTGTGGTGACAGGAATGCCATTTATACAACGCTTTTACTTCAAAATCCGATCAGCATATTAAATAATGAAATCACAGTATTTTATTTCAGATTATGATAAAATGCTCTAAGTAGAACACACCAAATTGTGGTTTTATTTTGGCATGCTGTTATTTGTTCTGTGGTTGTGTTGGAGGAAGGGAAACAGGAATGTTAGCCAGAAAGCATTTGACGCTGTTGAGTTAGATTTTCTCTCTGGTAGCTGAGAAGACTGCTGGAGGGGGAGAAACCAGATGTAGTACAAACATTCCTTCTCAAATAACTTCAAACTGATGGAAGAATTGAATAAGACATTAACCGTATTAAAAAAAAATAAATCCTAATGGCACCGTAATAGTAAGGAATATATTAACAAAGAGTGATGTGGAAGCTGGCATAAACTGAGTTATGCTGACTTTAATGGATGCTTCTCTCAATAACTATACATTTGTAGCTGTCCTGAAGTAGACGGTTCTGGGAATATTGATGACATCCGAAGTTTAATTGATTTAATTCCCAGTTTTTCAAATTATAGTATTTGCCAGTTAATAATGCAGGCAGTGGTTCCATCCAGTAACAATTTCAGACAGGTACCGGGGTGCTCTGCCACTACCCGTGGGCTGTTCCCCTGCCCCGGCTCGGCAGCCTCGGCTCGCCGAGGCACCGCAGGGAAGCGGCACGACCAGGGGCAACAGCCTGCACCAAACCAGATGCCACTACAAGAGGCAATATTGCACCAAACGGTCATGCCCTCGGAGCCTCTCCTGTAACTTTTTTCTAAGTAGATGAGGAGAAAGAAATCCATGCCTTACAAAGCTGAGGGCCCCAATGATGTTTTAGTACTGATTTAGTCCTGATGTAGTTATACGAATCATATAATACTTTAAAAATGAAACTGCCCGAAAAAGACTTCAAAGCTTCTTTTAAAATATGTCGGAGCACATCTAGATTTTGAAAAAAAATTGGAACTCGATCCTTCCTTTGTTGAATATTTATATCCTCTTACTTGCACATTACATTTATTGTTCATCCTTGGTAAGAAGGCGTTTCTGGTTTTATTGAATAGAGTTCTGGGTTTATGATCACTGTAGACATATGATTTTACAAGTTACTAGTGACACTTTCTCTTCTCTTCTCTAGCTATTTTCTACTGCAAATAGATTTAATTTTCTTTAACTGGAAAATGTTCTTTAGCAATGACCTGCACATTACTGTCTCCAGTCTCCCCAGCCCAGGGCAGCTTGGATGAAGCTATAAATGAAAATCCAGTGTAATCAAAAAGTAAATTCTGATCGGCTCCACATGCCCCAGTCCATTTTAGTGCTGTGCTTATGTGAATGGCAGCCCAGAGGCCACAGCATGAGGGAAAAGCCAAGTCATGGACTTTTGCTTTAGCTGCTGCTTATGCTATAAAACCCCATCCGTCGCTCTGATAAAAACTAGAGGCAGCCATTATCGGTGAAAGAGTGCACTGGGGTTTTTTGTATCACTAAATGGCAATGGCTGCTTTTGTTCTGCCGTTTATATCTATATATGATACGCTTGACCATCTCAGCTCTCTGAGCGGTCACCGACAGCCGTCCCTTTGCCCCTGGATGTCTCAGCTTTCCAGTCATCGCAGTGTTGGCAGGACTGGTCCCAGAAACCTCTGTGACATTTAGTGTCCAAAGGAATAAAATAACATGATGATTTTTGCTGGAAGACTATGTTTTTGAAATCTTAGACTCTTCTCAGGTTCTGAAGTCCTATCTAGAATTACAGTCACATCTTTCCAAATAAAAACTGGACAAGATACATATGTAGGGGTTTTTCGGGGGGGGGACGGACGACGGGGACGGTTTATTTTGAGGTTGTTTTTTTTGTGGATAAGCTGAAGGACAACCAGGTTTTGAAAACAAAATCTGTGGCAGTATGCGGTTCCAAATAGCCACCAATGAATAATCACCAAGCCCATATGGATAAACCGAGGGTGGCTCCTGGGAAAGTTCCCAAGTCTCACTAAAATCAGTGAGATTGCATTGAGAAGAATTGGAGTGTTAGTGTATGCGCCTTTCCTGCTAGACATCTCAGCATTTTGCCCAGCGAGATCCTTTTTGTAGTAAGTCGTTATTTTTTTTAATATAAAACTAATACAGTATGTCCCTGGTAGCCGAGTGCAGTCCAAGTGTGAGACAAGTCAGGGGGTCAGTTCAGAAGATTTTGGCTTTTGAAGGGCAGGGAATGTTTCTTAAAGAAACACTGGTTCCAGAACAGGAGCAGAGCAGTGGCTCTGGGCTTTTTGGATTAAGGGAGAATATCAGTCCTCAAAACCTCCCCTAGGACAGAGTCATATCACAAAATCTTTTTTTTTTTTTTCCTGAAAATGGTATTTAATATGGGTCATGTGATTGATGGCACTTCTTTTAATTCTGTGTTAAGAACTTCTTTTTAAAATACTGTGTGGGGAAACTTCCCCTGAACAGTAAGTGGGTATTATACCTTCTTTCAGGAGATACTGAGCTTGTAAAGGATAGCTTTTAGCATTCTCTGCCCTCCCTCTCATTTATTAAATTCCTATTTTCTAGTGTACCAAACCACTACAACAGTCATAACAGCTGTTAACTTGATATCAACAGAAATAATGGTTAATTTTATGGGAGAGATATGGAGGGAATTATTTTACTAGGGGCTAAATAAATGCATTTTCCATAGCACTTCTCAGTACCCAGTGCATTAAGAAACCACATTTCTGTCAGCAAGCAAACCCACAGCGGCTCTCTGGGATATTGGCTTGTTCATGTTTCCTGTGGGTGGAAAATGGGAGCATCATTCCTGCGTCTCCCATCCTGGAAATGCAGTGGAGAGGTTTGTGTAAGGCTTCCCCTTGTGGCTAGGTTGTGAAAACTGTTTAATGTTGAGAATTTGTTTGGCCCAAGAAATCATAATGGCGGGTATTTGGTTATGGAGCAGAAGATCCTTTATTTCACCTTTCCTGTGGGGTGGAAAGAGGTGTGCGCTGGCAGCCGTAGCCTTGCTGATGGCTGTTAAGCGTTTGTCTAGTTCAGGTGATCCGAAGAAAAAGTACATTTAAGTCTACAATGCGGTACGAGGAGAATATGAAGGGACAATCGCGAAATAAACTGTTCATTAAAAGTGTTCATAGTTAACTTGCCAACTAGAAAAAAATCTATATTAAACATTTTTTCTTGGTAATAGGAAGACAAAGTGTTGTCACTTCCTTGACAACTGTATTAATGGTCACTATTAAAAATTGCTGAAAAAAGAAACAATATAGTTTGCACATGGATATTTGGATGTCAGTTTTGGAACAGTGATACTACCACAGAAAATCTTCTCTCTCCACAGTTAAGTGGTTTGTTCTTGCAAAATTTCTTTTATATTGCAAGTAGCATCAGCACAGATTTTGGTTGGCAGCCATATGTACTAAATGTGCCTAGGTAAAAGTTTGAGGGATCAGATACATGAAGAAAATTACCTCGGGCTAAGACAAGCAATTTATTCTGCACTTGCTGTGAGCCAGAAGCACACACTGATCCACAGTACCTACCCATCTCTCCACAGAAACATTTTCATATATTGAGCCTAAGTAATGTAGCTAGTCTTTTGGAAAATTGTCTGTTGTGCTAATGTTCTGCTAATGACTCGTGCAGCTTTCTTGTTTCCCCATCATCATCGTTTGTGAAACTACTGCCATATAAACACCCTCTGTCATCAGTCAGTTCGGGAAAACTTGTCCTGGGCTGCTGCATCCTGGATTCAGGTGGGTCATTAGGAAAATGCACGTTAGGCAGCCCGGCACCCGTGCCCGGGGATCTGGCGCGTGCTGCAGTGACCGAGTATTAGCGCCAAGGCGTAAGAACTGGTGAACGTTCAGCTAGAACACAGCGATCAAGAAGACTGAATTCAGACTGAGATCAGTCCAAAGGGTTACTCCACAGTCAGGGAGGGGAAGAGCCTGTTTAGACAGGGGACACTCAAAGAGGCTGGCTTGGTTGGTCTGGTGGAGATCTAGCCTGAAGAGCTGCTTACGCTGGAAGCGACGCTGGAGACCAACTGGCCCATAACGAGCTCAAGGTTGAGTTCATTACAGTCAGGTGAAGACAGTTTGACAAGTTTAAGGAAAGGGAGGTAAAAAGTGACTTGCCTTACTTTGCGCTTCAGTAGGGCCTTTGCAGTTCTATATCCACCCTTTTTCTATAGAGAAAAACCGAGCTATTGGTGCCATTCTGCAGGTGAACAATAACCTTTGAGAGTGCTTTAGGGGACAGAGAGGCGCTGAAGTACTGCCACACGAATATGTACGTGCAGCCACTAAATCACACAAGTAAGCACAACACAAAACCTGGTCTAAAATGCTGCATTATTAAAATCAGGGCTTACTCCAGTCAAGAGCATCAGTGACCTTGTACCTCCTAGAGAAAGAGGCTGGACTTGGTCTTTGAGTTTAATAACCAGGGTATTTACAGCTAACCTACGGAATGCGCTCCTTTCCCAGGAATCAAATTTACAAGTGCAATCCTGTCTGTTTAGAAAAATACTGAGGAATCATGCCTGATAGCAAGCCTTTTATATTGAGGTTTTTTAAGTCTCCAATGTCATCAGGAAATAAGCTATTTACAAGCCTGAATTGTGTAAAATACAGAAAAGTCAAGCTGAAAATAATGTGAGTCAGTTGAAAGAGCATACCAAAATCTGAAAATGGGAGCTTGTTATTAAAAGCAAAGACAAAAACAAGGGCCTAGACAACATGTAATAATGGTAAAAAGCTTCAAAACGCATCCTCAGGGATTTATAATATTTAAGGTTTGGGGTTTTTTTCCCTGCAAATAATGCCTACTTTTTCTTCTTGTCTGTACACACATTCCATCAAAATAAAGTCAGTGTTTAATTTTAGGGAAAGCGCTGGTGAGAAGGCGATTTGCTGTATTTCAAGACAACCTTAGCATGCTTTATCTGTGTTCTTTTGAAAAATACTAGTCTTATCTCCACAGAAGAAATGCAAAGAGCATCCTATTCATAATGCCAGCACTGCAAAAACAGCATATTAAATCTTTGAAATTTGTAATTTATTGGGGTTTATTCTTAAGACTTGCATCTGATACAATGTTTTTCATTAAAATACTGAAGTAAATTTGCAGGAGAAAAATTATTTTCATTCATACACTGATCTCCAGTACAAGGGGCTAGATAGCATGCAGAGTACAGCTACTGTATATTGATGACCCATCAAATCAACCATGGAATTGCAACCCAGCTTCTGTCATTGGTTTGAAAATCTCTTGCAAATTACCATTAACAAGTGATATTAGAAACATCAGGAATAATAAGTGCTTTCCAAACAGTGGGTTGTCAAATTATATAGTCTGTTTGTTTTTTCTTTAGGAAAGAAAAAACTCATAAAACCATTTAAAAGCCTTGAAAACCTGAAAGGCAAGACAAATTTGTACAGTACTAACATTCTTACATTAGAAACCCAACTTATTATCCACTTTCTTCCTATGTTTACTTTCATAAGATAGATTAATCTTGGGACAGTATGGGCTGTTCTTTTATTGCCCGTGACTCTAGTTTTCATGTCCTGCTACACAGGGTCTGCCCCTGCTGAGTGCGAAGGCAGTAATAAAGCTTGTATTTCATTCAATGGAGAAGAATCATATCTGTGGTCATCCTCATTCCACGGAATTACCAGATAAAATTATTTGACTAGATCAGCTTTCCTAACAGCCATCCAAATAACTTCCACTGTTAGGTTAAAAGCCAGTTTCATGAGACCCCTTCCTTGCAGCTCTTCCCTTCTACACTGAAATTCAGGACAACTACCTGCAGTTGATAGAGGACAAACCGCTGGGGAAATTGTTTCATTTCCACCTGTACATGCTGAAATGCATTCATAGCCTTCTGTATATTTTAAATGCGAGGAGAATTTAAACCTAATTGGTTTTAGCTTATACAGTGTCTAAAATTTACGGAGCATAACTAATTTTGGAAGACCTGTTCCAACTATTTTTTTGCATTTAGTGTATCTGCTGGCTGAAGAATGAGAGAGGACCAAGACTACAGAAATACTGCTTCGTCTTCTAATCATATTTAAAGGATAGAAATGGAATTCAGTCTTGGCATGCTTGGGATCTCAGAACCACATGGAAGGATCTGAACATTTTGTTACCATGGGGGCACCTACCTCATGAGTATTTCATACTAGAACAACTTGGATAATCTCTGCTTCTTACTATCTATCAGGATCAGTACAGTTTAAATAAAAATTCAAAGAAAGAGAAATAGCTCTAAAAGAGGAACAAGGGCATTACGAGATTGGGTTGGATTTTGGAGTAGAATTTCCTTTTGGTTTTTGACTGCGCTGAGAGCCAAGGCAGCTTGGCTAGTGGAAGTGAAGTGTTAATAATAATGAAATAAGGAGCACACGAGAAACATTTTTAGCCACGAGAAATATGGATGCCAGAACTCCACAGGATTTTCACGAAGCAACAGAAAATCCTCTTCCTCTCTTTTTGCTGACTGGCTTTCTGGCAGTGTGATTATTTTGCTTCCTACACAGTTCTAGATCAAACTCCAGTTTTATGAGTCATTCAGGATCCCCCACAGTTGGGAAAGACCCCGGTGTGTAAGTAGTTGTTACTACCATAAAGAATGCCAAGAAATCCTGTGCTAGAAATGGTAGCCAATAAATAAAAACTGAAATGAGTCAGTATCTCAGTATGTATTTATAAAATCAATATAATAGTCCTGGCTGTAAGAAATGCATAAGACTTGTTATTAAAAAATTGTATGCACACATGTGTGCATCTGTATATGTAATAAGCCAGCCATCTAGAACTTCAATTGTTTATCTTCAAGCAAGAAGAAAGAGAGTTCTTTTTCTGGTCCTTGTTACACTCTACTTTGATAATTCCATTTCCCGTGGCTGTACTGTGTGTTTAATTTTCAATTATTAGTGATTAAGTATTAAACTGTATTTTACTGTTAGCCTACATCTATGCAGTTTATACATGCAGCATGCTTCCACAGACTTCAGCCATTAAAATAAAATAGACTTTTATTGATTTTTTTTCCCTAGGAGTTATATGCTTGCAAGATCAAATTCTCTATTTCTGAGCTATATTTACATATAAATGTTAAGAAAACCATATATTGACTTGACTGATATGGAGACACCTTACTGTTCACTCAAGACTGTGAACATACCAATAACAAAATAAATGGATTTATCATGGGAATTGCTGAGATCTAATAAAAAGGCTGTTAGCACCAGGACAAAGATTTGGAACTCAACCAAGTCGAGATGCGATAGAGGTAATTCCATTAAGTGGCCACAGATTTGGTTTTGGTACTACTCTGAACTAAGGCTTTACTCTGATCTAAGAAAAAAGTTGTTTTCTCTCCAGTTAGTTAGCTGTATTACATGACTCTCCTCTACCCCATTTCACAAGGCTTTCTGCACTTTTGAATGGGCTTCTATGTGAAGTGCTTTCTTTTTTCTGAAGACCTCCTTCTTCCATTCACAACTGATAACCCAACGTACCATTACACTGTAATGAGAAAATACGTGCTTTATGGAGTATATGTTTTCCATCATTATTTCATCCCAAAATTGTTTAAGTAGTATCGCTTGGAACGTAGAGCAGGTCATCTGCCATGTCATCAGGAAAGGAAGGCTCATTCAGCCGAGAATGGCGAAAATGTTAACAGCCTATATTTAGCTATTTTCCTTTATCTCAAGGATCACCTACATTTTGAGACTAACTTTGTTTCAGGCAGAAAACAGATCACAATCTTGCTTTGAGAAGTTCATGAGATGAAGAGAGAGAGAAAATAAGTCATATTTAATGTATTTGTATGTTTAAGAATAGACCTATAAATTGTTCCTTTAGTTGTAATCCTCAGTCTTGTCATGGCAAAGTCAGCAGTTTTTCCACAGATGGGTTTATTTCATAAGTGCTTGAAAAATATAGAGGTACTAAAATGCTGCCTTTTGCAGAAAACATAGGAGGAGTTACTTGTCTCAAAATTTTAAGTTACTGATGCTTTATAGATAAAGTCTTTACCTAATTAAGGTGATTCATTCAGGCCCAGTAATGTTTAATTTGTATATACTAGACTTGTTTCTCTTCAAGGGGGCAGAAAGATAAAGGAAAACATTTGTCAATGAATTTATAAAGAACACTTACTCTGGTTTTACTTGGTGCCTTATACTATGATGAAACCATTTTGAAGACCTGTTTTCAAGCAGCTATTTAAAAACTTTTCTTGTTGTAATTGGTTCACTTAACTGGTTGTTCATCATTTTTGCAATGCATTTACAAGTCACTGCAATGCCTGTTATGAGTGGTGGATCTCCGTAACTATCAATATTTACTCCATTTCTGTTAACAGTGATGGATCATTTGTAATTTAAAAATTTAGCAAGGCCAATCAGTAGCTCATCTGCATCCTAGTAATTATATGCAGCACATTAGCGAGGTATGCATTTACTAGGTATTTTTGGACTTGCTTAATCAAATAAATCGTATGATGCATGAAATAACAGAAAATGTAGGATTCATTATATCAACAGTAAACACTTTCAGATTACAAAAAGACAATCCAAGCTTTGATTGATATTTTATAAAACCCACAAAATCCTATTCTACCAAATTTTGGACAAGCTCAATAATTCTCTCTGAGTAACTTCCATGTTTTTCTTAGAAGTTACTTAGTCTGATACTTCGCCATGTTGCTGACCAAGCCCTGAAAACTACAGAAAACCTGGGCTCGCTCCAAGTGGACCAAGTCTCTCGGACCACACGGAAACACGGGAGCTGAGCTGGCGCTGCGGTGCGCGTCCTGGAAGCGGAGGTTCCCTGTGCAGGGCTTGTCGTGCTGCTGCAGTTGGGGATTCGCGAGGAGTTCAGTGTGAATCCGGTTTTCACATAAAGACAGACTCCAAAGATTGCATTTTGCTTGATGACTCAAGTTATGTTGACTATACAAAAGTAGTTATAAATCAAATAAAATGAGGCGTTGAGGAGTATATGATATATCAGACTCCAGTACGGAGGAGAAACCCAGGGAACATTTCCCACGAACTGAAACAGCCCTTAGTCTTCTCCAAACCATTAATGGTATCTTTACAACCTGACTCTGATAAAATAAGGACTAGTGACCTCTGGTGAAATACTCCAGTGAAAGGGACAAAGACAGCAGTTACAGAGATGGAGATCTGGCTTAACTGCACTGTCAGTGGTGGAGTTTCTCCAGTTTTGAAAGGTACTTACTGAACACAGGGGAATCTGGTTTTGGTCTCAGCTATAACCTTATAACGGCTTTGGTATTGTGTATATGAAACCAGAACTTGGTATTTCTGGAAGGTAGTATTCAATACATGCACAAGGAACGCCAAATGGACATACCAGACAAAAGTCTCCTCTCTCCCAGTGCCAGCTATACCATTTTTGATCCCAGCACTTGACTTTCAGACCTCCTGCCTGTCTACAAAAGCAACTCTTTCGAGATGAAGCAAGTGACTCCCGGCTGACGATGCTGCTCTCGGGAGCAGAACGTGCCCGGCCAGGTCTGGGGACCCTTTGGGACCTCCCAGCTGGTGGTCCCCAGGGAAACGGGGCCGGCACTGTCCAGCCGGGACTCGGGCTGCCGGCGGGACGCGGCGGTGACGGCTCCCACCCGCAGCGGTGGAGAAACAAGCCGGTGGGTCGATCCTGCTCTAGCCCTGCTCCTGGAGCATCGCGGCATGAAGAGCGTCACCCACCCCGACGCCTGCCTGGGGTTTTGCCCCCTTCCCACGCGAGAAGTGGGAGGGAGCAGCTGCAAGGGTCCCCGCGGAGGCGAGCGCTGCCGCCCTGGCGTTTCCCAACGCCGGAGGAACCGGCGAGAGGCAAACCCTGCCAAATACCTTGAGGGGGGGCTTGGCTTCCAAAAGCGGCTGGGACTCTGCTCTAATCAAAGCTGACATGCATCAGTTGCTGGAATCGCCAGTTTGTTAAATTAAATACCTGGGAATGAGATGCTGACAATCTTGTGAATTTCTAAATAAAACCCATAAGTAATCTTTGCTTCCAGTGTTCAACGGACCGCTTCGGTCTGTGAAGCGGCCGGGGAAAATACTGTCCTGTGTTACCACAGAGGACTAAAGGGCAGCACCTCGGGAGAGAGAATTATGTAGCAAGACCACTGTACCCAATAAAATAAGGGAAAGAGCTGTTTCTCTATGGCACTTTTATAACTTCTGTGCATTCTCAATACAGCATCCTGTTAAATATATCAAGACCGTTACTTACAATTGCTTTGCCCTGTTGCTCTTTAAGTTAAAAAGAGCAGAAAAAAGCAATTGGTATCTACTCCATCTCAAATACTTGATCTTTAGAAACTGTGCTCCAGGTTAAAACTAGGTCCTGTTCTTTTGATAATTCAGCCAGCTGGAAAGTCAAGAAGATGCTGGCTTGTATCACCAAATTAAGATCTTGCGAATTAGCAGGTGAAGAAGTTATGACAACATTTTGCGGTAGAATTTAAGAGACTAATTCTCTTCCCACTGATGCCAAAGACTTCTGCTGTCTTCAACAGGAGGAGAATTAGGCCAATACAAAATAGGCCAATCCAGTATTTTCCTTCAGTGCCATATGTAGAAAAATGAAAGACAACATCTAAATAACAAAACAAAATTTGAATGAAGTTGCAGGGCTTTAAGCAGCAATGAGTAAGAGAATGTGGTTTAGAAGAACTTTAATCTGGGTACCTCTTAAACCTGCATGGAGGCACCTGACCTTATGAAGTCCATTAGTGGAGGACTTTAATTACTCAGCTGCAGGAAAAGAATGAGACTGGAAAAATCATTTACTAACTCAGGCACATCCCTCAGTAGACTGTTTCATATCAAGTAGTCCTTTGATTTCTCTTTGCAGATTTGAGCACTGCGAATCTTAGAGAAACACCATTATTTACTAGTTTTATGACATACCAGCAAAATCAGTTTCTAAGCCAGCTCTGGGATTTTCTTTACTTTTGCCCATCTTTCTTCCCACAGCGGGTACATGTTAGTTGTAGAGACAAAGCGGAGCATGGGAATATTTTTTGGTGTGCTTTCTTGGATTTCCGCAGATGCTCCTGACGGAGCAGGCATGGTGGGGGCTGGCACCTTCCCGCCCCCGCTCCCCCAGGAACCCAGCAGGCATTGCCAACCCGCGTAAGGCAACCGGGAGAAAAACTATTTCAACTCAAAAGTTCTGGTTTGTGTAGACCTCGCTGTGCTGCAAGTTATTTTTAAGAAAGATGTGGTTTGTGTTTGCTATAGCGTTTAAGGCCTGATCCTGCTAATTACTTAACTGCTCTTGACTGGAGCCTGGAATTTGCGATTCCTGGGAGCATCGTGCATCTCCCGTGATGGCATTCCAACTGGGAGAAGATGCAAAAATCAGCTGTCATGAGGCTGAAATGCAGGTTCCCTGTCAATTAGCATTATATAAACAGATAGGAGGGGGAATGGATTTATGTGCTTCCAGAAACTTTACATAGGTTTTCTTCAGTCCTGTGTCTACAAAATGTCTGCCAGGAAAAAATCTGGAGCTTGGCACGATGAAGCCTCACACGTGTATTGTTCGTGTAACTATGGTAACCTACAAATGCCACCAGTGTTTCCATTTCATACACAAATGAGGGGACAGCTGTGGAGACCACATGTCTGCCAATGGAATAATATATGTGAACTAGGATGGCTTGGTCAGAAAATTACAACTCATTTATATTAATCAGGGCTTCAAAGAACAGTCACCTCCGTAGTTACAAAGTGTGCAGTAAAAGAAAACGATCTCTATTTCTGAAAATGTTTGGCTCTTCAGTAAACATTCTCAGCATCTTGCTACTTTGCTGGTTGAAAAAAAAAAAATTAAATGCTGTTAACAACCAGTGCTCTTCTATAAATGTCACTTAACTTTTTTTCTTTGGTTTTGTCTTTTTCTGATGCCTGATCCTAGACTGAGCCTGACACAAAGCCCGACCTGGGATCAAGCATGCTCCAAGGCGTTTGCCTGGGGAAGCAGCAGTTCCAAAAGAGGCAGAAATAATGTGGCATAGAGCTCTAACCCAGCTGCCAAAGTGAAGGAACCTTTTTTTTTTTTCACTCATCAATATCACAAACAGAAATAAAAGCTTCAAAACAATTCATACAAGAAATTTAAAAAATAAAAAAAACCAAAACCCAAAAATTATTGCTTAAATGAACTTGGAGCTTATATCATCCCTAACAACAACAACAACAAAAATCCGTAGACACAATAATGCAAATAAATTACCTTTTCAGTAAATATTAAACTATGCAAGCTGCAGTACCAGTAATACTTGACTGGGGTTATGATTCATCCAAGGTGCTTTAAGTGTCCCTACAAAAAAAAATAATCAAGAGCTGCTAGCTGGCGCCTGCCTTGGCAGCAGCAGCCTGCTGACAGACGGATGCAGCAGGAATACAGCAGGCCGATTAGCAAAAGTTTTCCCTGGCTTCTGCAGTGCCACGATACTGTATCGAAGTAAAACAAAAGGCTGCAGCATTACCTCCGCGTGGGCTGCCTCCTCCGCCACCGCGCCGCGCATCCCGGCAGCAATCGGTATTTCTTCAAATACCGAGGGGTGCTCGCTGTTTATTTACGATACGACGATGAAAGCTTTTAACTAGTGCTTATTTAAGCGATCACATTTTCTCCGCGAGTCGGAATCAGATGCACGTATGGCTGGTTTTAAACCAGGGCTTCCCAGCCTCCAAGCTGGATCCGTGCCTACACAGTTGTCTGAGCCCTGGTAAATCAGACTGAACAGAAGTTTCTTTTTGCAGCATAAGTCTGGATGCGCTTAGCATTATTCATGTCCATAAAAAAAGGTCTTTTGATGGTTAACATTGAAAAGTTTTTATCCTTTTATAGTCTATGCAACTTGATACAAAAACGTATTTCCTTCAATAATCAGTAGTAGTATTCACGTCTGTTCTAGGTGAATGGAAAACACATTATAGTCATCACAGTAACTGGTCCATTAAAGTCCAGAATACCTACTAGGCTACGTAATTTTACAGGGACTCAATAAAATTTTATTCGGATAACTTTTCAACTGTCGAGACAAAAGTTAAAACCTCAGCTCTCGGAAAGCCGGGGTACGACAGGCTGCCACAGCGCGGTGGGACGGGGGGGTCTGGGGGGCTCCGCCGGTTTGCCGGGGCTGAGGGGGTGTGCCAGAGCCCCCAGTCCCGTCAGACATACCAAATCCTGTACTCCGAGCCACTTTGTCATCTGGGCAGCTTTGTGCACTGGGTTTTCTCTCTCTCTCTGCCTTTTAAATTAATTTAAATTCCACCTTGCAAGACTTTTGGACATACTTTGGTAGGACCCTTCAGGCAACAGTCGGGACCGATGCAGTAGGTGACTTTGGTCATTTGGAGCGTGTGTGAGATCGCCTCGCGTACTGCTAAAATATTCCCCGTAAGAGGTTTGGAGTCGCGTTCGGCATTTTATAGGGATCCTGTAAGTCTGCAAGGAAGGGGCTGAAGGGCTCACAAACTAGTTTTTATTGAGGAGATTCATTACCTGGGAACTACCGCGCAGCTCCGGGACAAACCCAGAAGCATCCCGCACCTGATCTCTCGCCAAAAGAGAGATCGTTTGGACAACGTTCTTTTCCACTTCGAGCTGGATTCTGTGACTTTTCCTTCCGTCGCCTAGCGGGAAAACCCGCACCGAACCCAACCCTAAATAACTTGGGAAAGACGTAAAACCCCAGGCCGACATCTGGGGGGTTTCTCCCGGTGAGGCAGAGCCCGCCGGCACACCGCGCTCTCTCTCCGCGTCTCTCCGAGGGGCTGTCGGGGTGGTGGTGGTGGGGGGCGACCCCCCCCGGCCCTCAATAGCCCCTTTGACAGCCCCCAACTAAAGGGAGGCGAGCCGGGCCGCCCCTCCGCCTGCCCCGCGGATCATTTTCGGCAACCGGCTTCCCCCAAAAACCCAACCAGACCCAAAGCTCCCGGTGCCGAGGGGAGCCGGCCGCCCTGCCCGCCCCACGCCGGGCTCCCGAGGGCCGAGGCCGGCGGGTTCGCCCAGGTGCGAAGCGGTCGCTCCGCCAGCATCGCCCCCCCCGGCCCCCGCCGCCGACAATGAATTTGGCCCCGGGAGGAAGGTGGCGGGGCCGCCGGGACCGGGCAGCCCCCCGCTCACACTGCGCCTTTATGCCATTTTTCTGAAGGGCTATTGTTACCCTAGAAGACTCCTTGTCTTTTCAAATTCCTCCGCCTGAATGGATGAGGCAAGACATCTGCCAGGATACACTCCCCATTTGCATGCAAATGGGAGGTCGGGGACGCTGGCAGCCCTGCCGCACAGCCGGCCCCGGCTCCGCTACACCCCCACCGGTACCCGACCCCCCCCCGGGGCCCCAGGTACGAGGTCCGGGAAAACCGGCCACGCGGTCTTGCAAAAAAAAAAAAAAAAAAAACCCAACAAAAAACACACACACAAAAAAAACCCAAAACACACACACAGAAACAACCACACACACAAAAAAAAAACCCCAACACACACAGACAAAAAAAAAAAGCGGCGATTAACAGCAAAACTAACCCGGGGGGAAGCGGAGCGCCCGGCGGGGAGGAGGGCGAGGCTGCAGCCCCCGCTGCTCCGCCGAAACACCGCAGTCCCCCCCCTTTCCCATCGCCCCGAAGCGTTAAAATCGGCCCCCGGCGCCGGGGGGGGTACGAAATCGCCGATCGCACGGGGAGACCGTGCTGCCCGCTGGAACTTTGCCGGCCGGGACCCGGGGGGCGGAGCGGCCGGTACCGCAAACTTTCCGCCCTCCCGGCCCCGTTCGGGCCGGACCGGGCCCCCCCCCGGGGATCCCCCACCCGTGTCCCGCCCCGGCCCTCCTCCCGCATTCCCGTCTCCCTCCCGTTAAGGACACACTTACCGGCCAGCGGGGATGGCTGCCCGCCCACCCGCGGTTCTCCCCCGGGGCTGCGCGGGGGGCGGAACATCCGCGGCTTCCCACCGCGCAGCAGGACTGCGGGAGCGGAGGCGGCTCGTTAAGACGGCGGGTACGGAATTCCGGAAGAATCCTGAAATTCCTGCCTTCCGAGGAAAGGCGGAGCGGCGGGGGGATGCGGTGCCGCTGACCCGCCGCCCGCTCTGAGCCGCCGCCGCCGGCGCGCACCTGGGTAGGCGCCGGCGGTCAGCTGACGGGCTGCGCTCCCATTGGCCGCCCCGGCACCATCCGCGCGGGGGGGGCGGGGCGCGGGAGGGCGGGGCGGGGGCGGGGTACCCCGCCCCCGCCCCGCCCTCCCGCGCCCCGCCCCGCCCCGCGGAGGGTGGTGGGGTTGTAGCGCCGGGTTGCTCTGTCGTTAGGTTTCAGAGTTAACAGCCCCCGGAAAAAAAAGGATTGACTCGCCTCCTCCCTTTCCGGCGGCTGTTGGAAGTTACTTATGCGCTCCAGAAAGGTTGTGGCATCGCTGATACTGCGGGCCGTTTGGGCTGACCTAGTGAAGAAAAATGTCACCCGTCGCCGTACATAACGCCGTATCCTAAAGCAGAGCGCGGACCTGTCGGGGAACGCTGCCGGGTAAACTTTCCACCTCCCCTCTGAATCCTGTTCCTAAATTTTTGACAGACTTCATTAAAAGGCACACAAAGGTGTAATGCCGAAGCACCGCGTGTTGTAGCGGCCTTCCAGGATTCAAACATCTGATTTTCTGTCCTCTGTAAGGAGGCGGCAAACCTCCAGCCGTGGAGACAAGGCAGCGCAGTGCTGCTCGCAGTGGTAGCTGCTGTGCTGCAGTCGCTCGCTGTGCCCCGAGGCGAAGCGCAGGGCATTGCCAATTGAGGCGTTTAAAGATAGGGGAAATTTTCCTATAGGTAGGTAAAGCAGCATTACTCGCTGAAATTACATCCGCGTATCCTCTATGGCTGCTTGACTGACAGATTGGTGAATTAGCTAGGAGAAAAATAGGCTAGGACTTCAACCCTAAGAGCCATTTGAGCCTGAAATTTAAGGATTTAAAGCTGTCCATGTAAGCCCTCGGATATGTTCAGCTACCCGTTCTCTCCCGGTTTTCTGTCTTGTCTCTATTTTCAGTTATTTTAGCATGGAGCTACTGACCTGCGCATTTCCCTGCGTTTTCTTGTCCTGACCTCGGTCCTTACCCGCTTCGCTGGCCGAGTTCCCCGCGGGCGCTGGGGGGGTTCTGCAGCTGAGTGGGCGAGCACCCTCTCCCCAGCCTAAAGCCTTCAGTGCCGCCTTCGGGGGCTCCCCTCAGGTATCGCAGTACAGCACACGCACAGTCACACAAGGGCGCGATACCCACAGAACTAAGGGTGCTCCAAGCACGAATCCTCTGTCTGATGCCTCACGTCGGATCTTAAGGACAATTAGTCTGTGTTGGACAAGGAGTTTCTGGCTGGACTCGACGCCAAAGCTGAAGTTTTGGCAGCAGTATAGCAGTCAGCTTTTCTTCATACCTTTAAATCTTTATTTCCTATTTTTTTTATTGCTCACTTAACCAACGGAAGGGAAAGCTGTCACGGGAGCGTGCTGTACTGCCTCATCCCTCGTGCCCTTTATTAGCATAAGATAATGGGAATTCTGCATACCTCAACAGGCAGCCCTAATGCTTTTGGTGACAAACACCCCAACAAAGCAAGCAGCCTGCAAGTACGTGGGATCATTTTCACCCTCATGCCCTGCACAAAGCCGTTGCGATCACGTAGGCAGAGTTTGCTGAGCACAGGCTGGCTGAAAAGCTGCTGGTGTCCAAGGCGGGCTGAGCTCAGCACCTCCTCCTGGGGTATACCAAAGTGATACCTCCTCAGGAAATGGTTTTTAAAATTGGTTTAAGAATTACCAGTGAGGAAGACCCTTAATATGAGTTAACAATAAGTTAAATACGTAGCAAATACGGTCTTTAGTTAATGCTTCAGATTTCCTCTCGAGGCAATGAATTTTTTTCCAAAAGTCCAAAAGGTCATTTGGATGACATTAAAAGTAAAGTTTTTCATATTTAAGGAAATTGAATTTTCAGAAGGAACTCATCAATGTCATCCAGAAAGCCGCTCTTCCTTCCACAGCGTCTGTTCTCATCAGCCCGGATGTTACTTTTCCCATCTATCACTTATTCCTGATGTGGAAGTAATGTAATAGTGGATGCTTCTTGGAAAATCTGCTGTGTTGTGAATGGCTTCTGTTCTCTGCTATTTCAGGGCAGGGAATTTATTTTCACTTTCTCAGTGGAGCAGATCCATCCTTTCACATAGTATTAGTTACACGCAATCATCGTGCTCCTCTCTGCAAATATTTCTTTTGCCACAGAGAGAGAGAGAGAAAGGATGGGCAGCCCCCATGCAGCCGTGTCCCCCGTGGCCTTTTAAAGGGCGTTAGTGTTTTGAGGGAACGGCCTGTGCTTTATTTTTCACACACGCTAACAATGTTGTTGCTCGTGAGGCTTGTCTGGGTTTTTAGGAGGGCTGCTGAACCCGTCCTGTATGCATACAGCAGCAGAAGAGAGCCGTAGGTTTGTACGAGGCTGGCTAGGGGAAGAGTGTTTTCTGTCTTTAATTTTCATGTCATTGCAGGCAACGCTGTCTGCGTTCCAGGCTTCCACTATTTCAAATTACACGCACAACAGGCCCCTCTCTCTGCCAAGATTCATAAGGAACTCGTGAAACGATCACAAATAAGCTTTTAAACCAGAGCGCGCACCTTCGAACCCCAAAGCAAGCGGGATGGGTTGCCCCATCCTTGCTCTGGGCGGTCGCGGAGCCCTCGCGGACCCTCTCTCCAGGGCTGCAGGGACGAGCATCACCCTGCGCTGCCTCTCTTCTGCGGGACGGGGACGGCACTGCTGCTCCGGCGGGGAGAGGAGGTGGGGGTTAGTGTGGTGAGAAGTTGAGGGGAAATTACGTCTTAAAGAGTTACGCCCTCTGAAATACTCATTTTTTTCTAAGTGAGACAAGTTCTGTAGGTGGATTTAAAATGCTGAAAAGCTGTTACGGCCACGGCAAACAGTTCCCTTGTCTCGGTGTGGAGCGTCCGTTCTGCATGGAACCAGGCAGAGGATCGGGACTCGGTTCCCTGCTGTTACCTCTTTACCTGCCGGTACTTGGCTGCGGGACGTCAGACCCAGCGGGGAGCGGAGGTGCGACCCGGCAGAGAGCAGCTCTGCAGCACGGGGGATGGATGCACAGCGGCGCCCGGACAGTGGCCAGAGCAAAACATCCACAAAATTACCTGGTTTGGAAGAGCACCTGGGACGAGGCGCGTATCAGGTACAGTTATCCCATCGCCACACAAGCCATACGCTAAGCTCCCGTACTGGGTCCTGTGAAGTTTGTCGTGTTACAGGCGTTGTTCATTAGTCGTTAAATCCCATTCCCCGTCTTTGACCTCCCAAGGTTTTTCTTGCAGCGCAGCGGGGACACTCGCCTTGCATAGAGAAGCGAGGCGGGATTTGTAGGGGCCGTACGGGACTGTGCCGTCCCAAAGCGTGCACAGTTCATCTCCTGCGGCACGTGCGCTCCTCTGGCCGTGAGGCTGGTTTGGGATGGTGAGGTACAGGAGACCCTGTACAGCCACGTGATTAACTCCTGACTGCGCTGACCATCTCGTCAGGCTGCCTGACGGGTCAGTGTTTCGGGAGTGCTGCAAAACTTCAGAGTTTTGTAAGGATACCGAGTGGTAGTTCATGTCTTTCTTAAAATTCAAGCTTCTAGAATGATACTTACTAAGAAAATGCCAGCTTCATTTAAAAAAAACCCAGGTTTCATTCCTTCTGATTGCATAGAAAAGCTTGAAAGGCATAAACCTGATGGACCTAAACATGCAAACAAAAATGAGGCAAAATATAGTAAGCATTAAAATTTTACAATCTTAAGCTGGCGTCTGCGTTTCTAGGCAGTTTTCACAACATTAAAACATTGCGAATGAGAATAATGTGGAGATGGAAATTAAAAAATCTTTCATTCCTACAGACTACAAATGAATATTTTTGTACAGTAAAGAGAAGCAGAAGTTGTTTTTTTCCCCAGCCTGGTATCCGTAAGGTAGCAAGAGCTCCAGGGCCTCTTGGACTGAGGGGAAGGTTTACACTGAAGGAGAAGCAGAGCAGATTTTCCTCTCTGTGTCATCTCCCATGAACTGCTTGAGGTACAATCTCTGCAAATACTTTCCTGTCAGCAGTATTCGGGCAGAACTGAGTACTCTCCCAAACACTCCTGCTCAAGTGGCCTTAAAAAAGAAGCTGCCAGGAAAATAGGAGATTTCCCACCATTTGGGCTGAACATTGTCCTTTTTGATTGCCTCTTTGTTCTCGTCTCCTCTCCTTCCGTGCCCTCTGGCTTCGTCCCCTTATTCCTTCAGTTCTCTTTGCATTCAGCTACTTTCCTGGTTCATCTCCATCTGCAAAAGTGTTGTGAAACGAGTATGATGTTTGTTTGCTGCCGTCACCCTGTTCACTCCCCCGTTCAGTGCCCCGTACCTGCTTGCGCCGGCAGCTCTGGGACAGAGCCCTGTCTGCTGGTTTCCATCTGGACGGTGCCTGGCATTTGGGGGACCGGGCCTTTAAACCTTTAAAAGGGTCTGAATAACTTACGCTGGATAATAATAAAACAATGCAGCTCTCGGTGACCTGCCATGCATGTCACTGCCTCTTTTCTCTGAAGCAGACATCCTTCCATTAAGCTGCTTAACGTCCTGAGTGTATGCATAATCCGTTACCCTGAACTATACTGCAGGACTCTAATGCGCCTTTCTATAAAGAAGTATAAACTGGGAAGTGATACCGAGTGGGAATGACGGGTAGAAGGGGCACCACCAAAAAGAAAAGGCTTCCTACTGGACAGGTGAAGATCTGTTGCCCTGTGTCCCAACAGTAATAGCTCCTCATCCATATGGGATTGAAATAAATCCATAAACATAGGCAGCATTTAGCTGGAACTTTTGGAAGAGAAACACGATTATTGCTGAAGACTTACTTCTGAGCTAAGTAGAGAAAGAGGTATTACAGTTTGCATTTTGTGCCAACAGGTTTCTTAGCTTAGATGACACTTTTTGTTAGCAAGATGAAATACTGCTAGGTTTTCTTTTCACCCAGTGTTTGAGATGCTGTGCATTTATTTTCAAAATTGCATGAGTGTGCTGGATTTATTCAGAAAGGTACCAGCACTGCACATGCAAATTACCAGTGAGTAACTGTGTAAGCCAATGACCAATTACATCAATAACTGGTTATTTGCATAATGCATTCCCAATTATGCATGCAGATATAATAATTGGATGCACAAATGGTGTAAGTGATTGCAGGTGCAAAAGTGTGGATGCGATCACATGCATACGGACTACAAAAAGCAACTCAGTGTGAACAGCAATTGCACCAGTCACCATGGTGCTGCTATACAAAACCCGAGAATTTAAGTCTTTGTTTTGACCTAGAGGGATCCTTCTACCTGCTGATTGGAATTGCTTTTTTTTTTTTCATGAGAAATAGACCAGCTCTTCAGTAGCAATGATTATTGTGGTTCACCCTTCCTTTTATTGATAATTGTCTATACGTAGGCAGATGAGAACATCTGGATGTCTTTATGTAGAGAATTCTATAATAAGGAGCTAAAGTGACACCAGGCAGTGTTTTTAAAGCAGGTCAGTCATTTCACACACTATTCCATCTCACTTCTCTTATATATTATTAATTGTGAAGCTTTTCCTTTTGGTTGATGTATCTTTTCCCAAATGATCTGTCGTGTGAATGTTTCATGAGGAGGGACTCTAATCTCATTTCATCATTTTGCTAGGAACCCCCCAAAGCTTCTTAGAAAGCCAGAGCACCTTACAGACAACTGAAGAGTTTCATTGCAAGCATATAATCTGTATTTACTCCAAGAGTAGAAGCAATAACACGCAGGGCATAAAACCCCCGTCCACTGGATTCCCATCATGTGCTAATGGATGAACAGCCATGAGAACATTTCTTTGCATCTTCTGATGCAAGAAGTGATGCACTGTACTCAGTCAGTCAAAAACCTGCTCTTCTCAGCTGCCCTGGTGTAGAGGTCATGTGTAGGCAGGGCTGAGCGTGCAGGTCTCAGAGACTCGGGTCTTTAAGAGTTGAATTTGAATTCCTTATGACCAGGATGTGAAGTGGTTGTTTCTGTCTCTGGGAGAAACGTTGGAGTCTCACCGTTGAACTCAAGGAGCCGAATAGGTTGGCATTTCATTTTATGCAGTCTCAAGCACGTTTGAGATGCAGTTCTCCTTTACCATGATAATGAAATGATTACAAAAGGGCTTGCATAGAAAAACCTATTATGGCACTCTGCAGAAATACCAAAATGAAGAGCTGCCTTAGATTTTGTAGGCAGCAGAGGACCGGTGAGGAAGAGGAGCGCCCTGATGATGTGCCGTGCACAGCTCTGCTGCCACAGGGGCAGGTGACCGTCATTTCTAAAGAAAAAGTGGCACTGACCAAGGTCAGGGGACTGGGCAGAGGGACACGCTGTTTGAATCCCAGACTAGTCGGTGAGGCATTAAAGGGCTGGTAATATTGCCCATGCTGTGAATACACACAGGGCTGATGTTACTCTTTGACTCCGGTTACTGCAATGGAGTCTGAGTTGCTTCTGGCTGACACACATGAGAAAGAACACATGCAACCCCCGCGCTCGTTCCAGCTCCTGTTAGTGACACTGCCTTGGGTTTGCAGGTCCAGATGCCACACATAGCAGAAATACTCTCGGATTGATTTCAGAGCCGCTTGCAAATGACATAATTAAGTATTCCTTCCCACCTAGTTCGGCTGCTGCTTTCAGTATGCCCAGCTTAAAACCATCTTTCTCCCTTTTCTCCCCCCTAGCTCTCTACTGGGAATATTTTGGCTATGTCAAAGAATTCGGTATTTCTATGGTTTTTTTCCTGTGCCTTTTTTGTTGAAAACCTTCTTAGTGTGAAATTAACTTTGAAACTCATGGACCTGGTGAGGTATTGAGCTGACATCGGTAGATCTAAAGACCTGCTCCATTAGAGAGAAATCCCCAATGGGATGTCACTTGGCCAAAACTAAGATCTTTTTTGCTCAATATTTCTGTGTATTAGCATCTGAATATAGCATCTCAGTTATTGGTGGGGGGACTGCGTTCGGTTCCGTGTGAAATAAATGAAAATACTCCGCAGTACGTAAACCGTAGGGGAACCCTTGAGCTTTCAAGTGGGTAGCGATACAAAACCTTGACTGTATGTATGCTGTATAGTGGCATGTTTAAAAAAAAAAAAAGAAACCCACTCTTTATGGCTCTCCATCCAGTTCTGAGACAAAGGTTTCTGTTCAGCAAAAAGCAGTTGTTTGTGGTTGGTGCCCAGGCTGGTGCCCCGGGCAGAGGGTTGTGCTGGCGTGACGGCTGGTTAGCCGGTGCCGGCGGGATGGAGCCGCACGGAGGAGCTGGGGCTGGGCAAGGTGCGTGGGGAAGGATGAACCCGGTGCCGCCTTCGTGTCCTGCGGGGAGAAGTTGCACGTGTCTGTCTGGCACTTTTTAGTAAGACCGAGCACTCGCTCTGCTTGGAAAGCGTGAAGGTAAAGCAGGTCGCTTTATCCGTCGCACGTGTGGGGAAGGATCTGAAGCTGCTGTGAATTACAGGCTGCGGTTTACTCGGTGGATCAGTGATCCACAACAAAAATCTTGTACTCATGGTCAGCTAATACAATGGCAATTTGGGGTCCTATACACTATATTAATGAACTATGATCTTTTGTGTTTGTGTGTGTTGGAGGGCTAAGCAGCATTCTTTTATAGCAGGTACAGTGATATTTCTGTTTTTCATAGAAATAATTTTAAATTCAAATGTCATCTGGTTTCAGTGTTAAAAGACTTGATGACAAGTATGGTGTAAGACTGTGTGTTCCTTATGACAAAAGGAGAGGAGAAAGATAGGTAGAAATACAGATGCTGCATTGGTTTTGGTTTGAGCATATGTTGACTAAACTAACTAAATCCTGGAGATTCAGCTCCCCCCAAAGCCGGACTGTGATTCTGAGGTGCCCGCAGAAAAGATCACTTAACGTTTCAACCTTGCATGTCAAAATGAAAAGAGTGGTCCTGATGCTGGCAAAGGTGCTGTGGTTACTCTGGAAAAGATGCACAGGAAAGGCGTATAGGTACGAAGTATAAGGCATGTAAGGTGTAAAAAAGGCCAGTTACAGCATTTCCTAGAAAATCTGCTGTCCCTCTGTAGGTGATAGATCTCCATTGCCATGGCTGTGCTGCTTCGTCTCCACGGCGGAGAGTTTCTCCCTTGTGAAGGTGGATGGGTGGCAGTTTCTGGCCACCTCGTGCTCAGACAAAGCAGCATCTGGTGTCTTGGGCTCCTGGGTTCGGCAACTGGGCAAAGGATGAACACAGAGGAAGACGGCAGAGGAGTGACCTTGCAGTTTTCCTCTCGAGTTTTGATTCAGGAGGCGTCGGTTCAGTTGCTGGGTCTATTACAGACATGGGCACGGCCTCGGCTGAGCTGTTGAACTCTTCCTCTTCTGCGAAATGAGGATTCGCAGACGTTGAATTTCCCTTTCTTGCCTGTTGTGGTTGTAGTCCCCGCAGACTGGGAGGAAGCACAGGGAATAAGTATTCCCTGAGAACTGTATTTTGCATGGCTTAGCCTGAACTGTAGCTCCATTAATACTAAGATAAATATAATTTAAATTCAATTTGACCTTAAGTGGCAGCTGTGACAAAGCATGGCATGTTTGAGGTCTGGATACAATTATTTGGAATTGCTAAACACCATACTTCAATCATGACCTTTAGATTACACCGAAGCCAGAGGACATCCCCGATTTTAACTTCTGAACTGCGAATCACCCCATTGGAAAGAGACTTCAGAAGCTAGTATAATCAGGGACAATATTTTAAAGTGTGTAGAAGCTATAGGCAATATATTTATTTTACACACTTGTCTGCATTTAATCCATAAATCTGTCTACTACAATAGTGTTTTACTGGTGTAGATGAGGCAAGTAAGCTGAGATCATAGCAGGCATGTCCTATAAGGCTTTACAGAAAATCATTGCTTTTTAATCCCTTTATCCCTGTTATTTCCTACCACTGTGAAAATCCAGTGGCAGGGAAAGCTGGCACAGTGTAGGACAGATGCATAATATGTAATGCTAAGCAGGCAAAAATCCTTCTGTTTGTGTAATACTCCAAACACATTATAAATGTCAATGTTAGTGCTATATGTCCTACATAAATAAAAATAACTTATCAATACTCAACTGAGTATTATACATCTTTAGGCTAACCTCATGCTGTCTTGATATCAATGACTAATCTTCTAGAGTTAGCCAGAAAAGTTGAACTGGACTAGCTTATGAAAAGCAGGTACCACCCAAGTGGCTACCTGGGTATAAAAATGAGTTGTATACTGCGTGTTATATAGCACCTGATCTCAAGCCTTTAATTTTATTTTTTTCCCATTATTTTTTCCCTGCATAAACACTGAAAACATGCTGAGACAGTAGAATTGAGCTGGAATTTCCAGAGGGCATCTACAAATTTTCAGGTGCATGATTGCTTCCTTGATCTTCACATTAAAGCATTCTCCTGTCTGTAGTACAAATTTAATCAGCTGAGCTACATCCTCTTACGCTGAAAGGTCCGGGAGCTCTGGAAGTTGGCTGATCATGGCACTGTTTGAGACTATTTGTACTACAAGGGTGAGAATGGATTTAGTTTAAGTGCAGGACAAAGGCTTACGGTGTTGCGATGCGCCTAGTGTTTGGGGAAGGGGGAATACTTTATAAGACTTTTGAAAGGGAACATTTAAAGAGGAACTTGGCAGTAGGCACAGTGCTGTCTGTGAAAGATTTGCGTGAGTAGTAACGGCAGCAGTTTTCTCCCAAAGTAAATCGCTCTGGTTTCAGGACATCCCGCCTGGCTGATACCGAGCAAGGACAGGACCTCTGCAAAACACCCAACCACCTTTTTGTTGCTTTAGGGTGTACGTAGAGCCCACCGATTAGAATGCCCCAAATCCTGTGAATTATAAAGTGTTGAATTACAAAGAACAAAAATCTCCTGCTCTCTCACAAGGGAAGAAGTTGGACTGGTGGGCTTTTCCCACATGCTGAGCGTCACTCAATTCCTGTTGGAATCAGAAGTTTTACCATCTCCTCGATACAAGTACCACGAGGACCTGAGCTTTGCTCGACTCGGTACCTCACGGCCCAGTACGTTTGCAGCGGGACAGCCTGGTCCTCGAGCGCTCGCCCCAGCATCCCCCCGGTCCATCCCCCTCGGCTGCAGGACCCCCTGCCCTCCGGCTCCCCACCGCTCCTCTTCCTCGCCGTGAGGTTGTTGCTATTTATTTACGCAGCCGAGGGCTGCTCATGGTAGCTAATTAATGCATGCGGAACCTCTTCCCCGTGTTATTAACCACGGAGGAACAAAGCTTTCTGAACCTCCTCCTTCCTTTCTCGCCCCGTTAGAACGCCGTATGGTTTTCATGGCAGCTTTGCCAGAGCAGCTCACGGGCTGGCCGCAGGCTGGAGCACGGGTCTTCCAAAATGCTGGCTGTAGGGACGTAGCCCCACATGGATAGATGGGAGTATGTGTGATCTTTTAATCTAGGGCAAGAGAACATATGGAGCAGCAGGGCAGCGTCAATTTAAGACTCTGACAACAAAAATATGGGTTCTTTCAGCCATAATAATTTAAAACAATGGTTCATTTTTCTGCTGTTCTGACGTTCAGTAGAAATTGCGGGAGAGTGACAGGTTCTCGGGCTGTTCTCATCCAACTTTAAAAACATCTGCCTTAGGAAATGACTTTGTACCTAACCTATGAGCAGTTTTCCAATTATTTTACTAAATAAATACAAGTACTCTGTAAAAACAGCTGCTACTCTTAGAAGATATTTTTTTCCATAAGGTAAAGTGAATCAAAGAGAATGTGCTGCTTTTAGATAAGTGTTCCAGGAATAAATGCAAAGAGCAGAGCTGAAGAGCCGCGATGCTGAAACCCGGAGCAGGAGGAGCCCCCCGAGCCGCGGCTTGCTGCGACGGACCCCGGCTCTCCCTCGGCAGCCTGGCCAGCCGCGGCTCCTGCAGCGTCCTGTAGCCCCTCCAGCTGCTGCAGTTCTTAAAGTTTTACTTAACTTTTCATTTTTTTTTATTTAAAGGAATAGAGACAGTTTACACCCCACCGGCGACTTTGTTGTTTGCATTTCAGCATCCCACCGCGCACATTGGAGGCAGAGGCTGTGGTATTACCTGTTTTGGCTATGGAGAACAAACGCACCAGAGCAGCGCAGGTATTTGGCCAGCTTCAGCTAAGTCTGTGGCAGGGCTGAGAGTTGAACCCCAAGTTTCTGAGTTGCCAGTCCAGGCCTGGTTAATCACCCAACCCTGCTAGCCTTCAAAATACTTTTAAAGTTTTTTTTAGGTCTAAGACGGTACTGTGGAAACGTGCCGTTAATGCTCGCGGTGAGAGATGAGCAGAGCTTCCTCCCTCTCGACTCGCTGTCCGTCCGTGGCTTCCACACGGAAACCTTATGAGCCCAGAAGAGACGGCTGCTGGCCAAAGAAAACCGCCGTACCTGTGTGCTGTGCCGCAGGGTGCGACTGCCCGTCGTCCTGGGGAGAGTCCTCAGGTACCCCCCGTACTCATCTATTTGTCAAAATCTAGCCAAGCGCTGCACCCAAACCCCACACCTTTGCTGTGAAAACGCACAGAAGGACCCTGACAGCCTCCTGGAGACCTGTTTGCCCCTGAGGAATACCGGAGCACAGGCCAAGGTGAAATCCAATAGAATAGTAAAATAGAAGTGAAAAGGCTGACTTTCCCATGGATTTTTTAAGCATTTCATAGGACTTAACAGAGCATTATCTCTCTTGCTAAGGAATGATAAGACAGCTGTAAGAGCAGCTTCTATAGACCCTGCTCCTATAAAATCTAATTGGTTTCATATCTATTAAATTCTAAACCCCCTTTCCTTAAAGTTGTCGGTTTTTTTTAAAAATCAAATAATAGATTTATTCTTGATGTCTTGGGCACATTATTGCAGTAACCTCATCCTTGGACCACAACTTTGGCAGAACACACACATCCATAATGAGGGACTACATGTTCTGTGGAGTATTTATTACAAAAGAAAATGAGCAAGTATATTAGGAAGAAAGCGGGGAGATAGAGAAGACGACTACTTTTTTGGCAAAGCTTTGTATTACAGATCTCATTTCTCTGGTCGCAGCTGCCTTTAGGCACCCACTTCAGTGAGCTGCTGTATTATGCTTAACTGTAGATGCCTCTCAAATTTGCTCTTTGGTGAAACAGTCATTTGTGCAGGTTCCCCATAAAAATGACTGATTTAGGTTTTACCAAGAACTCTGGCACTTCTCCATTAGAAGAAATGATTACATTTTTAGAGAGATTCATCAAGACGGGAGTAGTGAAACAAACATTTGAAATGTCCAGTTTAATCCTCTCTCTTCCCCCAAACAAGCCTATATGGGCAGGATTTTTAGCCGTTCTGAAATGAAAGCTTCCTGAAAGAAATATATTTCCCTGTGGGACTACCCAGCTTTCAGTCCTGCTTCTGTGGGAAGGTAAGAGAGCTCTGTTTTCATTTACTATTTATGAGATGTGCATTCATATTGCCAAGTGACCATAGGATTCTGTGCTCTTACGAATCTGCAAATGAGATGAAGCTCATTATTTTTTGATGCAAAAAGGATTATTGCGATCTTAGTGCAGCGATGTGTAACCTCAGATACGTGTCTTGCTGTAGGATATATATTGAGGCTTTTGCTTTAGGAAGCCAATGAAGTACACGCAGTATTTTCCAGTCATTCTGTTCAGCATATAAAAGCAGTATTTATTAGAAATAACACTAAAGGGGACTTTTTTTTTAATTGCAGACCATGACTTGTAGGAAATTGCCCTCCTCTTTGTGTGCATTTTACTTTACAGTGTTGAGATAAATGCAGGGGCACCTTTTCAAAATAAAGCATCTCCCTAATAAGAGAAGATTCATTATTATCCACTCCTGCCTCCACACACAAGAGTTGGTCTCACGGTCCTAAGGGAAAGCAAAGTCTGATAATCAAGTAATCCCTTGTTAATTTTTCCCCCAGTAAATTAGGATTTACTTTATAGGATCATGTTACTGGGTGTCAAGCCGTGGCCCTGCTCTGACAGTGACAGGCACTTCGGTGTTTCTGCAGATGAAAGCGGTCGCGCGTGTGCCTTGCTGCCTGGGAGTGGGAGTCTCTGGTCTGGGAAATGGGGCACAATCTCTTAGGAGGAAAACCGAGCAGCAAAAAAGGCATTGAACCTGCTTATTGCTCCCACAGTTACAATAAGCGATACCAAAAGGAAACCCGTTCGCCGTGCCCTTGGCGTTTGCCCAGTGCCGGAGCCGTCGGTTGCAGTGCCCTGGGCTGCTCCCGCCGATGATGGCGGGTCCGGTGCTCATCGTCCCGTGCTGGACGGACGCTGTGCGTCCACACTCCTCCTCCCGGCGGGACATTTACGCTGCCGGTGCCGTTGTCGTTAGGTCCTGCGGATGGGATGCTCTCCTAATTCTTGGCGTCACTGCGTAGGTTACTTGGAAGCAGGTCCATCGCGTGGAGTCGTACAAAGAATTGTTGGTGGAGGGCAGCTGAAATACACCCGTAAGTGCCTGTGCTCTTCAGTGTCACGTGTGTGTGGTCCCCTTCGGTATTTCCCTCTGCTGCATTAGAACAGTGCTCCAAAACAAATACAGAAATGGACAGGAGTGAGGAGGTTTGAGAGGGAAGACAGTTTGGATGTGTTTATTAACCAGAAAAGCTGGATTTTCACTGCTGCTTATTACTATGCCTTGGTTTTGCACACTCATACGGCCCTTATTTAAAATAACTTGTTAATAATTAATGTATTCTTGCGGCGGTTCACAGAGTAACTGGAGAAATGGCACATGAGCTTTCCGGTCTTATTTCTGTCTTCCAGGTCTGCTCAGACCCACGCGTTCGCTCCTGGGTCTGGGCCGGGCAGGGAGCCGGGGCGTGCTCCGGGATCGGAGCAAAATCACAAAAATCACACATTTGCAGTCACCCGAGCAGCGGTGACTCTCGCAAATCCCACCGTTCTCCACTTACCCCCTACAGCTGCACCTTCACAGTGCTGGTCCTGCCGCTGCCTGGCTGTTCTTCAAACACGAACGCGACTCTCTCTCCTGATTTCTGGCTGCTTTGCCAACGCCAGCTGTGCTCCGAGCCTGGCCTCTGCCACGCAGCCCTGCAGGGCAGCTCGCACACAAGTTCTGTGCACAACTTGAAGGTTTTTCAAGCCTATCTATCCGAGACAGAACTGTCAACAGGTAGAGAAGGCATTACTCTTTCAGGAGAAGGTACCTGATCTACAACATGCCAAAGACAGTTCAAGCTATTACAGAAAATAGTAAGTTCATGGGAAAATATCAGAGCTTTGCTGTATGGGGGAAGCATCAAAGGGCATTAAGCAAGAAACCAACCGCCGAGCACTTTACGGAGCCCTGGGACTGACATCGCTGCTCCCAACAGCAGCCTGGGTTCTGCAGGGAGGAGGCAGAGGCCAGCGGAGAGACGCCCCTGCCCATCACAGCCACTGCTTTCTCTCCAGGACAGAACAGGGAAAAGAAAGGCAGCATTTATCAAAATACCCTTACGGAATTTGGTGACCAGCTCCCAGGGCACAGAGGCACTTAGAGCCCTGAGGTGCCTTTTAAGACCCCAGACTAATTTCCTTCACCGTGTTCTTGCTCTCTTGAGCTCATGCCCCACAAATGCAGTAATTGCAAGCATTTGTTTTGAACCATACAAGCCTGAGCTCCAGAGCAAGTTTTATTTACTGCAATTATATCTGGCAGGTAATTTCTAGTAAACGCAGGAAAATGATAAACCTCTCACTAAATTCATGAACAGAAAAAATAGGGCAAATTGATCAAATAAGCTGTTTCCTACATAATAAAAAAATTATTATGTGCATAACATCCTGAAACAGAAATAGCTCTGATGAAACCATAAAGACAAGCAGGAACCTGCTAGAGGCATCTGTGCAGAGTTTTTGAATTTGGGTTCACTCCTAGCAAAGGGACTAAGAATCTGCTTAACTCCAAACCACGAGTTGTTATTACCCATTGCTGGTGGTGGGGCTGCTTGCACGCACACCCATAGCTTGACCCTGTCCCGTCAGAAGAGTGCTGGGTTATTTTGAGATGCAGCCTTGGAAAGCTGGAGCCCCATTTCTGCTCTTCTTGTTGTTGACTGAAGAGCAGTCTTCTTATGGGAGCAGAGCGCCTCGCTTCCTTTCCATATTTATTGAAAATGAAACCAGAGAAAGTGTTCAAAATATAATATGTGAGATTTGTTCCACATCTTGTTTAACTGAATGTATGATGTCACTGAATCTGAATTTCAAATAGCTGAATTCAGGTATTGGGTTTTTCTAAAATGAGCTTTTAATAATTATTGAGCTTTTTCATCTCTGCTATGTAGCTTAATTTACATTAAAAATTTGAATTTCATCTTAAATTCTCAATCTAGCAGTGTTAACACCTCTCCGAGATAAGTAAACGATTGCTACAAATTAGGTCTGGGCTTGGATGCTGCAGCTGATTAACATCACATAAGGACAATTAACAGCATTTTTAGGAGAGGGTAGGAAGGAATTATCATGTGCAGTTGAAGTATAAAGAGAATTTTAGGGAGGTATGTAATTAGGCAAATTAGGCTAGGGTAGTGGCTTTAACGTTTATACCCCAGAGAAAAGCCTTTATGGTTTCCTGAAGGACCATATAGGTTCTTTAAGGACTGTAATCTTACATCTCTTCTAAAAGATACATTTGCAAAACAATTTAAATGTCAAATTAATTCCATATTAACATCATACCAATTCTAAATGGTCTAGCATCGCCAGGAAAATTAATGAGAGCTTGCCTGCCTGAACTCTGAATTTCTTTCTCATCTGAGTTTGAATAAGGGGAAAAGATACCTTAGGAAATGAGAGCATACATTTAGACAGGTTAAAGAAAGCTAAAAGCAGAGTGGGATCTTTTCAATTTCCACAGTAATATCTATCTGATTCCCTTCTGATGCCATTTTTTAAAACCATTCACGGGGCAGTGGTTGAAGGAGCTGCCATAGGGCTAGGAAGGCCACGTAAAATAATACGAACATAGCTTTCCCATTTTCCAACTTAAAGCATCATTATGCGTGACCTCGTGTCACTTTATGCTTCATTATCAATCATCATCTGAGGGCTGAGGAAAGCTTTATCTGCAGCCTGGGTTGTGAAGAATGGCAGCAAATGGAAAATGAGAAAGGGTTGCTTATCGTTTGTGGGAAATGCTCTCCTTTGAAACCTCCGTCGTGCTCCCCAGACTCCGCGCGCAAGCCTAGATAGAGAATAATGTTACTCAGAGGCGCATATTTTCCTCGTCTTTTGGAATAATGGTAACCAGGAGTGACAAGCTGCGAGCTGGAAATTACCCATCACGTGGCGTCTCCGTCCTCCTCCCAGTGCACCGCTGGTTGGCCTGGGCACGGAGTGATCCCAGTTGTTGTGGTACTGGTTTCTGCTTGCATCGAAGCGGGGAAAATCGGGGGGTACGCTGTTTTGGAAGGGCTCGCCCATCCTCCAGGACTTGCTCTGCCCACCCAGCGTCATCTGTGCGGTGCGCAGGTCTGAGGGTTTCTTTCTCCTTCTTGGCATCTCCCCAGCATGGGTTCCTCTCTGAGCTTGACTGGTACTTGATTCCTATGAGTTTCCCAAATAAAGAAGAGCAATTACAGTCTCTGATTAAAAAGCCTGGGCGGCGTGGGGTGTGCAAATCACGATAACCATTTAGCTGCAGCTCTTCCCTCCCTGCCCGTGGGGGCTTAGGCTCAGCCTCCGTGCGGGTTGCAGAGTCTTTGCTTTTTGCTGCGTTCGCAGCAGGGTGGGATGGGCAGAGGGGGCGAGGGGGCAGCAGGGGAAGGGGATGCTGTGGCTCTGCCGAGGGAGATAAGGGCTGAGGCGCTGGGAGGGAGAGCTGCGGCGCTGGCCCGTCACCTGCGCGTAATGTGCTTTTGCAGCGCGTAGGTTAACAGTGACAGCCCAAGTGACCATTTCTCTCCGACGCTTTGTTCGGCTTCAGGCTGAGGGCAAGGCATCAGCTGGACTGCCCTTCCCCGTGTCCCATCCCACAGGACACCTGCCACCGCTCCTGATGGCGCTGGAAAGATAAATGTAAGTGTTTTATTTCAAGGGGAGCACTCTTAACGTAATACTGCTAGAGCTATCAACATTGCTATCAGAAGCTGAAGTACTCCTTCCTTGGGCACTAAAATAAATCAGCGAGCACACTTGGCTAGAAGAAAAATATCTTCAGTGTCACCCTTAAAAAACGCTGCTCTCCTCTGGCCCCGCAGGAAGGTTTGGAAGGTAGCGTGTATTTGTGTAACTCGCCTATATACTTCATAGCATTTACATGCCTCGGGAAGGACGTCCTTGGTTATTATAAAGTGCAAGACTGAATGGATCTGAATATGAAATCCGTCTGTTCTAAAGCAAACCCGAGCTCTTGGAGGCGAACATCGGGGTCTGTAGCAGGAACCCAGCAGTGGACGTGCCGTCGGTACCCCATCCCGAGGACAACACGGTGCTGCTCTGCGTGGCAGAGGGCAGCTTTGTGCTTGCCGCTCTCATCTTCCTCGGGTCTGGAGAAGCGATGCTGCTGCTGAGCCTCCGGGGAGGACAAACTGAATGTCTGACAAACTCCCCCACTTCTTCACGCCTCCTGGGATCTTGTAGAGGACTGTGCTCTCTGTGTTGCAGCAGCTGAGAAGGCCACTGGGCTGGCCAGGTCCCTGCTGGTTGGACAGGAACCAGTTAGCCCCAGTTAGTTGCTTTCACGGTTTGATCCATCACTTTGAGGTTATAACGCCTGAGATGTACGGGCTGTATGTCAGCACGGGTCTGGAGGCAGAAGTACGGTTCTCCCGGTACTCAAATAAAAGCAGCTGCCTCCCATCAAAACAGTAGCCTTTTGGGTTTTCAACTCGCCTCGGCAGAGCGTCGTGGTCTCGGGTGATAAATATCATACTGGAGGAAGCTTCCAGGAACCACCACCTTAAATCTGTCTTTTATGACTTTTAGGTACTTTACATATTTTCCAGTATATCCACATCATACTGAACAGTGTTATACAGCGTTAAATTTATCTCTTACCAGGTTACTACAAGCTCTGTCCTTTTAAATGCTTGACCAAATCCATTTTGAAATAAATTCCATGTATATTGCTGAAGTTTATTCTGCTGTTGAAACGTTGTACAGAAATCCTTTATCTGTCCTGAAACTTCGAATAAATCTTTGCTTCTTTTAAAATAACCTTTGAAATGTTTTTCATCAAAATGAGTGAAATAGCAAGAATAATAGATGTTGTAGGATTTGTATCCAGTATAGTTTCCTGCTCCTCCAAATGCTTTTGGAAATGCTGATTGATTTGTAACAAAGCTTGAAATGTCACAAGGAGGAATGAATGAAAAATAGACTACTCTAACGTATGTGGAAGTTGAAATTGGCTCAAAGTTTTAACCTTTAGAGATGCTTTTTCCTTTTTTTTTGCTTTTTTAACTTTTCACAGCAGTCAAAGAGTTGGAAAGATAACTGGGAACAAAATGCACGTAGAGGAAATTAATAAATGATGCTCTTATTTTTGGCACATTTACAAGAGAGACGTGTTAAAACTCCAGTTCAGTGCCAAAAGAGAGGATTGCTCGACTTAAAATAAAACCTGTTCATTTTGGTAGAGAGGGATGCTGCACTGCTGTGTTCTGAAGGACATATGGCCTGGCTGCGTTTTGCAGGTCCTTTTCTTGAGAGGGGGAACGAGCCCTGACTGCGCCCGCCGGCAGGCTGCTCCGCACCCCCAGAGCCTGCGGGAAATGCCTTTACGTTTAAGGTAGGCAGGGCGATGGGACGGTGCGGGGGCTTTTTAGCAGGATGGGACCATTCATGTCTTGGTCAGTGGTTGAAACCTCGCTGGGAGAGCGAGAGCAAAGTCCTGGCAGTGTTTCCTACCCAGCTGGTTTTGTTGGTTCAACTGTAAGTGCAGTATATCAGTGAACTGGATATATGTTTGTGGATGAATAATAACAAGGGCTTTGCCTGCTCTAGAATTTGCAGTAATTGAAACTGCAAAATTAGGTAAACATTGTTTGAAATCCGGCCAATTTCTGATACAGCAAGAAGACCCTTCAGTGACATTAAGGCGGCTCCCAGGCCGCCAGCTCCTCTGCGGTTTGTCCCCGCACCCTTTTCTCGCTGGTTGCATTCCAGGCTTCACAGCGCTCAACGTTTTTCACTCCTCAGGTTAGAAATGTGTGGTGCCTTCTAGGCTTTGCTTCTTTTTTATTTTTCCTGATGAATTTACTCACTGGAGTATAAAAAATAATAAAAAAAGCCTCGGGACCTATCTCACTGAAATTAGTCTGTGATTGCTTCTCGCCGGTGGAAGATTTACAGCATCTGGAGCTGCAGTGTTGGGGAGACTAGTTGTGACTCTTTGGGCCTCATTCTGCCCTGTCTTCTTCCTTTAGTAACCGCTGATATTTGGGCAGTGCAAAAGCAAAACGGGAGCCGCGGTAAGCTGTAACTGAGTGCATTTTATAGTCGCCGAGAACTAGCGTTGCACAAGCATACGTAGGTCCATCGTCCTCTCTGCGTCAACAGCAGCCATGAGGTTACGTCACTTGGCACGTTCAGTGCTGACTGCAGAATAGTGTAAAAATGCTGTCAAATGTGGTATTACATCTTTTGCACAGGATTTTGTGGGAGGAAACCAGGGCCCTTTTCTTCATCCAGCTCCATCTCCTGCTGTACCCAGGGCTGTTCCCTGTGCCATGACGCCGGCGTGATGGCGAGGAGAGGAGGGGAAGCAAGAGGTACTGAGCAAAACCACATCCTCATGTTCACATGATGGCTTACAACTAATGCCAGAAAAAAAAAAGTAGGGTTCCCAAGTTCCAGTTCATGCCTGTGTTGAAACTTGCTGCCCCATCAGCGGTGGAAGAACCAAACCCCTTAGTGCAGTGCGTCTGCGAACGCTGAGGTCGGGAGGGAGCTGCATTGCAAAGAATGAAACTCCTGCAAATGGTCTGGCTTAATCCTGGGTCTGCAATTACAGGGCTCTCTCATCTTGTTTCTAGAAATTTTTTTTAGCAGAAAAAGGCTCAATGTTGAACTAGAATTTTGTGGGGAAAGAGAAGATCCGTGGAGATTACATTTCTATTTCAGTGCAATTTCATGTTTTACTGCTGCATAGAGTAGCTAGTTAATAAGGTATCCTTGAATATGAGGTCCATATTATATTGATTGCTGTGCTGGTATGTAAAAATCAATCCTTGTGATTTTTATTGGTGACCACATGCTATCTTTAGTGTCATTATAATTGTGTCTGTCGTTGATTGACAGCAGCCAATAATCGCAAGCATTTTTGTAATTCTGATCCCTCGTCAAAATACAGAGGGCAGGGAGCGTCCTTGTGCCTAATGCTCTTAAGCTCTGGCGCTCGGATGATTCCTCGGAGCCGCGGTCTGCCAGTTTACTTTCATGAAGAAACTTGCTTGGCATTGAGCGAGGATGCAGCCGGGACGGCAATGGAAGGGCTGGGCAGTGGCAGAGCATCGCCTTTGTCTGAGACTCCTCCACCGATAAAACCACCCCTTTGGTTTTAATGAAATCCTTTCTCCCTGGAATCTAACATGAGCCCATTGAAACACCTGACAGTAATTCTTCCCCTGACTTTGTATTGGGATAATGGGCAGTTAATGATAGTTTTGTACTTGGCTGGGGAAAAGTGATAAGGAGAGGAAAAAAATGCATCCTTTGGAGAAGCAGCACATATGTATCCTGGGTCTCTCTCTAGGCTTTTTATCTGATCTGGAGAATGCAAAGGAGATGACTTAAATGAAATTTGAGTGTGATAATCTTCTTGAAAATCTGATTAGGGTGGAAGCAGACTGCTGGAAGGAGATCAGTCCTGGGCTTCCTGGATGCATCGGCTGAGAGATCTCAGGATCTCCGTAAGCCACCAGAGACTGCAAGGGCTCGATCCTTCGTGTTTTGAAGTCTCTATGAGTTAAGTTAGTTATAACACCCCATTACCTATTTAGCTTGCGGCATCTGATTAAAAGGGTTTGATTACTGAATTTGAACTCAGCTTAATTTAGTTAAGGCACCAAAACTAATGACATTTACATGAATTAGCTTTAGATATCAAAATCTAAGTACGACATATAATCTCCACCATGCCTGTAATAAGAAATACCTACTATATATTAGACCTATAGAAACTCAGTTTAGTATGTAGTGCTCATGAAAAAAAATTGCTTTTACCTGCATACATTAAATTTCTCTTCCCTTGGCTGATAATCCTCTGCATGTTAGTCTCATGACTGCTTTAAAGATTTTTGAATTAATGTTGAAATTACTCATTTGGGTAGTAGAAGCATCTGTTTCAGTATTATATCCTTGTCTGGTGTTTCTTCATTTTATATGGCATGATGCACTAGAAAGGCACTTGAGATGCATGTTATAAAAATACCACAAAGGCACAGGAAACATTTGTTGGAAGAGTGCTCTGTGAATTCGTATGCATTTCTTTCAGAAAAGCTCACATGTAGATGGGTAATGTTTATTATTGCTTCTTTCCAGGGCCACAGGGATTAACCAGAGAGTGGCTGCAAGGGAAGCGGCTGCCAGTAGCTGGTTCTGACACGGTTGTGGGTCGGAGGATTACAGCTTTGGTCAGTGGGAATCCGGTTTCAGAAAACAGGGGGCAGGAAAGCTTGATTCCTCAGGGACCACAGAGCTGGGCTAAATCAGCCTGGGCTGTCCAAAGGAGGAAGGTTTTCAATCAGCGGTAAGTCAGTCCTGCGGGGCTCGCTGGGCGGCACTGGGAGGGGTGGATGGAGGCAGGGTGAGGTACTGGGAGGAGGTGGACGCCTTCAGCTCCCAGTGAGCCCTGGCAGGACTGCGAGACACGGCGAGGACTGCACCCCACCGACCTCTGCTGTACGGGAATCCTGCGGTTCGGTGGGGACTGGACTTGCGGTGACGAAATCGGATGAGCTGGAGATGGGGGATTTGGGGTGCGGGTTCAGCGATGTAGGGTGAGGGCTGACACCCAGGTGGGCGAGCGGGGGGTTATGCTCAGTTCTGTGGGGTGGCTGCGTTAGGGACAATACCATCATCACAGCTCCAGGCTTGGAAAGCAGTTTCTTGGCTGACCATGGAAAGCCTTCAGTTAAGATTCAATCTCGTGTCCCTAAAGACAAAAGGCTTATACTGAATTTTATGTGAGCTGTAAATCACCGGGCTATTGTTAGGGCTAAGGTTAGGTTTCGGGTTAGGGTTCAGACTAACATCCTCAGGAACCCATTTTACTCTTGATCCTCTAAATCCCTGCCAGGGATAAAAGGCTTATAGTTAGTTATCAAATGATAGCGATGGCTCCCTCGGCTGTTTTTAAGCCCAGGTTTGGTGCAGATGTTAGATGAATTTTCAGAGGAACAAAGTGCTCAAGAACTTGATTCATGGGTGGATCTTGGCCCATGTTTTATAGGTCTTCAAGGAATCACCAGAAAACCATTTTTTCCTGCTCTTTGTTTTGAAGCCTAGCCCTATGGTACATGAACTGTTGGCATAAACTCAAATCAGAAGGAAATATGAACCATTTGTCATGGAAAGCAGCAGCACATATTTTAGCCCTACAGCCCTGCAGGCTTTCTGGTATTAGGCAATAAAACAAGCTAGTCCACTCTTTCTTTTTGAAACCCCAAACCCAATTTTAAGTCTGTTTTCTCCTTAGAGTTCACCCTGTACCTTTTCTTCTTCTGGAAGACATCCTAGCCCCAGGAGCCTTGTCTGGCTGGGCGATAATCCTGCCCCTGTTCCCCTTTCGGAATGGAGCCCTAAGCCAAGCCCAAGGTCCCTGCAGGTGAAGCCTGCCAAGCTCCCCACCGGGAACGTCCTTCTGCCCACTCCCCCACGGCTCCTCCGGTGCTGCAGCTTCGCTCCTGCTCATCCTCAGTGCCTCAGAGTAATTCAGGCTTTGCATTCGTTCGAGGAGAGGCAGTTGAGTGTGAGAAATGGGGAAGAGAAGAAGAAAGAGGGAGGAAACGGGAGAAGTGTGAGAATGAAGTCTGGAAGGAATTTCTGGGGGGTTTCTCATGTTTCCCAACCTCCTGCGGTTGCTCCACATCTCCTCGAGGATGCACACTTCAGAGCTGAGAGCAACTGATGTCCGCAGCCTGAGGTTTTCTTGGCTTGAGATTCTGTTCTGGGCCAAATTCCAAGCATTTACTCATTTAGATTAATAAATCTAAGGGAAATTAAAGATGAAGATGTATTATCAGAGCCTTTAGCTTCTGTGTAATACTGGTGCATGCCTATGATTTTGTCGTTACATCAGTTCTTGAGAACTAGAAATTGCTTTCAGTAATTTAATTCTTACTCTATTTTATTGCATTCTTGTATTGCTTCCTTGACCTCGTGTCTCTTCGTTGAGTTATAATAGGTTTTTACAAATATTCCTTGAATATCTGTTTCTTCAGGAGCATCAAATAACCGAATGGCATATCCATTCTCTTGCATTCGTAACCCAACATGAAAACTGGGTTTATATATATAGTTCATAGAGCTTAAGGCTGGAGAAGACCATCTGATCATCTGTTCTGACCTCACTTATGTCACAGGCTATACATTTCTGCCTCCTGCCCTTGTATTGACTGCAGTAGCTTATATTTGTCTAAAATCTTAAGTGAAGGCATCTGGTTTTCATTTGGAGTCTGCAAAAGATGGACAACACTCTGCTTTCCAAAGTGATTGTTAATTATTAGCATTGACAAGTATTTATGCTGTATTTCTGGTTTGAGTTTACTCACGTTATAACATCTTCCGATATTGTTTCCTGTTACTCCTTCACGCGGTGTTTTCTCCAGGAAAACACTAACTTCAGTAACAGAGACCTCTCGTTTTCTCCATGCAGAGCCAGGCTACCCACACCCAGGCTTTTCTGTCCTCACCTGAAAGGTGCTCTCTCCAGCCACAGTGGTAACCTTGTGCCAGATTTCCACACTTTCTCCAGTTTTCTCATTTGTTTTGAAAACGCGTGGATCGGAGAACTGCGGAGAGCGTGCCAGTGCTCGGGGTATGTGCTGGGACTGCGCCTGGGGTGAAGCACAGGCAGGGTGACTGGGGAGGCAGTCACTCTTTTAAAGCATCTTTTAAAGTAAATGGGATTTTTCACCTAGCAGGCACTAACTTTCATTCATTTCGTTTATCCCGAGCCAGTTTGGTTTGGTTCAAAGCAAAATACTCTCACCAATTTTTTTTTTGCGGGGGGGTGTGATGTTTTAACGATCGTGAAAATTGATTTCTGTGTCAGGTATGGATGATAAAAAAGGGCCTGGCTCACATGCTGCCCTTAAATAGCCTCTTCTGTTGCCATCATCACAGGCAGAATAGTGTGCTGGAGGGGCCACTCATCTAATCCAGAAGAACTTTTCTTGTGTTCTTATTTTAGGATCTAAAACTTGCATTCTAATAACTTTCTGGTGACTATTCACAAAGTACTATTGCTTCTTCGATGACAGTTTGTTCCAGCTTGCCCAAGGACTACGACGTTCATTTTGGCTGGGCTTGCTCAAGGCCTGCTTTGCATACTGCCTTTCATCAAGCGTAACGTAGCACCACACTTAATTAAAAGTATACACTCCACTGCCAGTGTTGGAGCAGAGCTGAGTTCATATCCTGAGTTCCGCTTCAAAGGAAATCATCATGGGAAATCATGTATTTTGTATCACTGTCCTTTATGTAATGGTTAATACCAGTGATTATTATAGAGCAGAAAAACATCTCTTGTATTTTGTCCTTTAAACAAAAGGATTTAAAGATTTAAAGATCCCAGCCCATTAAAAATCATCCTCCCTTTTAGAAAATAAGTAAAGGCTCATACCTCTTGCTGTGCAATTCAGAATGGGATATTTGATGCTTCAGAGTTTTTCAAGAAATGATACTGTAACGTGTCATTAAGCACTTCTCCATCATGAGTAAGAGTATCATCAACGTGAACGTTACCCAGGATCACCCTGTAATCCTCATGGACAGACTGCCATACCTGCAGAAATCCTGATGCCGCACCAAGTCTTAAAGGTATTGATTCAGTGAAGGCGGTTGTCATTGTGTTTAATGCAACGTGCACGTGTGTGTTAGGATGTCCTTGTTAGTGTGGAATTAAATCCCAGCTGTGTGTTGTAAGTCTGACCCAGCTCACGCTCTTCTTCAGCCCAGGCAGTGTCCGTGTTCCTGAAGAACCAGACCCACCTCCTGCCCCCCAAATCCCCATCAGTCTGCGAGCCACCTCTGTACTGGGTAGGTGAGATGCCTGCGTCTGGCGGGGAGGCTGATGGTCAGCGGCACTTGCACGTTGTCCATTTTCGTACCTGAAGACTACATGGGCAGCGTCATATCTGGCAGCTGGCATCGCAGCCAGTCACATAGTAAGAAGGATTATGCATTTGCATTTGTTTCGGGAATGGATCTGATCCTCTGCGACACAGCTTTGCAGGGTGAACGTCCATCAGCTGAACAGCTGGCATCCTCTTCGGCCGCTAACGCCGCCTCGTCTTCGGCTGCACGCGGAAACGGCTCGCGCACGGCAGGGACGTGGCAGGGACTTCGCCTGGGAACGTAGCGGCATCCCTGAGCAAGTCGGACGCGCGGGGTTCTCAGGGGTTTTTCAAGGGCCGTGATTCTTGTGAAAAGGAATTTTTTTTTTGACTGTTTGATTTAGGAAGCCTAGGTGTGTTTAAATGCAATTTGTAAAAATGTTCCTGCTGGCGTCTACATCTATGATGTCTGTGAGGCTTCCTCCCGAGTGCTCCGATCGCAGTCCTGGTGGTGTATTTTTTTAGCCTGAAATCCCAAGCAATCTGAGGGCTGGGCTGGATTCTTTACTTCTCACATCTGGTCTGCATTAAGCAAACCCTTAATACTGCCCAGGCTGAGTCACAAGGGCAGCACCTGCAGCACCAGGCAGAGCAGACCCACAGCTGGGGTGAGTTATGTATAACCCCAGCAGCTTTTTCTTCAGCTTCAGCTGTGTGCTTGACCCTAATATCTGCCGGTGTCTGGCCAAGCGAGGTTGCAGTTGGGACACGTTGTGGAGCCTCTTTGTCCTTTTTCTTGCGTGCTGAGGTGCTGGTTCCTCAAAAGCAGATAGCTGTTAATGTGCTTAAGGTAAGACTTGAAGCATCTGAAGGTTACTGTAATTTCACTGTGTGATCTTGCTGGTAATAAGCAAAACAAGTTTGGGTTTTTTTCTGACAGTGAAAGGGATGCCTAGAACAACAAGAGTATGGTATTAAAAATAGCTACAGGGAATCTGCTGTGCTCCTAGCAGCTTCTGTATTGTTATGCTATTAATAATGTGCTTCAGATATCCATAGAGCTTCCACTCCTCCTTCCAGCAGGTGCTGAGGAACAATAGATAACCCAGCATTGTCAAACTTGTGCTGCCATGCAAAACTTTAATAGGGACCCACGCATTTATATGCTGACAGATAAGTACATTATCACCAAGCATTTCATGCAAATGAAGGGTTATTCTGCTGTAACATCATCAGATCATTACAATTTTCTGTTTTAATAACCCCTTAAAGGGGCTATAAAATCCTAGGTTGAATTTCAGGTGAAAGCCCTACGTTCCAGGTACCTGTTCTTCTTCGGTCTGTATTTGCACCCCGAGCCAACAAAATGCTGTTGGGAAAGGTGGGGTTGTGCCCTGCCAGGCTGTGCTTTTACAATCTGCAGCAATCATTTTGGAGATGTCTTGGCGAGCTGTCCCTAAGTGTAAAATTGCAGTGTACTCTGTGCAGCGTTGTTCTTGGTCTGTGTGTATGTAATCATTTTGGTTAAATAGAAAAAGTAATATTCTATTCATTTAAATATTGTAACATCTGACATAGCTGCAACGCTCCAATATTAATGGCTCACTTGAGGCCAATTCTTCTACTCGAAGGGCTTTTTCCATTGCAAATTCATCATGCAGGCATCAGGCAAAGAGTTATCTTTCACTTTTTTTTTCATGAAGGACAGATATTGATATTCTCCCAAGATGTGAAAATAGATCCCCTTATCAGCACTGTTTAGCATACAGGCTGTGTGCAGAGGCAATACTGTACGGTTGAGAGGCCCTGTGTAGCATCAGAGAGCTCCACTTTCCCATAGAGCAGTCTTGGGAACGCTCGGGTGTTACATCTCCAGCCTAAAAAGCTGGATTTCTGTTGAGTTTTGTGTTCTTTGTTCCCTGTGTCTAGCAGGATACGTATTTGGTCTGGGTAATGTGAGTTCCCGTGCTTTGAAATTGCTTGAGTGTTAGTTGGAGACAAGGACGGGTGTCTCTGAACAGCCCAAGGCATCGCTCGTGGGGCGAGGAGGACCAGAACAAGGGCTGCTCCTGGGCTGCGGAGCTGGGCGGAACTTGCTGCTCTTTTCCAGTCTCCCAGTGGGACTTCGAGCAAGTTGCTGAGGCTTGTGCTTCCATTTTTCATTGCTGAAATGCACAAAATAGCATTTTTCCTTTCATGTGCAATTCTCTCACGTGCTGACAAGGAATGCTGTGGGACAGAAATCTTCTTTAGCGTGTATTTACGTATGTAGCACAACAGGCACTTTCCCATGGTTGAAGTCTCGGCTGCAGCAACGATGTCCTGCTGCCGGCCTCCCAGGACTTGCCCAACAGCACAGATGCCAATGAAAACGCGGACTGAAATGCTGTTGTTCCTGCTCAGCTGTGTGCTGAAATTGCCTATGGAATGTGAAGACCTCCAAGGCTGACAGCTTCTTGCAGGCTGCGAGCAGGGCTTTCAGCCTCCCTGCTTCGGGAGCTGGACATGCCGGAGGCAACAGTCTCCTGAAGCCTGCATCCCAGGCTTTTGTGAGATGCAGGGCAAGGTATTATTAAAAACCCAAGCCTGTATGGTTTTTGAGAAGTCCAAGAATGTTCTATGGTAGTGTCCCAGGTTTGCTTAAGAAAGTATCTAGTAAATGCCAGTAAAATTAATGAATTGCTTTTGGCTGGTGGATCTCCAGTGATGGGTCATTTGGAGTAGCAATGAACATGCAGTCTTGGTGCTGCCAGCTGAGGTCTGAGCATTATTATGTAGGGCAGAATTGATTGATTTCCTTGTCTAAATTATTCGCAAGCTTAGTCATTACTTTTGTAGCTGATAATTTCACTGGAGCTTGGGACCTGCCCTATTATGGCTTATAAAAGTTTAACCATCAGTGAACTCTTAGGCAATAAATCACTGTGGTGCTGTATTGCTCTTAAAACTTCACTGGCGCACGTGGTTGAAACACCAGGAGAAGCGCAGAGGATTGCAGGGTACGGCATTGAACACTGAGACACGGCAGCAAGTTTCAGGATTCACATCCTGATCCAGTACAACCCTTACGTGTGGGTCTGATTTTAAGCTTGCCTTCTTGAAGTTTCATCCTACGGTGCTCTGCGAGGTTCAAATCCTACTTTGCAGATGACCCGGTGGTTACTCTTCTGCAGGCGTTTTTCTGCTGGTCCCAAGCATTTATGGCAAGGCCCCTGTTGACTCTCTTGGACAAGAGCATTTAGCTCGCCAGTGATTGCCCAAGGGTCTCATGGTTGCCCTCAACAAGCACCAGCAGTGTCAGGGAATGTCTCCTCGGGGGCACGGGTGGGTTTCAGGTTGGGTTTCAACAGAGCTGTACTAAGGCAAGCTTTTCAGTGTTGGTTGTTTTTTTTTTTATTTTTATTTATACTTGGCTATTTTTCTGCTTTTCACTTCCAAAAGCCATATAGCTGTCTGCGGAGAGCACTGTGAAATTATTTGAAATGTCTGAGACAACAGAGCCTGGGCTGGTCCGTAGGTGATATATTTATTTAATAATACATATATATTTGTAATTCCAGTGACTGCAGTTTTGTACTGAGCACTGTACTGCAAAGCATGTGCCTGTTGTGCTGGTGTTTGGGTCATTTGGGGGGGGGGTTTGTTCAGTTTTGATTTTTGGTTTTAGTGTCTTACCCATCGCTAGTTAAAGCCTAGCTAAGGTTGTGTGTTCATTTAAGCACAAAGCATGCTTAAGTTAGAATCACCTGAAATGGCTTTCATCTGGTGTGACTGTAAACTGATTAGATCACACTTGATTTCTGCAGTTTTAAGAAGCTCCTTTTGAATGTAATTAGACTACTTGGCAGAAAAATGGAAATTTAAAAATTCAGTGAACAATGTAACGGGGTTCCCTAATTTACTAGGGCACTGTAGGTGTGTTAATATCTACAGTCCCTTGTGGTGACCTACCTTCTCGTTAATGGAAATGCCCATGATACTGCACATTTCATCCTGGGGAAAAAGCGGGTTTTCCACTCGCAAACAGTTCTGGGGCCCCTGGTCACACAGCCCCTGCAAAACTCTCCTGACCCTCTTACCGTGGTCAACAGATACTTTTTATTAGTTTTAGTTGTTGAGAGGAAGGAGTAGAAATAAAATGCAACTAAACCATATTCTGTAGTCTGGTAAATAGTTTTTGTGCTTAGGCTGGTAATTTTTGGTTATGGTTTTACAAACCTACATTTCAGAGGTGCTTACCTATGTAGATGCTACAGGAAAGCATCACTGCTTTTAAGAAATCGGGTTGCCTTCTCACAGCTGATCTGGAATTGGCACCTTGCAGGCTGATAGGAGCGAAAGGGGATGCCATTCACTCCATCAGAAGTTATTGCAGTGTGTCAAAAAAATTGCTATTTTTTCATAGCATACAGAGTGGTACATGCATTCCTTTATAACATGACCTATATAAAGGCAGTGTCAAAGCTGCCATTGTTACATGCTGGAGGCTCAGTGTTTCTGGGTTTATTCAGAAAAAAGAAAAATCCATTTTTTTAATAGCAGACTTGCATGAACATGCAGTGGAGAATCCGGCCCCGTCAGCTTTCCTTGCTCCTCGAGGACACGGATCAGCTCTTCTCAGTAATGACCTGTAAATGAGGTTCCATGCCACGATAATTGTAAGAGCTGGGCTAATTTTTCTTGTAGCAAAAATAATAATAATTTTAAAAGACTAAGAAAAAGAAAAATAGTAGCTGTTAAAATTCTGCCATTATTGTTCATTTGTTGTCTCTGAGCTGTCTCCCCTACCTATCTCTCCTATTTCTCCATTCTGGTTAGAGCTGTAAGACCCAATTTATCAAACTGCAAGTCCATAGTAAACATCTTGATAATCATGTCCTGCCAACACCAGCTGAAAGCTGCTAATGGTTCAAAACCACCCGACTTTATAGAGTAATTTTCCATATGTAGCGCGTTCTGCCTGCTCCTTAAGGAGAGCGCAGATTTATACCGGTGTACGGTCATCTGGAAAGCAGCTTTTTGATGGGTAAGAGTTTGAAACGGGAACCTGGCGGTAGCGGTTCTGCGGGACTTTCTCCGACACGGGCGCTTAATTGCCAAGGGGCTCGAGTCCGAGGTGTGCTGGAGGTGGACGTTGCGCGAGAACCTCATTTGGGGTGTTGCTTCAGCAAACGCTTCGCCTTCGGCTCTTCCCTGCGTAAACCGGGTCCCCTCCGAGGGCCAGGATGGGCTGGAGAGAGAGGAATGGCATTTGGGGCTGGTAAAGCGGCTGTTATTCGTGCGTGTGCTCGTGTACACCCACACGCCTAACGCAGACGGGCAACGCGTGGTTAGAAAGAGCTTTCTGTTTTTGCCAAATTAATCATGTAATTAAAATCACTGTGGGGCAGCAGCCGTGAATGCAATAACGACACGGAGTGGTCGGAGGGCCGGCGATGGTGGAAGGGTAGCGGTGGGCTCGAAGGGGCAGCCTGGGCGCCGAAAGGGAGGAGGAGGAGTCGCACGGGCGGTTTGGGAAGGCAGCAATAAATGAGCATCGGCCGCAGGTTGCGGAACAGCTTCCCACCTCTTCTGGGGCTGGGGTGTCCATTCTGCTGGCGGTGCCGTCCTTCCTCGGCACGGCGGGGTTCGGGGCATCTGCCCCTGCGTCGCTCTCGTAGGACGTGATGCTCTGCGCCGCCGCAGGCTGTAGCGTGGCACGTTGGGTACCACTTAATTTGCAGCTTACAGCTGCATCTTTCCAATTGCAATATATTTATTAGCGTGGAGGATTTTTCCTGACAATTTAATGATGCCAATTCAGCTCTCTAGTCTAGAGGAAGCCTGTTTGCTCTTTGTCCAGAGCGGATCTACTCATCGGGATACTGGGAGGTTTTTGATGGACAAAGACTATTTCTGGTCAGGAACCAATTTCCAGAGAGCTTTGCCAGGCCTGCCAAACCACTGGGAAATGCACTAAAAATGTAAAGGGTATTTTCTTGCATATATTTCTGCGTGTTCAAAGGGAGGGAAAAATCATTAAAAACTTGAAAGCATGTTTTCTTACCACCCATGGAATTACTCTTTAATATTGGAGTTTATTGTGTAAATTACCAGCACGAGAGATGACTGGGGAACCTGCAGCTAAACTCCCTCATGAGGCTTTGCAGTTGGCTGTAAATCTTTTGAATTGTACTCTCCAAGCTTATGATGTATTTAGAGCCCCTTGAGGAAATTACAGATTTGTATTACTTCCCTATAATTTCTTATATAAGCACACAGTTGTTATTAGTTCTGTTTTATTATAAAAACTCTTCAATATACATAGAGAGAGAATGAAATGGCGCTAATTGACCTCAATTCTGGTAGTGGTTTTGGGTGGGTCTAATTTCACTTACGTTGAGAAATCCTACCCTTCCTTTCCCATTCTGATTCTCATGTAATATTACCATTTAACCACACGCGTGGGGTTTGCAACAAATTCGTCACCATTTGTCTGCCTTAGCTCCTTCTGTTCTGTCTTGGTCCCTGTGACAGTTTGTGCATCTTTGAGTTAGTTGGGGTTATTGGAGGAATTTACCATTCATCCTAGCATGACATATTCATACAAAGCCTTGAAATACTTTTAGCTGTTTCTCTGCTCTTTCTGTTCTATCTACATAATTAAAGAAGTTAAAATCTGCAAAGATGGACACCGAATCAACCCAGAGAGATAAAGTTGTCTACTCATATTTATTTTTCCTGCAAAGTATATTCTTTATAAATCCTTCATGGCACATTAAATATTGACTCTTCCTTGTCTCAGTGAACAAAATAATTGTGCATCACCGAATTTCTCCTTCGAAAGCACAGAATGGATTGCTATGGCACTTTACTCAATATTTAATTAAATTTGTTTTTTAAAAAAAAATAGAGAAAAAATCATTCTGATACATGAGGAACCCAGGAACTTCACACCTGCAGTTGGTTTAACAGCAGCAAGCAGTTTCTTCAAGGATGCTCTCTGAAGCATGGCTAACACAGGCTATTAGGAAGGATAGTTAGGAAATGCATCAATATTTAGAAACCATAAGTGAAGAATCTAATTTTTAAAAAAATCCTACCTGTAGACAATAGAAGTGTATTGCTGAAATTAACAAGTCTGGATCTTAAAGAAAGCATTAACCTTGCTTTGATTGCAAGCGCTTGTTAGCCATGGCACAGCCCTTGTTTTATGGGCTGGCACTTAGCGTGCGATGAATGCTTCACGCTTGCCTGCGATAATTCCCTCGGCCGGCCGGGAAGCACCAGCCTCTCTCAGCAGGAGGTTTGCTGAACACGGAGCCTTTCAGAAGGAAGGAAAAGGTGATTTTCCTAGTGTTTGAAGGAAAACATGAAAGCATACCTCATGCTGTAGCTTTAAGTCGCCTTAAATTTTCCTTTACTTTTTTTTGAGTGCAGGCTGAAAAATGACTGGTCTAGAGAAAATGCAGAATTCCAGGGAAGCTTCAGCAAGGGTAGTATACTTAGAGAAAAGTTAAGTGACAGGACCTGCACTTGTAATAGAAAGTTTGCCACTCTCGCCATCCTCTCCTTCGGACTGTGTGTGCGGTGGGGTGTTTTGCTAGTGTTCGTGAGGACACTGTCCGTAGCCGTGCCTTCTTCCCAGTGTCTTCCTTGGAGAAGGTAAGCCAAGAAGAGCCCCCTACTTGGAGCAGAAGATGTTAGTTTTTGCAGTAGTATCTAGGTCTGAGATGACCGTCTCCAGCAGAGGCAGCTTTATCCTTGTCAGCAGAGTTTATATTCCACAGAGGGACAGAGTTCGGAGGCTTGGGTGGTGGTTTGGTTATCCTAATTAAGTGCTGGGCAGCTGAAAGGGTGGGAAGACTCTTCTTGTCACCTAAAGCACTGCCATACAAGCTCCCTCCCACCGCTCGATGTGGTTTGATTAAAGCACGTTGCAGATAGTGTGCTGGTAATGGAGGGGTTTAGTATGGGTTCGTTATCAACGTCTGTTCAGTATGAAGGTAAAAAAGTCAACCAACGTAATTTCCCCGTAGACCGTAAAATGGCATCAAGGTGTGATGTTTGGTGTCTTCCAACGGATAATTCAACCGATGCTTCAGAAATGCAGTGTCGGTATGAGGGTGTGCGTGGGGCTATGGAGAAGGAAATAGCAGCTTTAAAATGATCGTGATAAATGCCTGCCATCATAGGCTTAGCTTTCATCTTGTATAAGTAAGGTCAGTCCTTTTGTGGTACATTTAACACAAGATTGAAAAAGAAATTAAATATGTTGGTTTTATCATATCACAACACATTTCTGGGAGTGTTTAAACAGAGAAAGCGAAATACATAATAAGGTATAATATTGAATGAAAATGGGGGTTTTCTTTCTTATTCTTTTTTCAAGTGAAAGTCTTGAATTAAAATAAAATTAATAAAAAAACGAAGAAATATTACCAGTGTTGAGTTGTGAAAATCATGTCTTGGGACCTAACAAAACACAGGATTAACTTAAATCTCATGATTTTAGAATTTAATTAAATTTTGTCTCAGGAAAAGGTGGGGATAAGCCTCTGGGGTATACCTAGGTAGTGCTTTGGAACTTCTTTCTTCCACTGCAAAAGCTTTAAATGTGTGTATTTACGTGAAGAGAGAGCTAAGGTTATGCAGAAATAAAGTCACCTTGGGGCCAGGACCCAAAGGATGTCACTGCTATCCAAAACTGGGAAGTGGCAGTGTCGGGAGCGTGTTGGGTCCTGTTAAAACTGATCTCTCTGATGTGGCTAAATATGATTAATAACTCGGTATTGTTTGTATCTTTGGCTGAGCTATTTGGGAGTGCTGGTCGTAATTCACAGACTCTGTGCCCAGCGGTGTGCGGGTGTAGGTCAAAGAGGTGGCCAGAGGTCCTGACGAGGAGCAGCACAGCCCTGCTGTTAATTTTCTGAAGCCTTCTCCTCATCTACTGACCAGCAGATGTTTCCAAGGGGTCAGAGGTTCTCCTACTTGCCTGTCCGGGGCATGTGGCAGCTGCAGCCACGGTCCTCGGTAATACAGTCTGACGAGAAGAAACCCGAAGGTTTAGACAAGGATATTGTGCCAAAATGTGACACATCGTGTCTCGTGTTGCTGTGATTTGGTGTGATGTGGTGCACGCTGTGTACGGCTCCTGGGAAAGCTGGTGATGAAGGCATCAGTGATGCAAAATACTGAATGAATTTAAAAAAAAAAATCATTTTAAGAAGAAACTGGGATTTGTTCTGAGAGTACTGTTTTGAAATGAAGGAGAATAGTTAGGCAAGAGATGCCATCAAAATGATACCCTTCCATCCCAAAAAACCTTTGTCAAAGCAGCACTTTTTAGATGGACACCCCCCCCCCCCCGCCAACCTCTTTCAACAAAGGTTTTAGCCAGCTCTAGCTTCACATCCTTGTCCTCTACCTAGGACCTGTGGTACCTTTTTAACAGTTAAACCTGTAGGCTCTCTATACGGTGGGTATGCATATAATGTGCAGCTGCGGTTGCGTTGAGGTTCTGCTCCCCACCTACAGCCGATGAGGTTTGACCCCTTACAGCCCGGACGGGGCTCTCGGACCCACCGCGAGGTGACGGCGTCCCTGCTCGGCTACAGGACTCTGCGCTTAAATAAAAACCCGCTCCTTGCCCGTGGCAGCACCGCTTTGTGGTGTCGTCGGCGTTCGATCGCAGTGTTTACGGAGTACGGGGAATGCCATTTTTAATAAATAATCATGCTTCCCTTATGTATTAAATTGTAAAATGAATTAACCTAACTTTCCACAAAATGCGTTTTAAAACAAATTTTATGCCTGCAATACTGGCATATACTGAAATCTATGGGGAGGAACTCAGTAAAATGCTGGCAGCCTGGGAATCTATTATTTATGTAATTTTTGAAGGTTTTCATCTTTCTGCAGCCTGTAAGCAGATGGGCTTATAGCATTTGATTTCCCTGGATCCTAATTAAAGCTGGGAACATTGAAGTTAAGGAATTAAGTGACCATTACTTAATTTTTCTCCCATTAAGATTTTTCTTTTTGCTTTTTTCACTCTCTCCAAGACTACACTGACTTTTCATTTATTTTGACAGCATTTTGCAGTCATAATGTGATTCAGGGGGAGTCTGAAGCAGTGTTTGTGTTGACACGCCATTTCTGAAAACGTACATGCCGAATCGCTTTGTGCAATATATTCGCAGTGGCCGTGGGGCTGCCAGCGTGACGGCAGTGCCGGGCACTTTGTGAGCATGAGTTCTTCTGTCCTCGTCACCCCTGTGAGGCAGGAATGGGCCCTCGCACCTCTGGGTGGAAGAGATGGAAGGGTTGGATGGAGGTTTTTAATGAGGTTTGCAGAGATGTAAGGTCCCTCATGTCTCTGTGCTTCCTCCTGCATTTGGTGTACACAGACCTTACGATCACACTTCATGTTCAGTGCTGTTGCTCACCAGGTGCATTAGGTATCTGTTGAAACTGTTCACAGCCTGGCAAATGAAAAAAAAAAAAAAAAAAAACAAACCAAAAAAACCCCCCAAAAACCAAAACCAACAACAAACCAAACACCCAACGGATAAATCCCATTGCTTCTACATGAAACATAACCTTGGGCGTGACGCCGAGTTTCGGATCCCACCAGCCTTGCTGATGCAGAGTAAACTGCTCATCGCGCCGTCCCTTAGCAGGTGACAACTGACAGCCCTGTATGATGATGTTATTAAGTTAAATTGTGAGTTAGAAATGTAGCTTGGAGTTTAATGCTTTCTGATGGGTATAGCTTTACATTTATATGACATTGATTTTTGCTGGGTCATCACTGACAAAGTTTGAAACATTAATAATTACAGCATGGCTGTTTCAGCACTGGGGGGGTGGCTTCTGCTGTTCTTCTGGAGAAAGGCTTACTGGTGTGGGTCTAGACCCAGCTGCAACACTGACTTATGCCACATTTTTAAAGCCTCAAATCCACATCTGCATTCCTTACAAGACACAGGCTCAAGCTAATAGAACAGCAGAGCTTTGTGTAAGTAGATGTGATGCTAAAAAATCAAATGTGCAAACCAGACCTCCCCAGCACAAAAGGCAGGGCGGATTACAGCTGAAAAATAGCTTATGTAGAAGGTGTTTACTGGGTGTTGGGTTTTGCTTTCTGGCAGCACGGAGCTTGTATTGCAATGCGTTATTGTATAGCCTGACAAACAAGTATTCTTAGGAGCCTGCAAGGAGCTCCCAGAGAAGTATTTTTAAAATTAAGTGGCAAAAAAGTAATTGTTTGTATTTCCAGCTGTTATTCCTAACGAGGGGGTTTGAAATGGCACAAAGCATTTCCACGGGTGTTAGGAATGGGTTTTCTAATGAGGTTGTTACGTATGTCTGCTCCCAGTCTGATCCTGCTTGGACACACAGCTGCCTTGTTTAGACATTTCTTCCCTTCTGTTAATTGCTCTGGGCTTCTAACGACCACAGATGTGGTCATGGTTATTGCTCTATGTCACTGAAACTGGAGCAACACAAAATCAAGATGGGGCTGTGAGGCAGAGACCGTACTGGAAACCGGGATGAATTAATTGCTAACATTAAAAAAGGGAATTATACAACCACACTAATGAAACTCATGGTTCAGGCCCCAAGCTGATTGCTTGGGAAGGTCAACAAGAAATGCCTTACCCAGATACTTCATTGCTCAACTGGCTGGCTGGCCCTACACTAAGGTGCTTGAATGTGTCCGAGTCATTCAGCTATGGACATTAGACCAGAACAATTGTGTCTGGAGTTGTTAAGTGAGTGGTAGATACAACATATTGTTTGGTGGGTTTCTGCCATCCCTCTTGCTTTTGCTTTCGGCATGGTTTAAAAGCCCTGTGTCCCAGCGTGCCGGTTGCCCACTGGCTGATGCACAGCAGCTGCCTCGAACCGCACAGAACTGGGGCTCCTGGGCTGGACACTGTCAAAACCTCATCAAGGCATGCTGCAATGGCCATAATTATTGCTTGTAGTTGGGCAGGTTCTGTCCAGATACCCAGCAACAGGTGTAAAACAAAGCCACTTTTGTCATTGGTATGGTAAGTTGATGGGTTATGAAGGCATAAAGCAAGCCTAGCAATGTACTGTCACCTTCTTGGAGATTTAGAGTTTATCTGAGTGTTTCCCATCTGCCTCAGGAGTGATCTGCTATTTTTTTAAAATTTTCATATGTTAGAAACAGAAGAATTTGGGGACTCTTTTTAAAAGGAAAAAACGAACAGCTAAGCATTTAGACATTGAGAGAAAGCGTGAATCTTTTAAGGAGCTCCAGTAGGTTGTATATAGTAAGTAGTCCCACACAGTTTTATATGTATTTTAGTGCTTCAAAATGGTTAATTTCCCAAAGATGAGGAAAACTGGAAGCAAAATTGACCAAGATAAAAAATGTAGAGGTAAACATGTGAATGAAATTTGGAACTCTCTTACAGAGTTTTATTAGATGATTAAAAAGATTGTGATTCCACAGTCTGGAAACATGACAGCTTTTGCTAAAAGTCTTCTCTAGCTCAGAGCATGAAAAAGGCAATTATTAGATTTAAAAATAACAAGGGAAAAAAGGGTACATAGGAATTTATATACATTCAACACTTCCATGTATGGAAAAGAAGGGAAGCAAAATAAACCGGTTTTGGCTCCTCTGTTAAGGAACTCTCCAGGAGCTGTTGAGTTTTTTGGCTGGGTATGATGATTTTGAACAAGTTTACTAAAGCTAACAAACTTTCCGAAAGCTCTGATGCCTGTAAATATTGTCGTGTGTTCAGAAGGGCAGGTGGGTGGCCCAGCCTGTGACTGCTACTTGCCCTTCTGTGAATCCTTTCAAAGTTGATATGAATTTGGTTAATGAAGAAGAAGAATTGAATAAATTTCCCTGCGATAGATGATTTCTATTGCATTTAGCTGTGCTGTGCATAGAGCTTTTTTTTATTATTATCTAAGCCTTTAACTCAGCGTGATGTTTTGGTAATATGGGTATTGTTATATTCAAGTAGTTCCACCATGTGGTCTGCCCTTCAGCTGTTTGAATTCCCAATATCTTGATCATGTTTTCTACATCTTTTTCCTACTTTCTGGCTGCCTCGTAAATGCTCAAATACAGCGAGCTGCTCCCAACGCTTCCAGAGCAGATCTGATGCCCTTTGATACCAGCTCTCTAAACAGGAGCTAATGTCAATACTCATGGAGATCTACATCTCAGGTGCCATGAATTCAGCTGAAATATTTAGAAGTGAGGAAAGTGAAGGAAAAAACCCTCTCCCCTGTCCTTAGCCTGGCTGTTTATCTTTGGATGCCCAGCATGCCTCTGTGCACTGTTTTAGTTTGGGGTTTTTTGGGGGGATATTTGGAGGCAGAAGTTCTGCCATCGAGCAGAGAGAGGTCTTTGGATGTCTTTGTACTTAACTAACTGCTCCTGCATGCTAAATTGGTTATTAGCTGTCCAAAAGGTTGCTCAGGGAGGAGGGCGCTTCAATACGCATCTGCACAGGCTCTACCTGCAGAGGTGGGTGGCAGAGGCAGGCAGACCTGTGGGCTCTCATGTGTGAGCTGATGCACGGACAGCCGTCGTTTGGAGTGGGCTAATGGAGCCACCACTAATTATAGCCTTACTATAGCTGCTTTTCAGTGCATCCTCTGTTTCATCCTTGAAGCAAACTGGATCAGGCCGTTGGGAAAGCAGGGATCTCGTGCTGCGCAGATGGCGTTTCCAGGGATGCTCACAGGTTTGGAGGAGGGAACCCGATGGTACCAGGAGTCTTCTCTGCAGTGGCTTCCCGGTTTCTTTTCTTCTCAGCAAGGAAGAAAACCAAGATATGTAACATCCGTGTTAGGCTGCCAGGAAACAGAGCAGATCTGTCATCTCCCAACTCATCTGTGTTTCTCAGCATGGCATGTGCGGTCCTCTGTAGGTCAAACAACAAATTACTTTATCACTAAGGTATTTGATGGGAGCAATGCCCCCCTGCAAACCTTGCCTACCAAGAAAAATTATTTCTAATATATCTCCCTCTCTGTGAGAGAAGGCCTCTCAAATATTTTTCATTTAAAATTCTTAAAATATATAAGTCTTTGCAGCAGAGAAAGTTCAGATTTCCTCGTTCCCCGCTGACAGTGAGCGGCAGAGACACTGGAAGATGCTGAGCTGAAGCAGTGGTTAAGGACAGACTGCAAATACTGATCCTCTCCCAAGAAAAAGTAATGTGAGTCTGTGCAGCTTTGGAAAATGGTACAGGCTTTTCACTGTCGCAGAGGCATGCGGCAAGGGCCGGGCTGCGCTGTTGGGAGCGAGAGGTTCTGCTTCCTTGTGGCTGAGGATGAATATCGTGAAGTTTCTGAATGTGCGTGTCAAGTTTTCTTCACACACAGCTAAACTGGGAATGCTTCTGTCTGTGCGAGCAGACGGGTGTGGGACCAGCGTGTCTCAGTGGCGCCCATCCCATTGAGATGCGGGTGCTGATGCTCCGGGTCCCTCGGCGTTTCCGGTTCCACAAAAGCACCGAGTCTTGCCGCGAATATACAGCACCGCTCAGGCCTTCTGCTCCTTGCTGTTGACCGTAATTCGGTGTGTTGCGTGCAATGTGTGCCCGGTAGGGAGAGGAGCGGGTAAAGCAGAGGCTGTTTGAAAATGGTTCTTGGGGGTGTGGGGTCAGCCTGGGCAGCCCAGGTGCCTGCTAACGGTGGGGCAGATCATTTACCAGCTTGGAGCTTAATTAGAGCAGTGGTGTAATGGGGGCTGGCATGCTGTGTGGTTGCTTTACTGTTTAGGCTTTCTGTCTCTCAGGCCTTATCCCAGTCTTTAGGAAATACATGCTTTCTTAGGCTGTTGGCAGCCTGTGTTCGAGGGTCTTCGAGAGCTAGAGCATCAGCTTACTACAGCTGATAAGAATATTTTTATTACTAATTATAAGAGCATTTCTGTAGGTTACCTTCCAGTATTCCTTTCAGCAGTATTCCAGAGTAATAAGACGCTCCAGTGTTATTCCTGCCCCAGGACAGTCTGGTCTGCTCCAGACCAAAATGCACGTGCCCTGGCACAGCGCGGCGGCGTTGCAGAATTTGCCTGCAGCGGGGAAGCGGTGGTTGTTGGCTCCCACTGGCCACCCGGCTGGTAGGATGGGTGAATTGGTGAGCAGATGAGTTTGAGTCTTGGAAATTTCTTGGGGAATTGGGAAGATTGATAGGGAAGGCCTCAGACTTTATTTCTGCGTACCCCTAAAATGGATTGTGGGGTGCTGCAGCAAGGCTGGCCGGGACGTGGTGGTCGCCCGGCCGGTGTGTGTCCGCCTCTAAAACGACCTGTGTGTTTTTTCCTGTGGGGAGTGAAAGTTGTTTCCTTCCAGTTTGCTCTGGTCAAAGTCTCTACCAGTTTCATTTGTTTTGTTGTTATCCAAATAATGCTGCCTCTGCATGTTTAAAAAACCAAGCAAGGCAAAAGTCCCGGGCAACCCACCCCCCCGACAGCAGGGCAGGCTGCAATGGCAACCGGAGCCGAAAGACAGCTTGCCCTGGGCACCGCCGTCCCTGTGGGGAGGGGACGGGGGTCTCGAGTGGAAAACATTAAATAAAGTTTAATCCGCTAAAAGGGAACCCAGTCTTGCTTAATTTGCAAACAGCTGGAGAAATGTAAAAGCAAGTAACAGTACCCTAGCAAGCCTATTGCTGCTTAATTTTTTTTTTTTTCCCCTAGATGCCCGATTATTTTCCCAAGTAGCACAGGGCTGTGGGCTTTTCATGTCCCGTTTCAGGTGGTGGGTGCGCACACGAGCACTGGCTGCTTCCAAGTGAACTTCCCATCAGGATTCCATTTTGTAGAGATGCCACCAGTACTTCAGCGCTCGAGATACTGCCTGTGCGTGTAACATCCGAGCCATCTGCAGCAGATTAACTTCCTCGGGCTTCTCTAAATCTCTCCTTCCTGTGATCTCCCAGCATCATTTACAAAACCCCAATTTATGCCCTCCAGGTTGACCTTTAAGCCTTTCTTACCTTAGCTGAACTTGCAGCATATGAATCTGTTTACAAGGCTTTGCTTTCAACATAGCAGGGTATTATAGACTGAATTTTCACCATATGGCACTTCCTTCACAGCTACATCTTCAAGAAATTGCTTACAGGTGCAGGGATCTCAGTCTGAGGCTTTTTCTGACATCATTGTGACCCCAGTGAATATTTTTATTGACTATTTTTCTTTTTTCTCTGCAGTTATCAGCCGTTGTGCTGACTTCTACTTTTTTCCTAGCTGTACATCCAGAGTCTTGCCTTACTACCACAGAAAAAAAAATCAAATAGGTACAAAAATGGCTTGGGTCGGAAATATTCCATTGTATGACCTTTGCAAATCCTCTTTACTCGTGGGTTTTATGTGATAATTTAATGCTTTAGTGAGAAATGGTCTCAAAGTAGACATATTAAATAGCACTTGTTTTTGACCTGTGGCATCCTCAAGTCGAGAGTTTCCCAGATTTTCTTGCACACATTTCTGGTTATTCATTGGGTTTGCAGCTTATGCGTTTCTATTCGTTTGGGTCTATTAGGGAAGCAGTGGAAGTATTCTCAAGCATGAGATTTAGCCTTTGCTTTCCTTTTCTGAATACGGATCATCTGTGGTCAACGGGAGTGGGTGTCCAGCCCGTCGGATATGTGCCTGGTCGGTGCAGCACGCGGCAGCCTCTGCCGTCATCGAGGTGGTGGGGTGGGATTCTCCCCCCATTACTCAATATCTCGGCGTCTGTATCCCCTTTCTTCTCTAGAGATCTGCTTCCACGTGAATTTGAAAGCCAAGTTAGACTGTTTTGCGATACTAATAGTTGTACTTTGCCCCGTATAGATCCTTACTCCCCAGCCCAGGGAGTGAGAATATTCTCCCTGGGTCCTTAACGAGGATGAAGATGTGTGTGAGGGCGATGATAGGCTGCTCAATGGAAATGAGCACAGGGCAATGGAAATTACAGTACCCAAGGCAGGAGAAGGGCCTGGAGAGCTTAATATGACATTATCAGGCAGCCCAGGCAATCCCAGCTGTGGATTATCGAGAGTTGTCCCATGAATTTTAAGTGTAATTCCAGCGATTTTTTTTTTTAATGAATCCACATCTGTCGGAGGTGGTGCCCTGTAACTGGAGAATTGTCATGGGTAATACTTTCCTTTTAAAAAGGGAGTAGTGGCAGCTTTGGGTCAGCGCTCTGCAAAGTGTTAGAGAGGCAGAAGGAGGGGGTTGTCGTGGTCACAGAGGCAAATGGACAGTGAAAGACCTTATAATTACTACTGCATTGCACTCTAATTTGGTTTGGGTGGGTTTTTTTGCATAAAAGATCTTTTTTTTTTTTTTTACAACGATAATGCTTGGATGCGATCTCTGACACACAGGAAATTATTATTTGGAGTTGATACAATGGCAATTACTATTAAAACTGTAAAGGAGAGGAGGAGCTGGCTAAAGGGGAGACTCTGCATTCTATATGCCAGAGTTACTGGGGTGGTTGGCAGCAGTGGGGTTAGGGTAAGCTTGCAAAAGTAAAATTGGCAATACTAAGGAGGTCTAGATGTGATAGGGGGAGAATTAGCTGACAATACTGATTAGGGTAATAGAAGATGTGATAGGGGGAGAATTAGCTGACAATATTGATTAGGGTAATAGAAGGGAGAGGAAACTGGGTAGCATAAAATGCAGAATAATGTGTTTATAGCAACACTTTGCTATCACCTGTGGATTTTTCATCTAGAAATGATGGGGAGGGAGAAAGATCTGACTTACAGTGGATGTTTATAGGAGAAGCGAGGTGTGTGGCCCACCTGTGAAAAGACTATGCAATTTATTTATTTGTTAGGATGCATTAGGTAAGGCATCTTTAGTAAAGACTCGACAAGGTTACGGCTGCTGTGCAAGGCCTTGGTGTGACCTTGTTTGGAATATTTTGTGCAGTTCCAGGAATTGTGTTCCAAAAGATGAAGTTCTTGGGATCAGGTGCAGAAAAGGGGTTCTGGGATGGTAAGAAGAGTGTACAATCTTTCTTATAAAAGTGTATTACAGGAGCTTGTCTTGTTCAGCCTGATAATGTGCAGGTTGAGAGGGGATAGGCTGACTCTCTGTAAGTGCATTTGGGAGCAAGAGTCAAGGAGGAAGAATAATGTCTTACATTAAAAGACAGTATGGGTTCACTATTAAATGAGCTATAAATTGAAAATTAATAAGTTTGGATGGAAAATTAGCCGGTAATAAGGTGATTGCTAGCCATTCAAGGAGTAGTTTTTCAAACTAGTAGTAGGGAAGAGGGAGCATAGCACATGTCCTGAACATTTGAGAGCATGAGCTTTGTCAGCATCTTGTCTTCATATTCGTGGGATCTGTGTCTGGTTGTCTCTCTGCCAGTTCCTGATCGTTTTTCATCTTCTGTTCCCACTGGATTTATTCTTGCAGTCCTTTCTCTACTCCTTTCCTTTCTGCAAAGCATAGCATCAATGCTGTCATATTATTGAGTCAGAGCTTTGGAAACCAAGCATTTCAGTAGATGTGGAATTAAAGCAGAATGAATTTATTTTGCCCTAAATGTTATATTAACATTTCATTTATTTGTGTATTGTAGCAAATGGACTCAAACTACAGATTTATGTGTCTTCTGGAAGACCATTTTGATACAGTTTATTGAAATAAACTGGAAACATTACAGAGATGCCTCTTTTAACTTGTGGCCTGAAATAAAAATGAAATTATCAGCCTATTGGCTAATTAAGAGAAGACACTTGTAATTTAAGTTTTAGTATTCAATATAACTGTAAGTCACAGGGTAACGATAGTTAAAACAATATTATGAGAAACTGACGTTTTCATTCTGGTGATGAACTTGTGAAATGAATCAATCAATTTAAAGTTTAACGATGTCGTCAGTGTGGCTGAGCGTTCATGCTTTCCACCGGTAGCGTAGCGCCATCCGAATGTAAAGCTCCTTTAAACAGGAGTTAATGTGGACTTTTATTCAGCAATTCAGTTGAAGGGGGCTATTATTTGATATCACTTCAACCTGAAATGAGTGCCGGTTCAGCTAGCAGGGAGTGAATTAAATTTGATTGCAATAATGCGCATAAAAAGCCCATGTAGAACCAAAAGTTAAATGCCCTTTTACTGGGGTGAGAACTGTTAGTTTTGCAGAAAGAATTGTGAAATCCTGCAGAAAGTGGGGAGGGGGGGGAAGTTTTCTTTACAGCCCGCGTTATGCGGCACTGTGCCGCGGCAGCCTGTCCTTGTGCAGACAGGCACCGATGGGGCGGAGGGTTTTTCTGGACCAGTAGCTGCAGTTTTTGCTCCCACCAGTCCCTGTGGGTGCCCCTCGGGGTGACCGGCCCCGTCAGCATCGGACCAAGCTCAGCACCAGCCCCACGGCATTGCTGGGCTTTGCCTACCCCAGAGCGCGTACGTCTGCCCAGAAAGGGCTGCATGTAAGTTGGTTTGCGTGAGAGGCTGCTGTGCTCTCACAGAAGATAAAAATCGAGGTATCGATGGGTGGGGAAGAGGGGTGGCTTTTCGTTTGGTTGGCTTTTTGGCAGGGCAGCAGCATCGCTGTGGAGACAGACCCTTCTGCCCGTACGTGCAATACGGATCTGCTGTCTGACTTCGTGCCACGACTGGTTGGGGACTTTGTTGGGTGACGCTGCCAGAGGATGGGCCGAAAAGGGGGAGCAATGCTCGCCCTTCTCGTAGGGGAGGTGTGCTGGTTCTGGCTGGGGTAGAGTTAATTTTCTTCGCAGTAGCTGGTATGGGGCTATATTTTGGATTTGTGCTGAAACAGTGTTGATAATTCAGAGATTTTTTTTTTTTAGCTACTGCTGAGCAGTGCTTGCCCAGAGCCAGGGGCTTTTCTGCTCCTCAGCCCACCCCACCAGCGAGGAGGCTGGGGGGGCACAAGGGGTTGGGAGAGGACACAGCCGGGACAGCTGATCCCAGCTGATCCCAGGGATATTCCAGCCCACAGGACGTCATGCTCAGCAGATAAAGCTGGGGAAGAAGGAGGAAGGGGGGATGTTTGGAGCGATGGCGTTTGTGTTCCCCGAGTTACCATGACACACGCTGGAGCCCTGCTGTCCTGGAGACGGCTGAACACCCGCCTGCCCATGGGAAGTGGGGAACAAATTCCTGGGTTTGCTTTGCGTGTGCGCGCGGCTTTTGCTTTCTCTATTCAACTGTCTTTATCTCAACCCACGGGTTTTCTTACTTTCACCCTTCTGATTCTCTCCCCCATCCTACCGCTGGGGTGAGTGATTGGGCGGCTGCGTGGTGCGTAGTTGCTGGCTGGCATTAAACCATGACAGGAGGTCACAGTACGGCTTTGAACATCTGATGTTCTCAGAGCAGCGCACTGTGAACCACATTTTCCATGGGCAGCGCTGTCATTGAAGATGCATCTCCAAGCTGCGGATTTCCTTTCTGGAAGTAGCCCATATGTACTTGCTCCACACCCACTGGAGATGTGATTTTAGCACTCACAGACCAGGCAGTGGGTACCCAGAGGTGACGGTGGAGATGCTCCCATCGCCTGCGGCTCCCTCAGCGGTGTGGGTGGCAGCTGAAGCTCTCCTCGGTGCTCTTGTTGGAGACCCTCCCCGTGCGTTCAGCAGTGCTCACGGAGCTGGCTCCATCGTGTCCTCTGTCGTCTTCCCTGGTTTAAAGCTTTTAACCCAAGTCCATTTTACCCAAGTCCCAAAAGCCATTATCAAGCCTTTTACTTAGAGCATAGTCTTCATCACGCTTGAAACAGAGTCAGGGACTAATGTCAGGATGGACAACCCACAGGACGGCTTCAGAGCCGTGATGAGCTTTGTCCTCCCCGCAATCTGACTTGACATGGAAAATGGCAAAGAGAGGCCAGAACTATCCCTGTGTCAGGGTAACCCCATGGCACGTGAGCCTGTGTCCGCACTAAATTCCTTCTGCTTTGGTCTGTCTCATCGGGAGAGGTTTTATTTGAGCAGTAGCACTGTGATTTTTCTGGTCAAAGTAAACCAAGAAACATGGTTTCACTGGAGAACACTCTCAGTCCATTGCTGGAGCTGTCATTTTGAAAAGAACGAAACTACTGAATTAAGTCAACTAAAAGGAAAACAAGGAAATTATGGTTTGTTTATAAATGACTTGTGAGCTTAGAAGAGGCTACGTTTGTTGACCAAATTATTCATGATGAATTATTTGCTCAGCCCTACTTAGTAAAAGATTTACAATAATTTCTTCTTTCTTTTTCTGTATTACTGTTCAGCCAGATAGCTGTTTCCTCTGTGGATATTATATTAAAATCTTTATGTACAGTAAACACCATTTGTTATTGCAGGCATCTATCTTGAAAGCAGAAGTTAAAAAAAAAATAAAAAAGGAAAGGAAAATGCACCATGAAGATCAATTTCTTTTATATTTATTGAGTTAAAACTTGCCGACTGGAATTGAAACGGGGTCTCATTTATCATCAGACTTGGTTGCATCTTTAAATAACCCCCTTTTTATCAAAATATGTTCACAACATAATTTATGAAAGTAGCAATTTGGCAGATTGAACTATATTTTTCTGAATTGAATCTCTGTTCCCTCTGATTTAATATTTAATAACTAAAGCATATCTGCTAGTGAACTAGATAGAAATGACAACTCTTCTATGTGGGCTGATTAGGGGAAGAAAATCCTGCAGGCAAGTAATATCTTAGTTTTCAAAGGATGCTTTTAAGCTATTCAATTCTTTTTCCTCTTTGAAATTCTTATAATAGTTTGAACAACCTTGAATTAACAAATGTAAATTAGTGTTTTAAATCACACTTCTTAAATACTTACCTAGGTGACTTCAGAGAAGTGAGTTCTGACTTCTTACAAATAGATATTTCTAGAGAAGATCCACAACTTAATGATCTTTTTAGCATTGCAATAAATGCATAAAATATTTTGTTCGAAATCAAATACTTGTAGTGCAGAAGTAAGGCCCAGGTTTGGCTTCTTATTTAAAGATGTGTGTGTCTAAATATATTTGTACCACCATTGGCTTGAATCAGACTTAAGAATTATCTTATTAAAGAAAAAAGAGGAAAAGCCTCTCCGATGAAGCTCACAAACTACTTTTTTGGGTTGGTTTGGGTTTTGTGGGGGTTTTTGAGAGAGAGAGAGAGAAAATACATTCCTTATCCGTTACAGATTTGATGAGTTAAGGGACTTTGATACGATTCCTGGGCTGGATAGCTACATACACAAAAGTTAAGACATGATTGCTGCCTGAAACAAACCAAAATGAATCTCATCAGAGGTTTCATTGGGTTTGAATAAGCTGATATTCAGGACTTGCCGTTTTGACATGTGGCCGTACTGCCGGCCCTTGGCCCCTGGGGTGATGCTGAACAAATACCAAAGAGACATGGAGGGAACAAACCACGAGAAGGATTTTCTTGCGCTATTTCTGGCTGGTTGGACATTCATAGCCCCAGCTATAAAAGCACGGCTTGATATTTATGGCTGCCATTACGGCATTGTGCCTTGAAAAGAATATCCTGGTTTTGTGGTAGTGCAAGTCTGACGGGATAAACCTTTGGCCGAGACATTACCCTGTCTCCTCACCTACTCGGCACTCATCCTGCTTCAGTGGGGGGGGATGTGGCTGTGGCCAGGGGCTGCCTGTCCTTTCCAGGCACATCAATCTGCTGTTCACCATCGGTGCCGTGAAAGTAAATAGGAAAGTCTGACGTGGCTTTAATCTTCCTCCAGCTCGGGTTTTTGCAGGGTCACCGCGGGCGTGCTGGTCGGTTCCTCCTGCCCTGCCGGTTTCTGCTGCAGGAGATCTGGTCTGGGAGAAGGGAATTGCAGCCACGCTTAAAGCTTTGGGGATGGTTTGGACACGTGTTACCTGCCTGCTTTCTGCCAGCTTGGGCCCAATTCAAACTGCAAGATTAAATTTGCTTACTTATAATTATATAGCCTTTTAAAATGTAGGAAGAGTGACAGCACAGGAAGAGTCATAGCAGCGTTAAAGAGCAAAAAGCCCTTTGGCTTTTCTGTTAACCTGACAAAAAAAAAACCAAACAAACAACAAATTTTGATTTGCTTAACACGCAGTTACCACCTGCCCAACACTCATGCCTTCCCGGCTGAGTGTATTCTGGTAACAATTAAACAGCTTTCATCTTTCCTTTTATTGTTATTGGCAGCTTGGAGGTTTGGCATAAATATTTGGATGCAATCAGAATAAAGCAATATTGAATTGTTGTAGTGGGAAACCAAAATCCTTCACTTAAGGAGAAAGCTCTCCCTTCAAAAGCAGCTCCTCTTGCCCACCTCCGCCAGCCTTGACGTGAGGTATCAATTGCAGTCTGCTGGGGCATGAGGAGTAGCTTTTAAGTTTTGTTGGGGATTTTTTTTCCCCCCCTAATTGTGCTTATTCCTGTCTTCCTCCAGCACTTAATTGATTTCTGCATCCTTGCAGCATCTTCTTCCAGGCCTGAAGGGCACCAGGCTGGCATCTTCCCCCTCTTCCATGGCTTAGACCGAGTCCTAATAGGACTAAAGTGGTTCGGCTTAAACAGTGGCAGCGCTGTGTCTTGAAAGATGTGAAGAATAATTAACTGGCAATTTATAACACGTTAATTAAATGTAGTGATCGTTTCACACTGTTGCAATCCGTAATACCGCACGCGTGCCTCAGTAGGCAGAGATTTATGGTCACCGTGGAAAGGGTCCCAGCCCCTTTCTTGAATGCCGTAGATCGCTGGGATTTGACTAATTTCTGAGAGCGACTGTGAGCTTGAGGCTGGGGAGAAGTGGGAGGAATGATGGGTGCGTGCATGGGGGGAGCCTGGCCAGCTCCTGCTGGTTTTAATTTTTAGTCTTTTCAATGGATTTAGCCCAAGGGGCAGGTGCTGAGCTCGCAGACCTTGGGACGGGTCCACCTGGTCCCCGCTCGCTCCCCGGCATCCCACCGCGGTGCTGCCGAGGAGGGGGAACGGGCCAGCCGGGGTCCCGGGGGGGTTCCAGGCGGTGCGGCCATACGTCGTCACCGGATTTCGGTCACGGGCATCTGGCGTGTGCCGGTCGGCGCCTGGGAGACCGCGAGTCCTCCGTGCCCAGCACAGCGTGTCCTGCTGCAGACAGAAAGGAAGAGCTCGTGCTGCTGGCATCCAAGGAGCTGCACCGCTCTAAAATTAGTATAAATAAAGCGAGGACAAGAAAGGAGCAGACACATATAGGGAAGACGGGACTGCATAAACAGGGCGGTCTCCCACGTCTGCAGACCCCTGGAGTGGCTCTGGCAGCTGATGGCATTATGCAGCCTATTTTTGCATCTTCAGGCATGTTCTCTTAAAAGACCTGATAAAATGAAAAATAGCTCTTCCCAAGAATCCTGGGACAGGTGAAAAATATAATCCCCAGACCAAATGGCCAACAAAGATGTCTGTTGAAGGAAAGCTTAAAATAAAACTGTTGCTGGGGAGAAACAAAACTGTAGAGTTGGGAAGTGTAACAAGACTTGTAATATGTAATTAAAATCAAATTTATCAAGACTAGCACTCATTACATGGGGTTTGGGTTTTTTTTCCCAGCTCCCGGAACTATGAAGTTCTTTGAGAACTTCAGTGATCAATAACCCATTACAATAGTGACACAAACTCTGAACCTAATTACCAGCAACAGCGCAGCAGAGCTTACCTAATGAGTTATAAGAATTATTGGAATGGGCAAAAGTGTGGGGGGTTAATGTCCTCTTTTTTTATATATTTTTCTCTATATACCTTGATCTCCTGAGTGCCAACAGAATTCAGGCTAAAAAGAAGGATAGTTAAACTTGTCTTTTATCAAATCTCAAACTGCAAGCACAGCATCTATTTTTCACTGCTTGGATAAAATTCTGATTTTTCTAGTATATTAGAAGCCACCTTGTTTTACTAGCACAGCTCCTAAACCTTGCTGCATTTCATTCTTAATGAAGCATACAGATGTACAGGGGTTTTTTTCTTCTCCTTAAAATGGTTCCTTGTGTAGGTACTTTTTTTTTCTTTTTTCCCCTTGTATTAAAGTGAATCTGTGCTGCTGGAATCTGAAAATTCCAGAATTAAAGCTTGCTTATATCCTGTTCTGCAGAAATCATGAAACCTGTTGCCTGTTGTGGGCTTTGGATCAGGTTTAACATCCATCCAAATAAAGTGTTGGAAGTTAAGAACCGCCCTGTCCTCCGGATCCTTAGAGTGAACGATCTGCCCTCCTGTGACGTCTCAGACAGACACATATGTTAGTAGGACAGAAGGATGCTCTAACATTAACGCACCTGGGAGCTCACATTCTGGTAACTTTGTTGTTTCATGAACATTAGACGTTTTTATTTCTTTTTAGAAATATTTTGCTTATGGATGTGTTGTCTTTCTTAGACTTCTTCAGTATCTTTAAGTCATATATTTGTTTGGGGAGGACAGCGAACGCAAGTTTGGGCTTACTGTGACTTAGTGGCCAAAACCCAGATACAATAAATATCGGGCTATTGGCAGCTTATTTGTAATCTCCCGGCTGAGGCATACTGGAGTCTTCTGCCCTAATTAAGGTTTTCCCTGTACTAGTCAGCTCAGTGGCCAGTTGGTTATCTGTGGACAAAGGATGGAAAATCAGTGTTCGGGCTGAAGCAGATTTACTCTTTTTCCTAACAACTTCCACCGGGGCTGAATGACCTGCTGGAAAAGAGGGGAGCACGAGCTCTCCCAGAAGAGCATCTCCCACTGCGGCTGTCGGAGCCAGAGCAGGCACTCGGAGAGACCTCGCAGCTTCATCTGTTCTCGCCTGCCAATGCAGGAAACATCGACCTTTTCTTTCCTCTTTTACCTGTATATTAAATACCTGTATATATAAATATATTTCTTCCTGAGGGGCACCCAGTCTTGATTCCAAAACGCATAGTGATGGTAGACTCACTGCTTCTCAGCTTGGTGTTATCCGCGCTCGTTAAGTTCGTTTGGACGTTCTCATTTGAATTTTTTGGCATCCAGTCATTTATTCCTCTCGCACCTTTCAGTGTGAGATTGAAGAACCCTCCAGTGCTGCTTTTTCCTGAACATAATCAAGGTGATATACTGTAATCAAGCCACCTCTCAGTCGTCTTCTTGCTAAACTGGGTTGAACTTTTTCCAGTTTCTCTCTGCTAGCCCTCCAAAACTTTTTGGTATTTTCAGTTGTTCTTCTGGTCTTTCTTAAATGAGGAAGAGGAATGAATGAAGTGGCGTTGGTGTCCCTAATGCTACCTACGTGTCCCCATCCCTGCTGCCGGCGGTGCCTGTCCCCGAGGGACCCGCCAGTGCCCAGCTCCAGCGCAGAGATGTGCTGCCCTGGACGATGGCTTGGCTTGGAGACAGGGACACCTCGACAGGTTGTGCACAGGAGCATATTTATATATGCATAATGATATTTAGAGTTGCGTCAGTAAACTGTCTAGGCACCTACTATACGTGACTGAGTCCATTAAAATGAACAAACGGCTAACTTCCCCGGAATGCTAAACCAGGAAGAATACTTGAATTCAGCCCTTTATACCAGGCAGTTGTGAGCTTTCTATTTGTAAAAAGGCAAAAAATTTCCCCCAATTTTAGCTATCAAAGCTTCTAAGGTTCATTTAATCACTACAATGGCTTAGTTAGAGAGAACGCTGCGGAAGGGTAATTTGTCTTTATTTGTCAGCTCCCCAGGGCTGAGTTCTTTTGAAGGGCAAAAGTGAATAGGAGGTAGGAATAAATTGTAAGCTGTCTAATTTTTGACCTGTGATTTCTTTCAGACTTTATGTTTAGGGAGTTTTCGAACAGCAGCGTCAGGAGACCATCGGTGAAACCTGTAAGGTGTTGCCAGCCTGTGATTTGGCTGAGCCTGTGAAATGCCATAGCGGTTTACACATTTTAACCAAGGAAAATGTGTCTAGGATTTAAAGGGGACAGGAACGAGTGGAGTTCTCTACAGATCTTCATAGTTACGGTGGGGCAAATTAATTTAAGCAGTATAAATTGGTTTGATGAAACTATGTTTTTGCTCTGTTTCACTGTGGCAGCAGCAGCACAAGCCTCATCCAACACCCACCAAAGTCAATAGAAAGACTCCTATTGATTTCAAAGGGGCTTGAATCTTATTTAATGAAAACTTCACTAAAGACAGCTTGTGCATGTCCTGACTAATGTTGTAAGGGAAACTGCTTCCTGCTGTGCATTGAAAAATGGGTCACTTTTGTGATTAATGCTGATTCCTAGGAAAGCTATCCTTGTGCTAGGTCATCTGTACACGTGGACGGAGTACTTCATCTCAAAGGGTCGCAAAATCCTCTGCCAATTACAGGAGTTAATTGACATGTAAAACCCCAGTAATAAAATTATATGATTGCAAAAATAAAATGACATTTGGGAATGGACTTGTTAGCATTCTAACAATAACTTTGCTCACTTGCATTGTGCTCCAGGTTTGGTTTTGTGGTTGTGTTGTCCTGCTCTTGTGTCTCTTTCCAGGTTCTGGTCTAAGCACTTAACTCAGAACCTTTTTCCTGTTTGGCTCTTAAATTGAAACTATCTGAATCTGAAGTTTTAAAAGTGTGTTTTGTAGTCCCACTGTAGACAAAGCTAAAACCTTGACAGGCCAATGGTGGGCATCTTCCAAGAATGGTCATTCTCCATAGGGTTCAGTTTTGGCTGCCAGAGAGCGATAACTAATGAACATTGGCAGTTTAGCTAGAAACTGGTATTGTGGGGATGAAAATCAGGTAGGTTTTACCATTCTTGTTGGCTGATGAAATCATGCTTGTTCACAGGACATAGTGTCAGCATGATTTAGCCACCATCAGAGCTGCTGGACTTAATGTCACAGTTGGATTTAGCAGTGAGATGGTTAATGCACTTCAGCTATCTCACTCTAAAATTTTCTACCTTTTTTCATAATGAAGCCAGACAATTTCAGATTTCTCATATGAAGTCAAATGCCACCTGTATCCCATCTCCTGCAGGAAATCAGAAGTCATCATAGAGAATTAGCTAGACTCACGTATAAAGCATATAAATTCATGTCAGAGCTCTCAGTGTTTTGGGTAGCTTATGTCTGACACTGTTTCATTATAAAATGAGTCCAACAATAAATTTTGGGTTCCCCATGAAGTGTATCTAGATATATGTGTGGGAAAACTGTATCTTAAATTTTACCTTTATTATGACTTGACAAAATGCAGTGAGCTAATGCTTACTAGTGAAATTATTTTAAATACAAACTCCTAAACTTAGGCTTATTTTTTGATAAATATCATTGATGACATATACCATATCTTTGATTGTCCTTAACAGAAATTGTTAAAGATGCGTAAGCAAAAATTGTTTTTCCAAAACAGTAGGAGAAACTTGGCTGTAGTAATAATGCTTTGCATTAGACTGTTAGGCTTTGATTAGAGGCAGTGCCTTGCAGTTAGGGTCCACGCGTTTTGCTCTATCATATAATGACATTTATTTTACATTCCCTCACTGCTCTTTGAACAGTTCAGCTTGGTTAATGGGACTTAAGAGGTAAAAGTCATCTTGAATCTGCTTCCTTGAGAAGAATATTCAGAATGTAAATCTGACTTTTTAGCTATTTATAATTGCTGTGGATTCCTTAGTTCCCTCTTTCATTTTTCTCTTTACATTTCCTACTCTCCTGCCCATGTTAATTTCTTACCGAAGTATCTTGATTTACCAGGGATATAGCTAAACAAGTTGAGCTCTTGTATATGGTGACAAGAGGATACAAGCAGAAAAGGGCAAGTAGTGTGCGGCAGCATTTGTTTCTAGCACATGATCAACAACAAATTTATGGCGGATGCCTGGTTTTATATTGCCCATTAAAGCGGTATTCATCCATGGTGGTGAGCAGACAGCACACACAAATTTCCAGTTTAACGAGGTTCAACTTCATTCACTTTTATGTGAATTCTCCGTTCTTTCTGCTCCAGCCTGGCGGTGTCGGAGAGCTTCTGCGGCCGCCACCGCGCACGACAGAGCGGCAGTGAACTGGTAGGGATGAGACTTGAAAACTGAGATAGGTTGAAAGCCCTTTGGGAAGCTGGGACAGTAATTAAAGCTGGCAGTAATTAAGCGTGTCCTAGCTCAGGCAAGAGGAAGATCCGCTGCAATCAGCAGAGGCTCTTGGCTCTCCCACCTGGTGGGTAGCGCAGGGTGGGACCCGGAGGGAGCCGGTGTTCGTGCCTAGATGCAAGACTTGCAACTGTCCTTCTCCCTTCTTCTGGCAGAGAAAGAGGCTGGAGCAGAGCTGGGCACAGCTCGAGGCGCCCAGCAGTCGTACCTTTCAGTTGACTTTGTCTTGGGTATTTTCAGTTTTCATCCTTAAGTCTGGATAACGAATGAAGAAGCCTGACGGAGCGGGAGGCACCAGCAAAACCCAGTGCCAGGGCTGCCCGTAGCAGCCTTCACGCTGTGCTTCGGGCTTCTCCGCCTGCAAATACTCAGCAGGGTTTTCTGCTCTGTACTTGGGCACTGCCATGAAAGTAGAGACCTGGAGAGATGCAAGGATGTTCTGTAAAAGGAAGAGCAGCTGGTAGGGTCTACACGTATAGGCATAAAGTGAGCTGTTCTCTGCTTTTTCCAGTGTCCTAGCTTTAAGCAGACTATAATAAATTAGCTGAAACACGGTCAAAAAATAATGCCAATCGGCTGTCTTTTTATTAAAATTTTCTTTCTGTCCTTCCTGCTCTTTACCATAAAGTTCAGGAGTTTTAAGTGAGGGTAAAAAGCTGCAGACACGGAGGCAGCCCTGTGTACGGCCCTGGAGAGGATCAGCAGCAGGAGGGGCTGGGGCTCGCGCTGTCCCCGAACACCTCAGCCCTTGTCAGCCACCACTATTAAACGGTTCCAGAAATAAAGATCTTTGTTCCAAAACCCATTTTAGGTTGCTAAGTGACAGCAGCGTGCTTGCCTTTTGCATTACTTACTAAGCCCAGCTTCTAAAAGCAAGGAGATGAATAGTTAAAGGCATGATAAAATTCAGAGTGCCAGGTGTTAAATACATTGTTCTTCCTTGGGGGAAAGAAATGGACGTTTTGGCTCGCATAAAGGCCAGACCTCCATCTCGGGGCAGGGAGCATGGAGGGCGGCTGGCGAGGACGGGGTAGTTAAGCCCTTCAAAGCTGCTTGTGTTGACCATGCCCCTTCCAGCGAGGGGATGCTCCGGAGGGGAGAGCTGGGAGATCAGGCTTTTATCACACTGTGCATTTGTCTTTCCTTCTGAAAACATGCAGCCTGTGGTGGAAGTTGCTCAAAAACATTTTTCAGTGTCCTGCTGCTGTTTTTCACTTTTGATTCCCTCCCAGAAAACCAGGTATCATTATAAATGATGGTATTTCTGCATCTACTTCTCCCCTAAAGTGCCTCTTGAACATCAAAATCTAGGTATGTTTCATTTTCTTTCTCTAATATGATTTTCTTTAGAGATGGAAAGATAGAAATGAACATTAAAGAAACCCCCAATAATAATAAAAAAAAAACCAAAATCCAAAGGCAGATTTCAAATTAGGCCTTGTTTAAAACAATGTGCCATCATTCCTGTGGTCCCTAGCAGGGAGAAGAGGAATTCAGGGCTGAATTATTTTGCCTTTGAGAACATCCTGGTGGTAGCATGGTCCTTAGGTCTGGAGAGAGAATATCAAGTGGGTGATGCCTCAGCTCTTGCCTTGAATTTGGTACAGTGATTTAATTATCTTAGAGTGCAGGGGAAAATAAACTGTGCCAGATAAGCATCTAGAGCCGCACACTGCCTCCCTGGAGGAAGGGACTAGAGTTGAGAGGGACTAAAATAGGATTTCTTAATAAAAGCTCATTAACAGTGCCTGCATCACTGGTCCCTGCGTTAACTATGACAAATATGTATATTTCATGATCACAGGAAAGTGCTATTCAAATATAAATAATTCCTTCTGTACAGCATACTTGGGGAAAAAAAATTGTCAGATATTTTCAGTCAACAGCAGTTGGCTTTGCAAAACTCCTCATCAGCTGTGATAAGCTATTAGGGGAATGTTTATGGACGCATCGAAAATAAACTCCAAAAAGCATCCGTCATCTTTATTGCCCCTTTACAAAGTGAAAGGGTTTATTTTGTTGCTGGAAGAGTTTAAAAAGGACTGAAACTGGGGAAGATGGAGAGAATTGACAGGGTTTAGTGTTTTTCAGATATGACATCAGGGTTTGGTACAAGAAATGAGAGAGAATTCATGTTCCTGCAGCACTGAAAATGCTCTGCAAAGTCTCCAAAATGCAGAAGTCTCTGAATTGCAGGAATAATCAGGTGCTTTATGTTACTTTGGTTTAATATAGGTCTTAACACCCCACCCCTCCCCCAAAAGATAAATTTTGGCACCCCGAAGGTCACCGCGCCTCAAAACCGTTTGCAAAGGGAAGGGGCTTTCTCGTTTCAGTAGTAATTGGGATGTTCTGGGTTGGTTTTCAGCAGTTTACAGAGTTTGTGTCTGAAGGCAGAGCTGCTCAGCGGTGTGGGAGGCTGCGAGACCTGCCCAACACCTCGCTCGTCGCACCGCCCGGAGCGTTCGTAGCTGCTGCCAGGGTCAAGGTGTGCCCAGATGGGTTTGATTTTGATCGCTTTGTTTATTATAAGTGGTTCTCTTAAAAAACCTGCATTTTATAAAAATACTGTCGGTCTGTTCTCTGCAAGCTCCAGAGCATAGGAACAGAAAAGGTGATGAAAACATCAATATATTCTGCGAAGGTGCTTGGGCTGTGCTGTTATGCCTTGTGCTGCTTTCAAAATTCATGCTCCATGGGCAGTAGGAAGTTGCTTAAAATCTGTAAAAGCTACAAAAATTGAAATGAAACTTTTAAATAACAGTCGTGTTGTAGGTATGCGCTGCAATCCATTGTGCCTTACCTGATGTGGTAATTACTACCATTACAGAACATTTTAATTACAACAGTGAGTCAAACTTCTGCATCTCATGAAAGCTCCTGACTACAAAAACTATATTATGTATGCACAGATACAGTTTTTCTACTAATATTTTCCTTCCTTTGTATTTAGCTGTTAACAGAGACCGATTGCTGCTGTCACATCTCCTATTTGTTTAAAAGTTTCAGGATTTTTCCAGCATTGTGTGGAAGGCAAACATATTCTCTATAGAGTTATTAGATTGTCAATGGACCCTTGTTTTATAAACTTGCTTTTAAAATCTAGCTGAGCAGAGAAACTATTTGATATAGTGATTCTGTAAGCTGAGAGGGAGAAGACTGCAAATTCCAGTTTGAGTCATTTAGCAGATTTACAAACGCTTTCTCAGGGTGAGATTAGAAATAATGCAAGTCTTTAAAGGAGAACTTGGAGAACATGGCTGTAAACAGCTTTTCAAAGCTGGTGAGTGTTAACCTGAAACAGTGGATTTTTAAATGAAATTATACACCCCCCTCTGTTCTTCAGTTGCTTCTAAAACCAACAATGTAGAAGATAAATCAAAATTAATTTTGCACACCGTGGGAAATTCTTAATGGGAAGCTCATGTAAAGCTTTGTGTATTCAAGATTCACTATTTCAGGTTTTCTTTTTTTTTGCTGCACATTTTGCTGAGAAATTAAGTGCTAATAGCCATTTTCAATAACCGTCCTTTTGGTTTCATCCTGGGCTACTGATAACTCTTGCTGCAACAATCTTGCTCTTGCTCACAGCCTCAGCCTCCCTCCGCTCACACACCAGAGCTACCTTTAAAAACCCATCACCACCCTACAATCACATCTAAATGTGATTTCACAGCCCGGTCTTAACTCCGCAGCAAAATCGCAGGTGGAGGTGGAACGAAGCCACTAGATGAGGCACGACCTGAAGCAGTTCACTGAGCGTCTGCTTCAGCCTGGGCTGTCCCGAAGCCCGAGGTCCGCCGGCAGCGAGCGTCTGCGGGGCTGCGAGGGGAGAAGGGCAGGGATAAGGTGAACTGTTAGCATAGCCTGCACGGAGATGGTACAATATTTATACTGAATATTTATAAACTGGTATTCATGAGCCCGTGCTTGTTCTAAGAATGCTAGTGTATACCCACAGGTATTTCCCTTTGACGTGTCTCTAGTCTTCAAGATCAAAATCAACCTTGTGGCTAAAAACATTCTTTGCAAAAAGTACTTGGCCATCTGTGAAAAACAGTTGGGTTTCTCTAATCTGCATTGTGGGTGCTCAGCCACCCCCAAACCAGGCAGCCTGTGTGACCACCTTTCCCTACTAAAAACACTGCCCAAGAAGGATGGGATGGATACCTGGTTTGCATTTTAAAAAGCCTTTTTTTTTTTTTTTTTTTCTTCATGAAAACCAGGGAGCTGTTGCTCCATTTGCCTCGTCGGTATGCGGATGTTTGGGTAGGTCCGTAGCAAAGATAAGGGAGCTCTTACAAGAGTGTGGTGCCATCAGCTCTGTGTATGACCTGCGTGTGTTTTAGGAGCCCTCGGCAGAAAATGAGGCCATGAATGATGACGATTGTAGCGTGCGTGCCTGGTCAGGGGATCCTGCATGGAAGAATTCAGAGGACGCCACTTTCGGGAAGCAGGTGATGAAAGGAGAGGGAGATGATAGCGTGTATGGGGGAAGGAATAAAGCCTAAATGTTATGCCCTCACATACAGCCAGGATAATAATTCCAGCAGATTGCAGAAAAGCAGGGACACTTCTGGCCATTGCGCATTATTATTTATTTATGACTTGCTACTATATTGATGTGAAAAACAGTTTTGGAGAGCAGCTGATACAGGTTTTGCAATTTAATTTTTAGCTGCATGGGGTTGGTGTGTGGTGAGAATCTCACCTGATGGGCTGTAAAAGACACCTTTATTATTCTTTTCTTTGTTATCTCTCTGGAAGGTTCAAATTGTGCTTGGGAAAATGAAGAACAAAAATATGCACAATGACTAGATTAACTACCTGGCAATTATGCTATAGGTCTTTTCAGGGTCACTAAGGCAAAATTAGTTCCTTAAAACATGCCTCAAACCCAGAAATTTCTTTACCAAGAAATTAATGAAATGGTTGACAAAAAGGAATTGTTAAATCCATTCTCTTATTAAATCCATCACACCACCATGAAATAAAGATTTATAGTCATGCAGTTTATGTGAACCAGATCCCATGCTTTCATGGCTTTACTAGGGAAAGCGTTGTGTTCAAAATCCATAGCAGAAGGGGCCGTATACTGGGCCTATTTTCTCTGAAACTTGGGGGCAGCACATGAGCGTTTGTTTGAAAACAGACCATTTCCATTTAAGTGTTATTGTCTGCTTTAATGGAAAAGCAGCAAATAATTCGTTTGGTTTGGGTTTTACATTTCTGTTCTTTGTACCAGTACAAAGTGAAGATTGGGGGTCTTTTAAATGAGAACTGACTGTTTATTGCAATCTGTTTCTCATTTGTTCTTTGTATTCTTGCAGTTGTTCTCAGAAGCAGGAAAGATTTGGGGCATGAGAATGAGGCACGAATACTGGATGAGTTCACGATATGTCTAGAGCACTGACTTTTCCTTTCTGCCTCCTCATGTGGAGCAGTGGAGCCTGATTCTTTCCTTTCTGAAAGCAAACCTGGTTGTGGTCCTGCCTGCACCAGCACAAACCAGCCCAGAGCCGGGGCATTCCCCAGTCCCGCTGTACAGCACTTGACTCCTGTAGCATCCCTCCAGCCCGCTCCAGCGTTCCCCCTGAGGTCAGGAATTGGGTACCAAAGCGCTGGGCACTGCTGGGGGCATGAGGGGCAACGAAGTCCCACTTGAATTCCTAATTTTTTCTGGAAGTTACCAAGCTGCGTAAGGAGTTTGTCCAATTTTGAGCATCCGCATAGCCTTAGGTGCCTTTTGCAATCACATTAGTAAAAATTAAGGAGGATGTCTCTGGAGCATAGGAAAAAACTGAGAGTAAATGGCTCTATATTTTAGAGGCTGTATTATTTTGTAATTTTTTCCTGGAGTGGAAATCTCACTTAAAGGTTCATGAGAACAACTTTTTCTTAAGCAGAAGTTCTTACTCTAGGTTTTGCTGGTGGTATTAAAAATATGTCTAGGAACGATAACATTTTGTGGTTGTATAGTAGCTATTAACCAGAAAAATCTTGATTTGAATGTTTATCGTTTGTAGATACAGAAGTTGTACTGCCTGCTGCTGAAAAAAATGAAGCATCAATGAATATTATGGGAACTGCTCTATGTCAGCTTCTAGTAGGGGAAGGCTTTTCAGCAGTTGCTTACTAAGCAATTGGAGTACTGAGAATACCATCAAGTCACTTAAGATCCCTGGGACACAGGACCTCGGTTTTGCACCTTGATAGAAATATGTCCAAAAGTATGTTAAAAAATGGAGAAAACAAATCTTACTGCCAATTTTCTATGAACAGGACACTTGCCAAGCTCACGTACACACTGCTGCTGTTGTGGTTTGGGGCTTTTTTTTGTAAACAGTTACTTTTATCTCACTCGTCTTCAACTGTCCCGTTTAAATAACTTTTGCACAGATTTCCACAACTTTGCAGCGTCCACACGGGATGTGCCTGTTGTGCCAAACAGGAATTGCCAGGATGGTGACTCCTTCTGCGCTCCCTTCATGTCACCGGTTGCTCTTGGAGCTTCTGGTTTTCTTCTGCATCGGCGCTGGCCCGAAAAACGCTTGGGGGTTGTCAAGTGAACTGGTCCTTAGAGTGCTTTAATGCATTTTCAAAGTAATACACTGCTAATTAACGTGTAAACTTCTTGCCACCATTAATAAGATAAATCGGTGTTTTCTTGATTCTTGTGCACAGTTTATGGTAATTTTAAGCCCTACAGAAAGTGACTGTTTCCATGAACAAATGTGGATAATTAGTTGTAGATAGTTATTATGCAAATTTAGTAATCTGCACCTTTGAATGGAAGTGGATGAGCAGGTTGAGCATAATGCCCAAATTTTGGATGCAAATAGAAAAGCTGTTACGGTGTAACCTGCCCGGGTTGCCCATGCTTAAGCTGAGCTGCAGAAATTAATTTAGGAAATCAACCCCAGAAACCAGCCCAATCTTTTCTCCATCTCCAGGTGTGAGTGCGGCTGGGGCTGAGCAGCTTGCGAGCAAGCCCGGCCGTTTCCCACAGGCACTTCCCCACTTGCCGTTATAAATGAGCAAGCCACGCTTCGGCGGGGGGAGACGATAACTGCGCGGTGCTGACAGCATTAGGGTTAACGTTCTGTGTAATTATGGAGACGAGCTCTCTAACTAGCTGTACGGCGCAGCTCTCGCAGCTGCAGGCTTTGCCGCAGAGCTCGACGCCTACCTTTTAATTTAAGAGCACGGATGGGGCAATAAACGGATCAAACCCGCCACGGGGCTGCGATAGCAACTCGCAGGGCAGGCTCGTTCCGGGCGGCTCGGCTAATTAGCGACGTCAGCCGAGGGGCTGAGAGATCATAGGGGCTCTCGTGCTGTGCCGCCCTGATTTTGGGGGTCTGTCTCAGGTTTGTCAGAGTCTCCGTGTGCTCAAAGACCAATTCTTTCAGCAGAGCAGCGAGAGCGGTGTGGCTGGCCTGGAACAAAAGTTTGTGGCTCGCGCAGAGGCCGTGTCTGAAATAATTGCATTGCATTTCCAAGTGTGTCCTTTGGCATCGCTGCTTGTTCTTATTCCCTGGGAAGGGCTGGTGGGAAAGTCCTGTTGTGGCATTTTTTTGACCAAAACCTTACTTCAGTGAAATTGAAAGGTTTCGGCAAGTATTAATGTTTTAAGGTTTGTTTAGAAAAGTCCTGACTATCTAGATAAAATACTCAATTTTAATGCTTTTGCTACCACATCTTGTCATTTAGGTTTGTTCTGAAAAGTTTTTTTTAAAACAGATGCGTAAATACTTTCAACAGGCTGAAATGGAAAGGAATGTTTTGAGTTATGAGATGGAAACATTCAAACAACTCCCAAGTTTGTTTATTTTTCTTTCTTTTTTTTTTTTTCCCCTCCCCAGAGTTCAGCGCAGGACACCTCATGCTTATCTGCTCTGTTTTGAAACTAAACTTCCCGTCAAATGTAAAACCCAGTTCCTGAACATTGTTCTGGTGCTATCGGAAATTGCAGCCGCCCCTGTGAGGCGGTTGAGGGGTGGCTCGTGGCGCAGACGGAGACCCTGCCCTGCTTTGGGGAGCCCAGCCGGGCTGGAAGCAAGCGGTGACGTTGGGGGGTCCCTCCAGGAGGAGAGCTCTGTGCCAATGCCGTTCCATGTAAGTGTGTTCTTATAGACTAATTTCTTTTGTATCAGTTGGAATTTTGTTTGTCTGGGCTGCCTCAGCTTCATCATCGCTCTAAGTAATCAAGAGCAGACTTTTAATTAAGAGAGTAACAGGTAGCATCACGCTTTAGATATATTTTTCCTACGAGAGACTTCAGCTCTGCTCCTGTTGCCGCACAGTTTGTGATTTACAGCGACTCGCGTTTTCTCTTCCCACGTCTCAGCTTCTGCCGCTCACGAGTCCTCTCCGAGCGCACCGCGATCGCCAATCGGTGCCGAAACCCGCGTTGCTTGTGCGGTCGTGACACACTCGCTCCCCTGCCAGGTCCCCTCGAAGGAGGGCTCGTGCGGGCAGGGAAATCCTGGATAGCCCCCAAAAACCAGAGGTCTGGCTACCGCGTCCCCAGGAGGGACGAATCGCTGGGTCCAGCTCGGTCCGTGGTTGACCGAAGTCACGCCGTGTCCCTCGTCGCTCCCCGCCGGGACGCACGGAGATGCCGGCAGCCCTTGCGCCAGCCCCGCCGCTCGGCCGGGGGCCTGGTGCCGGGGTTAGAATCCACACACACGTGCTCTTTGGTCGGGGAAACTCGTACGCAGGGAAGGTTTGCCGCGTTATCCACGAGAATAAATACAGCGGGTGGAAACGTTCGATGTTAAGGGAAAACAGGCTTTTGTCCTTGACAGCCTGGTTCAGGCTTGGCTTCCCCGCGGCGCAGTGCAGGCTGATGGAGAGCGCGGATGAAGGCAGCCCGGGATCCGCTCGGTTTTCCTGGCAAACCTCAGGGGCATCCCGGGCTGCGGGCCAGCCCCCGCATCGCTCCCACCTCCGCCGGGGTTTGGGGGAGAGCGGCTCCTCCGCTCGTGCCCTGCTCCCCCCGATGCGAATCGGGGTCCTCGCCGGCACCGACTTCATGAATACCGAATAAAAATGCCTTATGATGTTTTCCCTTTCGTTTTGAGAGAAATCAGATGGGTGTGGGGTACAAACAAGGGCATAGGCTCTTGTTTCTCTGAAGGAGGACAGAGCAAGTTATATTTACATTATGCGACGCGTGCCCTGACTGTCAATATTTTGAAGCTACTACAGAGACATGCTGAAATTCTCCACCTGAACTTTGTAAAACTATATTATCACTCAATCTTTTGATTATCGTTGGGGGAAAAAACCCCATATTTCCATAACAATAGCACTTAATGACAAGAGATGGTGAAAATTCAAGGTCTAATTTTACACATGGAAATAAAGATACAACTTCTCTGCCGAAATATTCGAAACTTGTTTTAAGAAAAGATGTTGGTGGAGAACAGATGGCTGCCTCCTGCCATACATATTCATGAGTGCATTTATTTCATTATGTCTTCCCCTAGGAAACTCGGCGCTTCAGCTTCTATAAGTTTGCCTGGCCATCAAATTGAGCAGTCAGAAGCCCTCTGTCAAAGCTCTGTTGCTGTAGAAATTGGAGAAAGTATGTGAAAGGCTTTAGCACTTTTGTCTTGACTTTTATCACCAAAACACCTGTTGTTTCGGGATCAAAAGCAGAGGTTTTTATCAGGTGTAATGTAGGTTGTCTTTGGGTGGATAAAGTGACATGTTCACTTTAACTAAATGACTTTAACCTTAATTTTGTGACATCCTTGGGCAATGCCGCTTAATAACTTCTAGAGGGCTGAGACCTACGGGCTCAGCGTGTGGCAGGAGCTCCCACTGCAACCCAGAGCTGCCAAAACCTCTCTTGGGGAAATAAGTCGTGTGATCCTCTGCTTGATATATTAATTGCCCAGGATAAATTTTACAAAGCAGCAATCACTTAAATCACAAAGGGAAATAAAACATACAGCTAGAACTACAAATACAATTTGAAGTGTCTTTTCACATAGGAGAATGTTGTTAAGCACTAATGAAACCAAAAAATGTTTCGAGGACTGTTTTTAAGCTACTTTTAAGGCTTCCGTGTGAAATTTTGGATTTTTAAAAGTTTTACTCAAAGAGAAATTCCCCCCCCCCCATTTTTTCCCTGTCCCAGTAACATCTGATTTCATATGAGAGGATACACACTGCTTTCCCTAAACACTGGCTGCATTTGGCTTTTTTTGCCACGACACAAGACGTGCAGCCCTAAATGTGTCTCTGACGGACATCAGTAGCGCTCCGTGGTAGCTCTGCGGCGTTGCAAGCTGCCACGAGCTTCTTCCACCCCAACGGGCAGAGCATCCTCTGGAAAGGCTGAGCCACCTTCTCGAGGGTGAAGAGGACGAGGTCTGGCAGGCAGCGGTGCCTCCTCGCGAGGTTTAGGCTCCGGTCGTCGATCCGCTGATGGGAGACGGTCTGCGGGCGTCAGAGCTCCGGGTCGGTCCAGGGATGGGGAGACCCTTGGTCTGAGCGAGAGGACAGGAGCGACTGATTGATAGCGGGATGGCGTCCCTTGGACTTTCTTAGCCTTGCATTCAAGACCTGCCTTTTTTTTTTTTTTTTTTTTTTAAGGCAAGTTTAGCAGCTGGTCCTTTGATTTGCAAAATGAGGCTTAGTGCTAAAGAATAGGCCAAGACAGAGGGGATTCTGTAGGTTTGGGACTTGAAATTGCTTTTATCTTCCTCTTTTTGTAACTTCATTCCTTTCTTTCAGGCCAGAAGTATTTTTGTGTGCTCTTCAAAAGCGGGGCTGCTGTTGTTACTCAGGCTCCGAAGAGACGGAAAGCTGAGTGCCTTTAATGTGCCATTTAAATTCAGGTCTTTTGCAAAGCTTAGAGGGAGAGAAGTGTTTAAAAAGTTTCCTACTTGGACATAATCGATCATTAGCAGGGTAAAATACGGAAATGTTCTTTTGGGGACCTTTGCTGAAGCTGAATGAAATTACAGCGGGTATAATGCGACAGTTTAAGCTGTCAACTGTTTGAATATGGACAAAGTTTGACCGTGACAATAAAGAGTCTCCAATATCCTATATTACTACTTTTCTAGAAGTAAAAAATACAGTTAATATTCTCCCATTTGGTTTATGTGATAAAGAGTACAGTTTAATTATATAAAATGAGCACAACTGCAATTTTTTTGTATTATGGAAATGTCAGTCTAGCGTACACTTCCCGAAGGGTACTCAAAGGATCACTTAATTTTAAAATGATTGTAGCCTTGTAACTTAAAAGGCACTAATATATTTAATCAAAGGAGGTAACTGGTAATAGAGAAATAAATCATTCATGCATATAAATAGCAGGGCTCCAGTGAGTGTGTAAAGCCAACAGGGAAAATATTTAGGACTAAGTTGTTTCCTCTGGCCCATTTCTGTCCATGTCAGTGGAGCTAAAAGACCTGATCCGTTTTGTCAAAGGCCAAATTTGGCCTTTATATATATACAATATATCAAGATGTACTGTCAAATATCTATACGCCTAGCCTCATGCATAATTTGTGCATGTATTATCCACACAGATTACGTATTAAGTGTTTCCTGATCTGAGAAGTTCACCGCCTCTCTAAATGTCAGAATTCAGGTTGCTTGAACAGCCTTAATTTTACCCTTTCATCTTACTCACGGAATGAGAAATAACAAAGAAGAAAAAGTCATATATGGTCGTGCAATTAAAACGTCTTTGCTGAGACTGAATGGAAGAAGTTATTTTATTTTTTGGTATTTCTTAATTTGTGATGTTACCTGACTGCTGTAAAAATAATGTACTTTTAGCAGTGCCTTTTGTGTTTGGGGCTTATTTGTTGGGGTTGGTTTTGGTTTTAGTTTTTTGTTGTTTGTTTTTTTTTTTTAAAGGTGTGGAAAAACCCAGTTTAGCATATGCAATAGCAGGAATATGCTTGCTTTCTACCCTGGGTGTTTTGTACTGTGGGCAGGGGCAGGTACTGCTGCCGTGGTGCTGCTGCATCCCGGCGAGCCCTCATGTGGCACCGCTCTGGATTCCTGCAAGCGCCAGGGTAGGACTCGGCAAAACCAATCTCCTTTGCACTAACTTCTAGTCGTTTCAGAAATACATATTTCTGTTGGTTCTTTTTAACTGTTGTTTTATGGTTTTAATATCACTACACAACAAGATTTCTCCCAGCAGCCTGTCGCGAACAACTGGGGCTTGTGCTGTGCTCCCAGTTATTCCCAGGCACCTGAAGTTCACACGGAGCGCGCTTTATGTGCGCTTAAACACCCGAAACACTCCCACCCTATAAACCCCTCGACAAAGCACCCACCACAAACTTGTTTTTTCACCTGTAATTTGCATAATCTCTTGGGGCACGAATCACCGGTGTATCTCAGCTGGGTTATGGCTGGAAAAAACCCCTCTCCTGGGGTCAGGAGTTTCTCCAGGCTCCGTGGCCGGGAGCAGGGCTCGCTGCTTCTGGCCGAGGGAGGGAAGAACCAATTTCTTGGCAATACGCCTCAGGGGGCCACAGTCCCTGGGACCTTCCCTTTCTGCTGACATGCCTTCTCTGTGACAGCAAGTACCTGTTTTTTTTCTTAATACTTGTATTTATAAACTATCTGTAGCAATTCATCACATAAAATGAGGCAGTGGGGCGATGCTCCCCATAGGAGGAAGCAGAGACAAGGAAAATTAATTTGACAAAAAGTGGTGAGGCCACATCTGCCTTGGATTTTTTTTGTCGATTATCCAGAGGGTCAATTTGCTCATTGGTTGAGCACAGATAGTCAACCCTCTTGTAGGTTTCTTAGAAACTGTCCGTTCTAGGTTATCTTTCCTCCTTGAATGAAGTTATTAAGTTAATTCAAAGATTTTCAAAGTGATTTAATGAAAAATTAATTTCTGCAAAAAAAAAGATGGCAGGTCATAAATATAAGATACTTTCCATCTGTTCGTGGTGCATGACTCAGTGCTACTTGCATACACCTGGATAAAAGATGAATAACCTGAAAATCATGCCAGAAGAGCTTTTTGCTGGTTGAGATCAGGCAGGCAGGCCAAGGTCGTTTAGGATGCCCATATAATATCAACTTGTTAGAAATGACATTTTAGCAGTATAACTATACCCCTGGGAGTGTTATTATGAAGGAGTAAGACTGAGGAAAAAGCTCCAGTGGCCTGAAATGCGTACACATCAAATGCATTGGAAATTAAAGACCGATGTTCTGTTGGCGCTGCCTTGGGGAAGAATCTGGATTTAATGTGCTCGGGGTGCACGTCGGGGCTCCCCCAGCCATGCACCCGCCAGGACCATTGCCGTAGCCCCGATGTGCCGGCATCAGCATTTATCTGCTAGAAAAGGCACTTTCATCGTTCAGTGTATTTCTTTTTTTGCCCAATAATTAATTGAGTTTGGTTCCACACAGGGATGTTTCTGGGGTTCTGGTGTTTGTTCTGAGGACAGGTTTAATGAGGACGGTCGGGTGGTGTGAGAAACCCGGCGTCCTCCAGCTGCTCAAAGAGATGCTGAAGTGCTGTAGAAAGGCAAAAAAACTGGCTCACAGAGAAGCAGCACTTTCTGCTGGTACCTAGGAAGGTGTACTTCTGCATTTCATTTCTTTGGAAAGCAGAAGGTAAATATATGAGGGTATTATTAGAAAAAGATTTTGGAAAAATGCCACTACGGCATTTTAGGAAAAAAGTGAAGAATCAAGTAACTACTGATGCTGTGCAGTGCAGCTTTATTTTACTGCCTTGTGTGACACACAAGTAATATCCAGTAAGAGGCTATAAAAACCTTGCCTTTGGCTGAAAAGAGGTTTTTAAGTAATAATTTTGCAAGGAGTTTACCACCAATTTCAGTGGGTGTCAAAAAAAAAACCCAAAAAGCTATCAGCTTTAAAATTCATTACTTCATATATTTTAGTTTTCCTTTATTTCCTCAGGTTGTTAGGGAATCAGTGCTGGTTTGTATCTTGCATTATATTTTGCAATCTCTGTATATCACTTCAGGTTACAATTACAACTATCATCATGTCGACTTTCAGCCACATTTAGTTTTGCATCCTCCGACCTAGCAGTGTCCGGGATCATTGCAGGGCAAGCATCATCCGTGTCTGCCCAGCTTTCAGAGCAAGAGGCCACTAACCTGGGAAACGTCCTTAAAGAAAAAATCCCAACCCCGTATGAACTGAGGCAGGTAAGTGCTTCTGAGAGGCAGTAAGTTCCATGTAAGTGCTGCATTGAAAAGCTTTCCTGGCACTCTCTTACGGGGAGGAAAATCTTTTTGTCTGTCCCTCGGCTGGGAAGGGGAATTACCTTGCGAAATATGGATTTTCGTGGTTGTACGTAACAGTAATAATAATAATAATAATGATGGTGATGGGAAGAATAATAATGATGGTGATGGGAATTGTGGGGAAAATAATTATAAAGGTATGCAGTGCATTGGTGCACAATACAGGGGTATGTGACAGGCTGTGGGTGCCATGGAAAGAGCTGGGTTTCAGCTTCCTCTTCTCTGCTAAAGCTCTGCAATATCTCTGTGGGATTTTTAATCCACCATGCCATGCCTTTAGAGGGAAAGTACAATTCTGTATTCTCTAATTTTTAAATAAATGGTATTTGGTTGAATGAGAAAGCAACTTCATAGGTAGAAATTAAGTAATTCCCTAAAAGAGCCACAGGAAGTTGTTTCCTGCATATCCATCCCATTTCTTACAGTAGCATTCCCAAATTTGGGGATGTTGTTAAAATCTCAAGGCTGTGGACACCACTACAACCCGGTCTCAGTGATCAGCCCATTTTCTGGGCTCTCCTGTACGTGAAGCACGTTTACTCGCTGCACAGCAAACAAAACCGGCGCAAACCTGTCTCACAAACCCTTTGCTAGACACTATCTCTGTATTTGAAGACGAGTGTGTAGCAGGTCCTGCGCTCTACAGTATGGGAAAATGTTATTCTTGCTGGCATACTGTGTGTGGGAGAGTGGGGGGAAAAAACAGCAGAAAAGCTGAAATGATATTTCAAGCTAACAAATCTTTAAAACTGCATCTATGATTAAACAGATGTGTTTTAAATAATTTAAATTCAGTGCATCCCTTAACACAGAAATGGTAAAAATCTGAAAGTACCATAAGTTTTCCAAAAGTCTGGAAGAAAGATGCTTTAAGGTGACTTTGGTTTGGTATAACAAGAGAAGTGGTGCTGGCTGCTTCCATCGAGGGTTGGTCTGAAAACCAATTATTGGTGTGTGTTGGCAGTCACCAGGAAAAAGTTATGCTATGTAAATTTTTAAGAGTTTTTAATTTAGTTCATTGGATTGCCACTCCTGTTCCTCTCTCTAGAGACATAAAGGAAAACTGCGTGGAGGGAAGTGACCTTTTCAGTGTGGTGGAATTTAATTGAAAGAGATTTTGTACATCTCTGTTAATTTTCTAGACGCCATAGTGTTACGTTAACATTTCTTTTAAGGGAAAAGATGATCAAAATCCCGTTAGCCCTGGAATGCAACACCCTGGGCACGTCTGCAGTGATCTTCATGTCTTTGTGGGCTCAGGAGGAGATTTAGATGTCACATGGATGCTTTGTCTCTGGTCCTCATGACCGCAAGAAAAAATGATAAGTGTGCACTGTCACGGTTGAAAACTAAGTGAAAGTACATTTGATGTCACGTTTTGAAGAGCTCAACGAGCAAAAGCATTCATTGTTAAATGTTGCTTTTGCTTTCTCTGCAAGAAATACAGCCATTTATCGGGGTCACCTGGTTTAACCCCTAAGTGTTAACAGCGTAATATGTAATTGCTTAAACTGTCCCTTCTTATAGCATCAGCCTTTGAAGTCGGTGTCGAGTGCAGCGAGTTTAAATGCCTGATGTAAGCTGTACGACCGAGGTCAAGAAATAAGTACTGATCTCTTGCGGCACACAGACTCTTTCTGATTTTCCTGTTTGGCACCTCCAAATATGCAGTTCCCACGGCTCTTTAGGCAGCAGGCCTGGTTTGCTGGGATTTCACCAGCTTCTTGGTCCTCGGACTGGGACGGCTCTGCCCAGCACAGGCAGTGCCATCAGTTACAGCGCGCAGCGTCGCAGGCTGTGATTTCTCCGTCGTGTGAGGGAACGGCCTTTACAGACTTCCCATGTCTCATCCCAGGAAATTAGTAAATGAAATCATCTGATCAGTTAAGGGTCGGTAAGGAAAGCTTTTTAAGAGACACTATTAAGTGTTTCTCTATGGAAAATGAGAAAGGGCAAGTGCTTTGCTATCTGCTTTATTACCACTGTCGTTTCAGCTCTGTCACAGTAAAAATAAAAGTAGGCTTTCAGCATCGCATCCTGGTTTACAGGGCAATAAAATTTCAGGGAAAAGTAGCAATGCTTCACGAAAGTACAAACAAAGCAAATACCTTTCTTAGGGTATGCCCAGCAATGGGAGATTATTTGAAAGGTGGTAAGGAGAAGTGCAGGATGGTTACTTTCCAACTGGTGAAACAAAAATCAATAGACATGAAACGAGTTAACACAGGTGGAAGGTTTTCAATCAAGGCACTGCAGAGGTTTTCAGTGCAGAATTTTCTGAAGAAACTTTTCATCTAACGCTGATGATGTTTTCTCTCTTTATGTTAATTTAGCTTTTCTTAACATCAGTGTTTAACTGTACCTGTGTTTTTTTCATTAGGCAGCTAATGGAGACTTTTTATGGAGCACTCTCAAACACTTTTTAGATCAGGTTATGGTCTTCAGCAGAGTCTGGCTGTGGCTGAGCTTGGATGGAGGCACAGCCTTGTCGAAGAAGTCCTGCAGCCCAGCCTGTGTGAAAAATGGAGGAGTTGCTGCTGACGGATTTAATTTCTGCCAGCATCATTGCTGCTGTAGCTTCTCACGGGGTGGAAACGCAGAGGGTGTGTGGTTTGTGGATAGGGTCACCTGGAAGGACCGTGCAGGCGAGAGCGGCCGCTCGGGAAGGCATTGTTCACGCAGGGATAAACCACGCAAACTCTGCTCAGAAGGAGGTGAACTGCATGTTTCCCACGTGCTGGGCCTTGCAAACTGCAAGTCCTGTTTGTTAACCCAGACACAGCAGGGCTAGATTTTGTAGCTGAAGAATTCAGGGCCTTAGAAATGGTGTCGTACCCCACGGAGCGATGCACGGCTGAGCGAAGGGGGCTCTTTGGAGCAGACGGCATGTGGGCACCATGGTATGGATGTTCCCCACCAGGTATAGTTTACTATTTCTGTCTGGGGATCTTACTGGCTGCAGCAGGTGGTATTTTGCAAGTCCTTTGGGATCCCAGGTAATTTCCTTTTTTTTTTTTTTTTTTTTTTTTAAATAATCAATACAATAGAAAAAAATGGAGTAAATAAAAAAAATCTGTAATGTTACCTAACAATGTACTGTGGATGTGCTTTGCAGTAGCACAGGTGAGGTCAAAAACCTGCATAAAATCATGGAAATATACACAAATACAGATTTTAGTATGTCAGCAATGCGGTATTCATGAGACATATGATCCTAAATTGTAAGCGCTCGCAGAACCCATCAGCCAGCTTCCCACAAAGCCTCAGCATTTTATCATGCGTTTTCATGATGCTTCTGCCATGGAACAGGAGGGGTTTGGTTAAAGCAGCATTAGCCGTTTCATTCTGCGTCAGTCAGGCAAGGGTTTTCCACAGTTTTAATGCAAACTTCTTATTATAAAATCAAGCAAGTAATGTTTACATATGATAGGCTGTATTTTGCTCAGTATTACTTTGATCCTTAGATTAAAACCTCTTCTCAAAAATCACAACAAAGGTGTTTAAAGGAGAAGCAGAAAGAGGGTCTCATGCCCTAATTCTTTGGGGCTTGACCCTCATCCTGTTTCTCCCACGGGTTATTTCTGTAACGCTTAGAGATGTGGGAGCGAGTGGGGTGTTTTGGTGAGAGACTGAGCGTTTCCTTGCTGAAAATTGCCTGGGCTATCACAGGTCGGTGACACAATTTTGCATACCTAGCTTTGAAATCAGTTTTCTATTCGTTAAAGCTGCACAAAAGGATAAATGTCGTGCAAGATGCCACCACGCTAACAAAACGTGCTCTCTTGACAGATTATGTATTTTTTGGAAGGCAAAAAATATCTGATGGCATTATTGCCTCTCCATCACCATCCACCATAACCAGATCTTGCCAGGTGACCGCAGGTCATCAGACGCATGGGGCATCTCTGGTGTCCTGTGGCTTCGTGGAGTCCTGCACATCCCGTGGTGTCATCAGGCGGTGGTTGGTGACAGCCTAAGTCAGTTTTAGCTGTAATTTGGCTGTTGAGGCAGGCTGTACCTCCAAGCCCTGTCGGACCACACCGAGTGCCGTGTGTGGCACCAGGGCACCTCTGATGCTGCGGGTACTGCCGGGCCAGGCTGGAGCTGATGGAGCCTGGGACAGGAGCCCGCACGGGCTGGCTATGGGAACGCGCTTCCTTAGCCGGATAAACCCCTGGATGCAGTCATCCACGTAATTCATTTTGTGTTCCCAGCAAGATTAGACCGCGGTGGAGTGTTTTGTATTAGAGCTGTTCTTCCAATGCATACTCATATTCATCTGGGGAGCGTTTGCAAATGATTGAACATTTTAATCTTTTTCTTGCATTTTCTCACGTGTATTCCAGTAATGTGCATATGGTAACAGCAAGTGGACTATGACCCAAAAGGGATTTATGGGTTGTGGAACAATACATCCCCGCTGTAATTTCTTTCATCTTCATCTTCTCCTGCTGTATCCTCATCTAACTTCATACTGGGTATTCTGAAACACCATTTATAGCAGAACTGTTCCTAGAGGCTCCCTCCCCTGGCCCAAGCCCAGCCATGTGCTTCAGCAGGAGCTTCACAAGAGGCAATGCTATTAATACAAACGTAAATCCTTCTCCGTGGGTAGTCAGCATATATCTGTGCAGTTTGTGGGCATACAATGTGTAATGCTATTTTCTCTGTGTGTGTATAAATGCAAAGGAAATGGTGCCTTAGCACAGAATGGACCAATACAATGTTCCCTTCCCAGCCACACTCTAAATTGTGTTTTCCCAGTTGGGTAGCGTTATACTAAGCAATGAAGTGGTTGTGGTATAGCTGCTCAGGAGAAATCCCTACCGGTAACAGGTGACTGACTCTCTTTGGGAGGTTGGTAGAACATTTGAATTTAATTTGAGTTTCTCTTACAGTGTCCACAGAGCCGAGTGGCCAAACGGCCCCGACCGTCGCGATAAACCTTGTGTTCCTCGAAGCTGCTCTCTGCAGTCTCATCCCAGCGCTCCTCCACGCTCCCAGGGCGCGGGCTGCAGTGCCGCCAGAAACGCCAATCCAGAGGGGTGCTGCTTCAGGCAAAAGGCTCGTTCTTGTAAAGGCTGAGTTTGTGTCGTGATACGGAATCTTCCCTGGATTGTTCCTCGTCGGGCAGCGAATCGTCAGCTGCACGGACCTGAGCGTGGCTGTGTCGGCACGGCTCAGCGTCCCTCCCGGCACCGCGGGGCTGGGCTTCGTTTGTGGCAGGGTTGGACCACGCTGGCCATTGCGTGACAGCAGTCATCTGCCAAGTTTTGTGAGTCATTCGCTTGCCGCTCTAAATCAATTTTCTCAACAGTTTTTCTTTCCCAGCGGTAATAATTTTACTGCCGTATTGTTTTCTACTGCAGATATCAGTCCTAAGCCACTTCATGCAAGTGTGTGTCTCTAGAAACTGCATTTAACCATTGCAGTCTGGCTGTGTCTCCCTCCAGCCGGTGTCAGAACCCACCTTTGGATTCCTCTGCTGAACACAGCACAGCTTCAGGACCAGAGCCTGCCTAGATCTAATATTGTACGGTTCCTAGTTTCTTGTTCTCCTTCTAGTGTCTTGTTCCCCAAAGACTGCAAAGGCAAATTGCCTGTTTGCAAAGGCTGAGACTGCTGCCTCTCGAGGGGCTTTGTTTTATTTTGGTTTTTTGAGGCAGTCAGCAAGAACAGCTGGTTCTGCACTTAATTCAGTGGATAAAAGGATCTACTTCATAAACCTGTGAATATTACCCACTTGCTTAGTCTTCACAGCATCAGCGTGCAGCTGTAAGCTGTGAATGCCGTTGGTACGTGTGGTCCATCCTTGGGGCCTTTCCTTGAAGATCGGGCTGATGACCTGCTAACACTTGCTGTAGGAATAGGGTTGGATTTGTGCTTGTTTTTAACTTCGTTTGCAGAGGCGATGATAATAACTTGTGGCTCCCTTCCTACAAAATGACACATTGCAAAAAGGATAGACAGTAACTTGCTTTAAAATTCAAAAAAGCAGTCTTTCCCCAGCCCAACAAAATGATTAACTATCTCGGCTTACATTGAATAATTGCAGGCTTTCCTTCACGCTCCCATCTTTGTATTGTTCTACTGAACATCAGCTGATACATCTTTACTATCATGACACTTTTTCTTGATGCACAATTAGAATTATAACACCTTTTACGTTATCCTCTGAAAAGCGTTCAATATAATTAAAAAGCCAGACTTCCTCTGAAATAACAAAATTCTGGCTCTTCATCATGGCAAGTAATAGTGTTACAGAATGAATTGTTTTTCAGGAAAATTACGCTGGCAGGTTGGGCTGTACATCAGGCTGTAGAAGTAGGACACATTCCTTATTTGTTGTCAGTTTTCCTTTTGTGCCTCATGCAGATTTGTCTTGCGTTTTCAGCACCGGAGAGGGAAACCTTGATTTAGGAAACTGTGTTTCAATAAAATGACAACAATTCATGATCTGTTGGTGTAAGGCTGTCACCTTTCTCCTTGAGTTGCTCCGCTGCCTTTGATATGATTTCAGGCAGAGAAATGGATTAATTATTGGTAAGGGTGACAAACGCGGCCCATGGGATCCTGCACCGTCCCGTGGAGGCAGCTGGCTCCTGCTGGGATGCAGGGCTGAGCTGGCAGTAAGTGAAATGAGCCGGGTCCCAAAGCCCAGCGTTATTCCTAACCTGTCAGAGTTGAAAGATTTTGTCATAGTCCTGTAAAATGTGATGTTATACAGGTGTTTCAGCTTCTGCTTAAAGGTTAAATCAAGTTTCTGTTCCTTGCAGTAGTTGAAGGGGGGAAGAAAGGTGGCTCAGAATCCCAAAGACAGATAAAGACAATATAACTAATTCAAAAAGAATAAAAACGTCTTGTGGTGATTAAAGCAATCTTAGAATTTGTGAGGGCTGGGAGGAAAGCAGCCTTGTGCCTGGTTTTTGGCTGCCTAGGGTTGGCAGTTGGTGTTGGGGCATGCCTTGGGTACCATTTTACAGCTTCTGTCTCTACATCCAAGTCTTAGTGAAATGAGTTTTAGGTCCAATTTTAAGTCCTGAAAGTTCATCATTAATAAGGCAGCATTTATTAGGTGGTTCCACACTAATTGGGATTTTCATGTTTCTACCCTATTTTTATAACACTTAAAAAACTTTATTCTTCAACCTGGAATGCATTATCACCATTAATGTAAAATACCAATGGGAATGTGTAGCATGCTTCTCCTGGTGACGCGTATAATGTTTCTTACAAGGTACAGACTCAGAAAATGTGAAAACCTCCATACAAGGAAACGCACAAAACTTCCCTCGAGGTTGCGGTGAAGAGCACGCTCCTCGTGCGGAGCTGCTGAACAGCGCCGGGGGGTTACCCGCGCTCGCCATGGGCTTTAGATGCAGACAAAGAGCTTGTACCATGAGCTTAAAGCTGTTGACCTTCAGGGCACGGTGGAAGGCTGGTATAGACCCTTTGCTGTTGTTCTATGAGAGAGCATTATAAGTGTTGGGAGAAGAGGGAGGATAGATGTTAGTATTTTTTGTTCTTCCCTGGAGCGCTGCCGTTCGGGTTTCGAGGGGCGGCGGGCGCCGTGCTGGAGGCGGGTGTCGCTGTATTTAGAGTTTGTCCCTGGTATCCATTCAGGATGATTAGGTGTCCTTATATCCATCTTATCTGGGAATCAAAAGAAATGAAAAGAGAATTGAGGCACCATTCAGCTGCTGGATTTTTTTTTTTTTTTTTTCTTTTCATACATGGAACCAAATCCTATCTTACTGTTCTGGCATAATGGATATAAATACATTGCAGTGTATCTCTGCTCAGAAATCTGGCCTGGTATCTTTTGTCTGATACAGATATTTACATTTTCTCTTTATTTTCAATTATGTGATAGAGGAGAAGCTGACCTTCGTGTATGCCTTCCAACATGCTTTTCATTCATGCTATTTGTTAGAGTTGAAAGGGGAAACTTTTGGGTGGAGCTGATGAAATATATTTTGCTGCAGTATTAGCTGGCTGATAATTTAACTTTTCTTATTACATTATGCTGCTAAGCAACATTTTAACGGATTGTAAGTTTCCTTTTTCGTATGGGTGCCTGGAGAGCAGGTACAGTCTTTATAATACGCTTTAAATCTAAATAAAAAGTTAAGTATATAGCACTCTAAGTCTTCATAGCACTTTAATAGATTTATTTAATCATCCTTTATGAGCTAGGCTAGCAGTTACTGCCTCCCTGTTACCAAAGGGGGAAATGATATATCAGGAGACGGAGTGACTCGCTTTGGTCAGGAGAAATGTCACCGAAGCAGGAGAGCTCCCACCCAACGGTGTTCTCGGGTGGGAGAATCTCCGGACCTTTAATCGCTCCGGTTTTGCGTTGGTCCTCAGCACCGGTTCCGTGCAAGCGTTGGTCCCCGCTGCCTACCCGGGGGTCAGGCTGTAAGTGCTGAACGTACCGTCACGCAGGGGACGGCTTTGCAGGAGGTGAAAACTGCGGTCGCAGGTCTGCACTGATTTTCTTCATCGCGGGGTCTGACTCGCGCTTTGCAAGTTTTGTCAGAATAAATTAACTGCTAATTTATCATCTAGTCAGGCGAGTCCCGAATAGGTTTGGAAATCCAGTTCACATCATGTGTATTTCCTACCTGATTCATACTAAATACTTAGGGGTCCTGCGTACCAGTGACCGCAGTCACCTGGGCAGGATTGTTTAATAACCTCATGCAAAACAAAATGGAAACAGATACTTAATGAATCAAAGTGCACTCAGATTAAATGATCAGAAATTCCTAGTTAATCACCAGAAAGGAAACTAATTAAATTACCATTCAGCTTTTATGGGGGCTTTGGGATGGTAAGCTAAAATAAGTCCCTTCAATCACTTTTTTCATTAGATTGCACAGACATATTCAAGGTTAGTGAAGAGAAATGCAATGTTCTTTGCTTGCTCTTGAAATTATAGTATTTAAATAGCATTTTATGCTTCATCACCTAATACTAAACCTGAGGTATACTGGTAAGAAGCAGCCATGGCAGAGAAAGCTTAACAGACAGGCACACAGAAGAAAGGTGAAAATTGTGGAATATACGAATCAAGACTTAAAAGACTTTCATTTAATTATTATCTAAATTTCTAATTGGATTTTGCCTTAAGGAATAAGGTAGATAAGTGATACTGGAAAGTGAGATGCTAATTCCCGTGTTGGCTCCGGTCCTTCGGAAGCACAGCGAATGGCCGTGCTTTGGGCACCACGTGCGATTAAATGTGGTGTGGGGATGTCCACGGCTCCGAAGGCCATCGAACACTTTTGATAGCCAAAGGGAGAAAAAAATTGTGATTGCATATTTTGTCTAAAGTATAGGATATTAGTAGCAAAAGAGCAAATTCTTTTTTTTGGCAGCTCTGTGTCCTTAGGAGACGCGAGCGTGGCTTTGTGGTGACAGAGCTTCAGCAGGTAGGTCAGGTCCTCATGCGTGGGAATTGCCTCCGCTCCCCGCCGAGGCTGTCAGCGTTCAGGTTCTCATCCAGCAGGTACTGCCTGTCTTTGACTTTTTTCTTTTTTTTCCCTTTTTTTTTTTTTATCCCTGTCAGTTATTTTAATGTTGAAGGAAATGTTTTGTCAGGGGTTCTAAATTTAATATATTGGGTGTCAGTGGCAGCAGCTCCCGCTGAGCCGTGGGAAGGCAGAGTTGATGCTCCATCTTTCCTGCCTCCCCTCTGCCACCTCCCGTCCGCGGGGTGGGGAGCGGTGCTGGGCGCCTGCTCAGCACCCGTCAGCCCCGATGGGCCTCTCGGCTGGTTCGATGCTGTAGTTCTGTTGCCAGTGCAGAGTCATTTTCCCTTACTTGGAGCAGGAGCTACACATCAGCGTGACATTTTTGAGAGGTAGCACTGCTATTTCAGGGATGGAAGACAAAGATGCTGTAACCCCAGGAGGTGCTGACAAAGTGGAAGGGAAATCTCGCAGTGCTTCGCAGCCAGAAGTAAATACAATTCTGAAATACATAACAACGCCTACAGAGAAGAAAGAGTAATAAATCTTAGCTTAAGCATGGGTCTAAATATTTTGGTGTTCCTTTTTTTTTAATTTTAAAAAAAAGGCAAACCTTTACAGGCTTACAAAGGTAACAGAAGATCCCAGTGATATCCTTTCAGTTCACTGAAAGGGAGGATTTTCAGAAGAAAGTGAAATCGGTGAAATCCTTTCACTTTCTTAGCTTTTTAACATCCATACCCAAGGTTTCTGACACCCAGAACTTTCTCGAAAAGCTAAGAAAAGAAAACATAGCTGCAGGATTTCACAGCAGGTCACAATCAAGTCAAAGTAATCTAGCTATAAAATCTGGGGTCTTTTCATTCATTCTGTGGTTTTCCCACAAATGGAGATGCTGGAGAGACATAAGGTCATATAGCTAGCTTGTTAAACTGATGCAGCTTTAGTTACAAGAATAGTAAGTAGCCTTTTGCGATGAATGATCAACTGTAACAATATTTGCTAGCTAAAGTCCACAGAGCCTTGAAGTGTTGCTGATTTTGTTTTCTAGTGATATTGGTAATTATGTTTACTTTGCCAATTGGGATCATATCATCATTGAAATAGTTAGTACATTTCCAGATACTTTGATATATCTAAAAATTTTCTCTATAAGCCTGAGAGTACAAACACAGAAGACAAGAAAGGAGCATAATTACATTATTTTTCAATTTAAATATTTTTAGATCAGTGTCAACATTGGGAGAGGGGTGGCACATGGTTTTGAAGTGGAGCCGAATATGCCTCGCTGAGTTACAGAGGAAAATACTGTCTCATTTTCTTCAAATAGTGGGAAAAGCCCTGGAGGGAAACTCTGGAGTGGGACTGTCAACTGGAGCCCTCCTCACCTCCAAGACCTCCTTTCCAGCTTGCACCTTCTCAGAAGTACAGGTGTGTAAGAACGGCCCCAGATGTTCAGCCAGCTGCTGGTTCTGCCTTCTTGAACACCCGCTGTTCCCGGGGAGGTTCTTGTCCTGCAGGGAGGATGCCCAGGAGCTCCCTCTTGGCTCCCCGTTGCCTCTGGAGGTGATTTCTCTTTTTGTCTGCCTGGGAGGGATTTTGGAGGGTTTTTTCTAGATGGTTCTTTGCTTTGTTACCAGAGCAAAGTAATTACCAAACTCTGCCTGTGGAGTTTGGGTGAGCCCATCGTTTTGGTGACCAAGAACTGAAGATAGTCGGGGGGGATGAGGGATTATCCATGACAATCCATTAAACAAACTTCCCACCCACTTCTTGCAGTAGGGAGAAACTCTTTTTGGATGCACTTTCAAATATCTGATTATAAAATAGGATTTGTGTAGCGTGGTTTCCACAATCACTTGCTTTAACGATGTGGTTTACATTTCCATAGTTTTCAATCTTCAATGGTAAGGAGCAGGGAGAAATTAGTTAGCTCAGCAATTTCTGGGAGAAGGGCATTCCGCCCCCCCCCCCCCCCCCGGGGGGGATGCTGTACCCTTTCTTCAAGGAAATAAGCAGATTCTACTTTGAAACTTCCCAAGGACCGCGTGGCACTTGGGATTTACGGAGCGGGCGCCATCCTGGTAGCTGCAGACCATATGGTCCCGCAGCCGCTCCAGATGCTCACCCCCCCGGTCCCGCCGGGGAGCTTTGTGGCCAACAACCGTCCCCGCTGACAGGCAGCACTGATGGAGACAGTCAAAACCTCACCTGGGGTAGGAGACATGGCCGTGAAGCTGTGTTAACCCCTTCAGAGGCTGCTTGGGGCACGGGGATCCGCAGCGGCTCTGCCAATCCCGAGCTGTTTTCCATCTCCGGCTGCAGGCTGGGTGCCTGTCCGGTTGACAGCTCTATAAATCTGCCTTGCCGAAGGGCACCGACATGTGGGATTTCCTTCATGTGCTAAATAAGTGGATTCCTGCATCCCTTTGGATACTGAGATTATACCAAGGGGCCGATGTGCGTGAGCAGAATAAAACCTCATCAGAACGTAGGAAACGAGGAGAGGTATTCCAGCTGGTGATCCCTCCGTGGTTGTGCCGGCAGTGAGCTTGTCTGAGGACCCAGGATCTCATTAGTACTTGTGGCTCAATGAAGCAAAATTTTGTTTCATGATCTAATTTCTCACATGGTTGGTGTTTGCCCTGTATTGCTGACATCTGGCTTTACTTAAGTTTAGTGGAAAACCATAGCAATAGACATTAAAGCATCCGTGATGAGTAGAAGGGCTTTTTCCTAGTTTGATATGTTCTTCGTTTCGTAGTAGCAGTAGTTCATTATGGCAGTTCACAGAGGCCTAAAAATGATGATTTCTGTATTACTGGTATTGTGGTGGTGCCAAAAACGTAATCACGGTCCAAGAATACGCTGTTAAAATTGTGTTGATACGGGTTTAAAAAAATAACTTGGAACTTAGTCTGATGGAGTTTCTGTAGTGGAAAAGAAGAAACAACTAATACCCAGGAACAAATCCAAAGGGGTGAAAGTAACAGATCTACATCCCAGCAGGCCCTGAAACAGACTTCTTCAAATTAACCTTCTAATCTGCATTGCAGCTTTCATGTTTAATATTAGCCGGGGCCAAGGGGGCATAGCAGCCTCAACTTCTAATCCAAAATAATCTCTTTCATGTTCAGTGCAATCTTACTCCCAGTTACTGACTTCAGAGCCAGGTCTGCGATGAATTAATTGCAGGATGGGTAAATGTCTGGTGATTTTTGTAGTTGCCTTCCACCGTAGCTCAAGGCTATGGCTTGTGTTTTAGGCTTTTGATCATGTACTGATTATTTTGTCATTATTTTGTGAATCTTCCAGTATCCTACTGGAAGGCCCAATTAGACTAATTAAGATATGCAGAAGGAAAAGCATGCAGGTACCAGAAGCGTCCAAAGAAATGATACTGTCAGCTAGTGATGATCACAGCGCTGCTGTTAAGAATTGCAGTTCATCATTTTCCTTTCAAGGCACCAAATCAGGTTTTGGGAAGAAAATAATACTGCAAAACTGCAGTATTAGAAGGTCTGTAGATGCATTTTGCGAAGTCATAGTGCCATATTAAGTTATGTTATTGTAAATTATACAGATGTAAGTGAGAACATTTGTACACTCCATGTGAATATTTTTGAAGGCAACTTAGCCTCATTGTGGTTTTGTAACATAAATATTACCATGTATGCTGCTCTACAGGATGAGAGAAAACTCAGTCCAGTGAAGCTCTCAGGCTGGTCTAAAGGTTAAACTAAAGCTTGATGTTGCATGTTCAAGAGGAGAAGTGGTATGGTGAGGAGCCAGGAGGAGACGTGTCTGCCCCTGGAACGCGAGGAAATATCATCCCGAACCTTCTCCGGGTGAGGTGGAAACGTGTGTACTGGGAGGGGAGACGGCTGTTGGTATCTCACCTACCTGTAAGTAACTCGTGTGGCGTTGGCACTGTGAAAACAAACCTAGAGGTGGTCAGTGCCCAAAAAGCTGCAGCCCAAATAGGCAAGGAAGACCTTTTAGAGAGGAAAAGAGAGATTAAGACTTTGATCCTCCAGCAGTTTTCAGAGGTGTTTTATGCAGTGCTGAATCCATTAGGTCTGTTCCCAGACTCCAAGGGGAAGTACAAGGGAAAAACTTTGCTGGGCCAGGCTAATCTGTAAGTTGTACCAAGATCACAGAGACCCAAAAAATTGATGTAAATGTTCGGAGATCTTGTGCAGTGCCTTAATGAAGCCTTCAAACCTGGCTGGCGCTTGACATGGCAATCGGCCTGAAGGTAACTGATAGAGGTGATTGTGTGGGAACTTTGTCTCTAAAGGACGTGGCAGAAAAGAGAATAGCTTGGCTAAATATTGTGAGATAGATTTCAATCTATATGAATAATTTTATAATAATGCGATACAGGTATTAGGAAATTATATTCAGAATTATAGGAGCAGTCCTCACCAGTACTTTCATATCTTTATGTCTTTAGTGACTTCAGAGTAATTCCCAGACAGGTGTTACACAGAGAGTCTTCTGAAGTTTTTGGCAAGCTAACAATTACAAAAATAAAGGAAATGTAGGTTTGGGGAGCTGTCAAAAGAATGATGATTTTCCCTGATTGCACTTGTCAGTTTACTTCACGTTATTGCAAGGAGGCAAAATTGAGGCAAACCATCACTGGTGACTTCTTATGTCGACCAAGGACTTTATCAACGGTTGTTGGCCACTGTGAAAGCAAGGGTTGAGCTCTGAACACAAAGGTCCTATTGCTTCTTCCTCCTGCTGCTCAGCAAGTGAAGTTTGAGCAAAAGCAAAACAACAGATAAAAGACTGGGAGAAGGTGTGTAAAGTGTGTAAAAATGATTCCTGGGGAACTCTCCTACTTGCTGCCCTCAGAGAGATCAGTGAGGTCATTGATAAAGGGGAGCAAAGCAGGGTTTTGTGTTAAGTGACTCTAAAAGAAATTTTGGGTGGGCAATGGGAAGAGAAGCCGAACAAGAGGCATCAGAATAGGAGCGTTCTGAGAAATATTTCATGTGGCTGGTCAATAGTGGGTGAGCAAGGGGGGCTGGGGAGAGGGGCTGACCGTGGGCAAGCGGTGGTGGCTGGCAGAGCCCTGCCAAGAGGTTTTGAAGAAAGGCTGAGGACAACTCTAGGTGATGTACTGGAAAGCTGTGGCAGAGTGAATGTGTGTGCTGTGCTGTTATCTGCTCTCCTGAGCCCGGTCAGCTCTTCTGCCTGCATGTCTGATTGTGCCAAGTGCTGCCTGTGTGATAGAAAAATTACAGGGCTGCTGTGCTGAATTATTTTTCTGTAATGTGACCACGGTTTTAACAACAGGAACTCCTAATGGCATTTGTGCTGTAAGAGCCACTGAGATTTCATCCCCTGTGCTTCGTGGACCTCCAAAGAAATCCACTGATACCAGCAGTAGACATGGGTGGGCTGATCATATAGACCTTGTCACTTTGGGTTTTGGTAGTCAAAAAAAAAACAGCTTTCAAGGATTTTTCTGTCCAAAATATTTCCTCCACCCTGCCCCCAAGTAAAATTTTCTTCCAGGTCTTTTATTTCCTTCCATCTTTGCAAGGATACCAAAAGGAGAATTAAAACAAGACAAAACAAAGTCAGAAATTCAAACATTCCCTAAATAAATTGCAATAGCAAGACATTTTGAAGAAATAAAATGTTCCTCTTTAAAACCTGGAGACTGGAAGTTATCTAGAAACACACATTTTGAACAGAAATGCCTTGCGTTTTTTTCCCCCCACCTGCTCTCAGAGGAGCTGGGGAGAGAGGGGATGCTCTGGGCAGTTAAGGGTTGCAGGATGCTGTTTGGAAACACAGGGTTTTCCCTTGGGTTGCTGCTGCCAGTGCCTTCAGTACCGGAACAATAAGGACAGTAGAAAATCTTAAATGGTTGTGTGCTTGAAGTGCCTCATTTTATTTTATTTCCCATTCAGAAAAGATATTTGCAGGGGAGTAAAACTGTTCAGGAGTCAAATTCTCCTTGACAGAAGCCAGCTGAAATCTTTCTGTTTGTTTAACTAAGAGGAATGGAAGCAACAAGGCTCCCTTACATCCCATGCGTACTACTACTGTCGCTTCTACAATGGGGGAAAAAAAAAATTGGCACACACTGAAGTTTCAGTTGAATTGCCAAAATACTCTCTCAGCAGATCACTTCTATGTGAAGGATACCTGGAAATTATTCTTCTGGCAACTGATCTGCCATCAGACCTGATTGAGATGAAGAGGGAGATGCTCAAGAAGGAGTTTGAATGGTCGTTATATATTACAGAAACACACAAGTATGAAGTGTGCTATATGATCCTTTCAGAGGGTCTTTTATAAGGAGATCCTGGTTTGAGTGACCTAGTTCACTCATAGGCTCAGTCCTGAGGTGGCTTAAACTAGAGTTGCCGCAGTGATGTCAATATACATCACTGGAGAGTTCGGTCCCCCACGCGAGCCGGCATCGTCTGGACTGGAATTGGTGTGCGACAGGGTCTGTAAATCACGAGCGAGTCCAAGGACACGAGTAAATGCCGTTAGACCAAGCTCATGGTAATTCTAATTTCCATTCAAAAGGCTCACCTAGAAGAAAGCTTTATATTTCAAATAATTGGGCACTTTAATCCAGTTCCTAAAACACACACACTTCTTACTTTATTATCTGAGGCATAGTTTAAAGCAAAATTTCACCTTTTCTAACTTTAAGGCAAGTTTGAAAAAAGCCTTTCCTTTGCATATACAATGTTAAATTTTCCACAGACCCGGTGCAATGTGACTGATTTGTGTTTGGCTTTTTTTTAAAAGAAAGACATTTTGCATAGGTTTGGGTTCTGACTGACGGCACTTTTAGCAGGAAATTTTTTTTTGTTTCACTGTAAATTTTTCTATAACACCGCAAACTTTTTTTTTAAGAAAGGTTTTGAATACGCTATCAGTGTCTAAAATCCACTTAAAATACAACTTCCTTGTCTGACTCGTGGTGCTCAGAAGTGTCACCTCCCAGCTGCGCTGGCTGCTCCGTCGTTGTGTCTGCACAGCTTGCCTCACTCCACCTCCGCTCCTTTGCCAAAATTTTGGTGGACTCTCTGGACTACGTCCCTGTGCCGTGGGTAACGGCACGCAGCTTTGGGGAGGAAGGGGGGAACTCCCTGCACGACCCAGGGTAAGACGGCTTCGCCGCGGTACACCTGCCTCTGCAGGGGGAGAACTAATTCCTTCATGGTTTAATGGCATTTAAGTGACTCAAGTGGTTTCAGTAAATGAAAACATTACAGAAATGATGTTTGAGAAAATGCAATAAAGCATAATGGAGTTAACAGTTTCGTAAATGTCACCTTGTAGTTAACAGCACAGGTAAAGGTAGTTTTACAAGGGATTGCATTATCATCTGGCCTCTGCAATGCTGCATGTGCTGCGCGCTACGTTTAGAAACGCTAATTTTAATTTCATGTGCTCTCACATTACTGTGCAGTAGTGCAGGCGAGCCGGCGTCGTGCAGCCGCAGTTTCCTGGCTGCGGTCTGTAGAGAGCTTACTGGTGTGTCTGGCAAGACTGGTGCCTGCTCCAGCTGCTGCATCGCATCGAGGGGCAGTTAAAAGCACATTGCACGTCCCCGTATCCCACTGTGCACCGTGAAGCATTGCTGAGCCCTTAAGGAGGTGTAGCCCTCGGCGGAGAACAGCTCTCTGATAACTTCGCTGGGCTTTTTTAATCTCGGAGCCCTGCCAAAGCATATTCCCAAAGTGGGAGGTCTTGCGGTAGCTGTGTCTTGAGGAGGTGAAGGTTTCAAGTGGTCGCACCGTACCCTGAGCGAAGCGTTTACTTCGCTCTGCTGCACCAGAAGGACGTTCAAGGGCTGGAAAGACCCAGCCCCGGTTTCACCCTTGCTCCTCTGAAGATGCTAGCAGTGCTGGAGGTATTGACCTGCCTTTGAGAGACCGTGGTTGTGCAAAAAAACATCTGGAAACACTCTTTTCCTTGCTCTGAGCGAAGCCCTCTTTTCAGCTTTGCCTAGGAGAAGAGGCACACTCGAAATATCACAAGTCATTAAATTAATTAGCTAATGTCTAAAAAGTGCTTTGAAGAGGAAAAGCATTAAATAAACAGGAAGTAGTGTTAACATTATTTTTAATAAATATAAGAGCACATTCCATAATGAAAGCTCGTGTGATGAAGTATGTTTCACTGTGTATTATTTTCCCATGCCCCTTAACAACAGAAGAATGAAGAGTCTTTCTCATTATTTCAAAATTAGTCTTTAGGCACTGTAGAGAGCTCAGATTTCTATTTCCTTCAAAAATAGGTTAAAAATTGTATTCAAACATTTTTATATTTTATACTTCAGGAAGATGGGGGGCAACATGACAATAATGTCTACCATATACCCTCCCCTCAAATACATAATGGAGCTGGAGAAGCATTTCTAAAGAACCACTCTGGTTCTGTATTGAGATTCTGTCAAACTCCCTTGGAATAAGATACAAAGGTGGATAAAGAAATCTGGATCACAGTGATAAGCTCCTGAAGTGAAGACCAGGCACAATAGAGTGAAAAGCAGAAATGTTATGTAAGTACATTATTTTAATTGAAAAGCAAAATGTCCTTACGTTTCTTGGGAGCAGATTGTGTCACGGACTGTAAGGGAATACAAAAAGTGAGGGCTCACCATCATCTCCATGTGTAGACTGTCTTGCCTCATTGAAGTCAATAGGATTTTTTTGCTTATTTAAATTAGGCTTTGGATTTCACTCCTCAATTTTCAGCATTTTGATCTAAGTGAGGACTGCCGTTTCTTCATTGGCCATCTTTGACTCAAAAGACGGTCGCGAGATGCACTCATTAGCTTCTGTGCGGCACATTTTTGGAAGAGAAGTTGCGCACAGTAGATAGCTCAGTCTTTGGAGAGATCCGCTTGGATTGGAGATCTTCCAAAAAGCTGTTATGCCGGTGCTAAGTGGCCTCTGTCAGCCCCGGCTTGGCTTCTCCTCCTCAGTGCAAGTTGGTGGCAGCAGCGTCTGAGCCGGTGCAGTGCTGGAGCGGAGCATCCCCTGACCAGCGCTCCCAACGTCACCGTGTCCTGTGCCTCGCAGTGCAGAGAAAAGTCCCTTGCTGGGTTAAAGAAGTTTTTCAGAGCAGCATCTTTCGTGAAGCCCGAGAGGCCCAGGAAGGCAACTGGGGCTTTCTCAGAGCGCTCGTGTCCCTCGCTGGAAGGAGGAGCCGCTCTTCTTGCCCAAAGCATGGAAGAAATCACAGCCTGGGCTGAGTCGTTCTAAAAATCTCTCATGTATTTAGCGTTTTGGTGGCAAGAAACCACTTTATATAGCACATGCAAGTGATTTTTTTTGTTCAGTGAAATACGTTACAAGAAGATCCACGGTGTATGTGTGTGTGTAAATAAGGCGACAAGTGAGAAGAGGGTTTCCGTTTAATTTTTGATCACTGGAATAAATTTCTCACAGCAGCTATCAAAAAAACCTGTGCTTTTTTGCTTAATATTTTCTGAAAAATATTAGTTTTAATTTTTTCAGGTTGTTTTTTTCTCTCTCATGTCTTATTTTCCTCTTTATTCTATTTACTATAAAATGTCAAAAAAATTATCTACTTTGCAAATAATGACTTGAAATTTTGAAGAAATATTTTTCTCTCTAAAATTTTATCTTTGAGGAAATATATGTCGACAACTTTGTGGGAGAATGAGGAGGACAGGGGAGTTCTCGTGGCCTCTTCTATAAGCGTAGGCATGGTTTGGTGTCAGTCTCTTTGTGGACCCGACTGGCACACCCTGTATCTCATCATGCCGGTCGTTCTTCTTGTAGCCGTCTTTGTTCTTGCCCTCTAGGATTGTTTCTGAATGTCTCTCTTTACAGAAAGAGCGATCACATACAAAACCGCTGTGAGGATAAAGACAACTGCGTGGGGAGGTGGAGGGCTGGGGTCCTCTGCCGACGCGCAGCGGCCGCTCGACTCCGTCATTGCCGAATAGACTCCTCCGAGATGAGACGTACCAGCAGCTTCATGATTAATTTGCCATCCTTTGTGAGCATTCGCTCGAATAACCTTGCACGGGACTTTCCGGAGAGCCAAAGCTCAGTCGGAGGTCATCCTTCCAAAAGCCAGGCACCTCAAGAATCAGCATGTATATATATGTATATATGGCCTGAAGAGTTAAATCAGTGGCTCAAACTATTGCACGCAGCACCAAAGATTACAGTTGTTTCAAATAACGCTGTATTATGCCCCATAAATTCAGTAAGGTGACCCAAGAGTGTTCATTAGAATTTATTTTAGCCGCACTTATTGTCACTTAACAGACTAAACAAGAACTGATGGCTCTTCAAGCAGTAATAGTAAATTATAGTTATGGCGAACACAAATGCCTCATTACATCTAGTCAAGGTCTATTTCCCCTTTATAGCAATAACTGTAGGAAAGCATTGTTTTTAATTTATGAATAAGGATGCACAGGAATCTTTGCTTTCCTATTTACATAAACACGGTAGACAATTAATCTTCTGTAAAGTAACCAGAGTGGTGTTTAAAACGTACAGACTCCTTCCAAAACGCATTCCGAAATGCCTACGGGGTATCCATATCGTAGGGTGTTTTAATGATAATCTGTTACATAGATGAGTACAAACAGCAGGAAAATAGACAATTTATTTCTTTTTTCTTAAGTCTAATTTTATGCTATATGATCCTTTCAGTGAAAACTGATGCGTGGATTTTTATTTGCTAAAGTATTGGGGTGAAAGTTATGTCAGAGTAATAGGAACAGCTAAGGTAGCAAAATATGATGAATTTTTATTGCAGTATTACTTGTCTGATTTCCTCTATGTGAAATCTTCTTATGATTTTCAAAAAATCTTTTATACTAATGTTGCGGTATAAATAATGGAGTGATGGAGAAAAACTGAACTTGTATAAGTGTCAAGATTAGTCCTGCTTGATAAGCATCTTTTGGGTTTAATAGTTTACTGTGTTCTTGATATATTACCTACCTATATTCTGCTTGACAGCCGTATGACCTACACAGATTTTTTGGATTTTTTTTTTTTTTTTTAATGCATTATAGACAAAACAGAGGGAGGTGCAGCCTGTATGGGGAGAGAGGGCAAATGCAGGTAGCCCAGTGAAGGCTGATATGCACGGCCCTTTTTTTGTTTCATTCTTCTCAAAAAGGCTAATTGTGTTCACAGGTATTTAATTAATTTTAACAAGTGGACAAGCATGCAGGTCAGCATAGAAAAGGAACAAATTAGCAAATATTCTGAGGTCGGTAATTGTTCTATAGATTTTTGCAGAAATGGGCAACTTTGGCCAAAAATCTTATTTCTCAAGCTGTTGCATGAGCCAGAAAGAAAATGAATGTGGTTTTCAGGGCTTGTAGCAAGGCTTCTGTGTTCCTAAGGGGGCAGGGAGAAGATATTTGCCTGTATGTTGAATGCGTTTCACCTTGATGTCCTTGACCAATAACAGGGACAAACTCTAAGATGTTAAAACAAAAACGTTTGCACATACTGACTGTGTTTCAAGAAGAAACTAATTTTTGCAATAATTTCTTTTTTTTTTTTTTCTGCTTTCCCCTAAAGGTTTGTATTTTTCAGATCAGATCTTTAGCTTGATCTTGTCCCCATTTCAACCTATTTTATTGTTGCTGCAAGAGATAAATTTTAGATACTGCCCACATGAAATATCTGATACTATTTTTTGATTCCTTGGACATGGCACAGTTGTTCTTTGCCCTCTCTAGGACTTTTAGGATCAGTAACTCAATGTATCTTTCAGGGCATAGCTATTTTTTGAGATGAATTGACTTCCAAACATTACACTGAACTGATCTTTTCACATGGAGACTCTTGCCTGTATGTCATCCGACAGAAAGTCATAAATGTGGAGTTCATAATAAATAAAATGCAAAAAGTGTAGGCAAAATGTAAAAGTAAATTATATATGCACTATATTCAGTGGGGCTTGGTGACTTGCTGCCAGTTGGTGAATTTGGTCCTTTTCTCGTAAAAGATTTTGACGCTAAAAAGTTAGGAGTTCTTGTCACCTCTTTGGGTAATCAGAGAAAAATTGACTTTTGGAGTTTTGTGGTTCTAATTTTAACATGTAGTTTTACAACTTGACGTTTTGTTTGCCTAAAGCAATGGAATCAGTGAAAAGTAGCCTGTGGATTGCATTTGGAAATTCAAATGAAAGGAGTAATTCATAATCTTTTATCTCAAGAGTTCTTCAAATTGTTGTTATTTTAGAACCTAGGTTTTTTTCAGAATTTTACAAATTTGCTGTCTTTATTCTGGACAGTGATATCATCATTTAGGTTGGTGCCATTGACATTCTTATTAATTCTTTTGGTAACTGAAAAGTTTAAAAAAGTTCCTGTTTCCAGAGGAATAGTGTCCTAAAAAGGCATTTACAACTTGTCCAACCGCTTTTTGGTGATATTCCCGACGTTCGCCTGCGTACTTGGGAAAAACCTTCATCGCTGCCCTGGCCCCGTTCTAGCTCAGTCGATGGCAAATTCTCTGTGCACGTCACGGCTGAGCAGTTTTTAAAGTTTTAGTATGATTTGTGGAAAAAAACAGTGAAACTGAGTTAACAAAATGTGCTATCAATTAAGGAAAGCAATCAATGGGAGGGGGGAAGAGAGAAAATACATGGAAATGCTTTAATTTACTTGTTCTTCGTGCCAGTTACATTAGTGTTATGTGCAGTCACGCAAGGTACAAAATTAACATGCAAATGTCACTTTGTCCTGAAAATAATGCCCTGGAAGTGAAATGTTTCCTGACAAGAAAATATTCAGTGCATCAGCATTTAAGTCTTTGAGGGAAGATTCACAAAATACTTTTTTGAATACCAAAAAAAACCCCAAAGTTTTGGTACTTTTTTTTAAGTCAGACTGAGTTGCTATCTTTGCATCCTGGAATTAAATTAATGCAAATGATTATTTTGCTTTTCTTAATAACTGCAAATAATTCCAATTAATTCAGACTATCATAATTCACCCTGCTTCACGCAGAAGCCTTCTGACGCTGCAGGATGCATTACACGCCAGAGCTTTCAGCCTGGTATTGATTGATTCTTTGCAGTGGACCTTAAAAATCCATTAAGGAAGAAGTTAGAAGATGTGAATTAATTCTAAATCCTTTGTTGGTATGTGCAGCTGAAGAAAGCCTTTTCAAAACCATTAATCATAACTCAAAATAGACTGCTAACTTTAGAATAAACTTTACAGTAAATTGGAGGACAAATCCAAGTAACGTATTTAAATCCACTGTCCCAATGTGCACTAGGAGTTTTCTCAAGTGTTTTACTGAATGTGTTTTCAATATTTTTCAATTTATGTTGTTCTGATAAGAATATGTTGATATGCAGCCGTCTGTGCCAAAAATGAAGAAGATGATTGCTATTGAATAGATAAGATGTGTCACCAGTTTGGAGGCATCTGAAAAGCAAAACCAATAAAGCTTGCCATCTCCTCCCAGGTAACACCATTAATCAGGCAAAACTTCATTTGGAACAGAAATCCCCCCCCCCCCTTTCTTCTGAAATCCTCACCCTTTATTAAAATTAATTTGTATTGAATAGTTCATACACCCACTGCTCCCAACAACATCTCAATTTTAGAATTGAAGTTACAAAAACTTTAAATTTAGACTGAAACACAATAGGAATGACGCCTGAAGAACTAGGTGGTATTAAATAGGCACAGAGAAACCTTGCCGGAAAGAATAGCTGCAGATTTATTCAAATTGAGCTCTACTTACATACTTCGTGTTTACTAAACTACGTAAAGCAATCTGTCGCTGGTTTCTGTGTGTGCAGGAGGAGCCCGCAGCCCGATCTGCCTTTTCTGGTGCGTCCCCGAGCAGCGTCTCCAAAGGGTCGATGGCTTCGGGGGCAATCCCGAGTCCGTGGCAAGGCTCGCTGGCTCCAGTGGCCCCAGGTTTTCATGCACGTCAATTTTTGGCAATTTTTCCTTTCTCTCCTAATGGAGTACCCTGCTTAGGCTGGGCTTGGCTTTGTCGTTGCAGTTATTATTCAAGGTTTACGGCAAGGACGTTTTGGTAAAAGGGAGATCCAGCACTGGGGGCAGAGTTTGCATCATTTCTGAAATGGAGTGGTTCAATTTGGTTAATTGGTTAAATTTTTCTTTCCCCTACTTTGATAGTCTGATCAGCCCTGGAGAACAGGACTGTTGGCATAACAACTAGGAAGAACTGTGGATCACCATGGTACACGGGAATATTTTTCCTAAAATTGTAAAATCTTTTCCAGTGAGGAAAATTTTCCAGTGAGAACTGCATTTTCTAAAACTTGAAGGTGAACTTGAAAAAACACTGCAAATATTTTCATTGTTCCCCAAAGGTCCCATATACAGTAGTAAATTGCTAACGTAATTGAAATGAAACTGGTGAGCTGTGTAATAAAGATTAATCCTTCCCCGCTCCAAGAACACGCAGTACCTGAGACAACTGCTCTCATTTGAGACGTGTAACATTGAAGCACCACACTTAATTTCCAGGTGGTTACTAAATTCATTAGTGCTTTATGTCAGTTTGAGAATAAATTTGCATGTTGATTATATATATTTAAGTGTGGAGCAGTCATACAGCATGGGCTAGGCTGGGTGGGGAGCCACTGAGCCTGTCACTTATTGTGAAATGTTCTTATATAAATTTATAGAAAGTTTGAATAACATCTTAATGCACGTTTGGAAGGAGTTATTAAGCTACGCAATTTGTGAGTTAAGAAAAGTTACTTTGAAGAATTTTTCAGGAAATGTGGTTTTGGAAAGAGGAGAATCGATTTCCCATCTCGTTATCCTGGTGCAGCGCGCTGCAGGCGTCTGCTGGACTGTCCTGGCCGCACCGGTGGGCACGGCAGCGCAGAATGGGACCAAAGGCACTGCGACGCTGGGGCAGTCGGTCCCATACGCTGATGCAAATAGGGCAGCTCAGAAATGCAAGGGGCAAAAATGAAGTGTTCGTCTCATACTGGCACACCTCTGTAGCTTGGCACCCTGCAGGCATCCCCAAAGACGTGTCTTTACTCAACTAATTACAGGAAGGCGTCAGATGAACGCACGTGCACACCCATTTACCGAGGGGTGTCTTGTACCGCCAGTCAAAACTTGTGTGCGTTTGGCCAGAAAGACTGGTACTGATCAGACTGAGGTAAGGGACTTGTTTTAATACTTTGGGTCAAGCCTGCTTAGACTGTAATAGGTGTTGTGGACCTTATCCAAGAGCTGCTATTGATTGCAGTGGTTGTTAGATCAGGACATACGCTGAATGCAGATTGTCGTGACCAGCAGAGCACTGAAGTTTTATGTACTACGATAGATAGGAGTGCGCAGTTTTAATCCCCTAACGGAGTGTTCCACGGTGATCATTAATTAAAATTTTTTAGATATTTTTTATATATATGTAATTTGAAATGTCATTCTGTGAACTGTCTCAAAAACTAGATTTTTCTATTAGTGATTTTTTTCTTTTTTAAAAGTTCTTGCTTTGGAAAACATGCAACAAGTTTAAAAGGACACCATATAGCACCAGTTATAACATAGCATCCATAGTAGCTATATAGTAAAAATGATAGGACTGTTAAGCCAGACTTTATTATTTCTGCAGAGATTTGCTTTCCTTAATTTGCATAGAACTGTCTTTGGTTAAAAATTGCCAGTCACAAAAGTACCTCGGTGATATTTTTTTGTAGCAGTCATCGTTTCTTCTAATGAGAATATATCTTACGCAAAGGTATCTTTTTATTTATTCTAAGTGTAGTCTTTATTTTACTGATTGCTTGTATGTTAGTGTATTCAATTAGAAAACTGTATATCCTGCTGTGTTATAACTGTTGGTAATTTAGCTGCTATAGTACATTTCTGTTAGTGCAGGTCTAGTTGGGGAATGAAGATGTGTGGATTCTTCTATCTGGAACAATTTTTGTGCAGCTGGAATAAGTTCTGCACTAGAGAAGCTTAAGTTTCAAATCTTAGATGTCTCGTAATCAAAGGACAACATTGCTATGCATTGGGCAGAGCTGAGTAGAGAAATTTTTTACAGCGTTTGGGTGTGCTCTAACCTCTTCCTAGCAACTGTTGTCAACTGCATTCATTTATAACAATTAAATGAACAAAAATGAATAAATATAAGGGATACTCTATGACAAGTCAATCAGAACTAAGCAGAACACCCTGAAATTCAGGTCTTACTCTGCTCGTTTCACAGACCACTGTTCTTCTCTAACTTTTCTAATTCTAGTAAATAGATGAGAAATTAAATAGTTATATCAAAGGTCACCTTTTATTCACAGTTATCTTTTAGCCTCTACACTAACTGCCTGAAATCAAAAGTCATCTGCACTGCTTGTCTTTGGCTATGACAGTATGCACATCAAATAGTGAGAAATCACACTGGCTTTTTTTAGCCACATCAAAAAAAATCTTAGGCACTTTCCGTGTGACTGATGTTGCATTACCGCTGACGTATGCCAAGGTAAAGTCCAAATATATTGCAGAGTGGCAGGAATAGACCCAAAAAAGCCTCCGTCTGTCCTTCCTGTAGATGTGTGAGCGCGGTGGAAGCTTGCAGCCTCTTCTAGGCAGGGCAATCCTTGACGCAGTGGGGCCAGGAAAGCAATGGCTGCAACGCCATTGAAATTCTTGGGGGAAGTGAGCGGGGAGATGATTTGTAGAGCATAATTAATTTGACAAATGCCACCTTTCTCTCTTTTTTTGTGTATTGTCTTTGAATAAATGGCCGGTTTCTCCTAGATGTTTGACATTTGCAACTTCTACTTCGCAGAAGGTTCTCTGGGAGCGGGAGCTGTAGATGCACGCGGCGTACCAGCCACGCGGGCCAGCTGCAGGGACCAGCCCTGAGTCCGTGTCACTCTTTAGAGCATTTATTTTGCTGGTAATATTAGAGTTTTTTTATTTAGCGTTTGACTGGGCAAAGGCCAAATGGCAGTAACTGTTTCGGTTGGGTCAGGTCCCTGCGTCTTACTGCACGGTGGCATTTGGCCCCATTCGTCTCAAGGAAGGGCGGAATATCTCTGTTTAAGAGGATTGCTCGTTTTACCGAGGCAGGGGAGCGTGTGCTGGGGGCATTCCCTTCCCACCCACGGGTCTACCTCCCTGTGCACCGTTTCGTGTCCTGCCAGTGAGGAGAGCTGCCGCACAAATCCAGCGCAGAGGGTGGTTATACAAGAGCTGCATTGCAGCACGCTGCACCAGCTCAGCCGGGAGCATCTGCCAGCAGCACCTCGTGTAACAGCACTCCAGGCTCTCACCAGTTCATTTCCATCACCTGGAACAGGAGCTCTCAGAAAAGGTGCTGCCCTGTATAACCATTTGCAACAGGTTGTTAACACCAGTGGGGGTTTTTGTTTGTTTCTTTTTTTTTTTTTTTTAAACTTGGCTGTAAATACTCTGATGAATTTTTAATGCAAATGCAGAATTCTGATTTAAAGCAGCAGCGACTGGATTTGTTCTCAAAGTTTTGTGAATTCTCTGATGGGTTTCTTAGCACATCCACCACTAATGATTTTTTAAATTCTTTTTACAGTGCGTGTGGTCTGTTTTTCTGGTCGGTAATGGGTATTGACTACTTCCTTCACTTTTTTGTTTATTAGCTTCCAGTCATAAAATTTGTACAGACAGTTGCTTATGGTGTGACCTTTACAAGTGCATCCCAGTAGTCTGCCCATTGTCCTAGAAAACCGTCTCCTGTGAAGCTCTATAGTTGTTATTTAAACTGAGCTTTTTATAGACTTGCAATGTAATCTGCATTTCCCAATACTGAATGCATTTAGAAAATGCTCTGTGCTGAGAGCAAATTGCCTTTGTTTTTGAAGCTCAGGGACCTGCTTTCTCATGCCTTGCAAAGCCAAGCAAGTAGCTGTGGTCCATATTCTCAGCAGAGCTCAGCAGATCAGGCTTTTGCTTGGATTCCTGGTCGGGAGCTGGATGTAACCAGCTGGTGAGTCTGTTTACAAGTCTGAATATATTTCTCCCATAAGCCTTCTAACCCCGATCGATCTTCACTAAAGGAACTGGCAAACAGCACGAGCAGCATCTGCCTGAGCACTGCGGAGCTCCAGCAGGCAGGTGAGCCCCCAGCACACAGCTGGGGGACTTACAGCTGGCCAGATGTTCACAGAGGGAGGAGAGGTGTCACCGCCTGGTGTTGAAAACACACACAGGGTGAGCCTTACCAACAAGCTCGGTGCCAGTAACAACCTCCGCAGTAGCTGGCTTACGAGATTCTCTCCTGACTCATAAAACCAGTGAGCATCTTGTTCAGGGAACCCAGAGCTCTGGCATTTGATAGTTTTTTCCTTAAAAGGTATTTTTTAAAGGCTACAACTGAAGTTTATGGGGTTATCATGCTTGACGATTAAAAAAAACCCAACTGTACTTTTTTTAGTGCAATTGTTCCCACTAAAATCTAAAATTTGTTATAGAAGAGGAAAAAAAAAATGTGGAATTGAGCAAAGCAGCTTGATTATTGATATTCTGAGACATGCCAGTTTAAAGCCTTTTCAAACTGATTTTTTTTGGTAATTCTCCAAGTGCAGTCATACCAGCGTTTCTTAAATGTCCAAAAATACAGAACAGGGGCACGAAGTACAAAATAAATCTATGGCAGGTTTTAATCTCTCAATTCCACCTTTCTTTTGAGAAGTATGGGAGATGCAAATGAAAATGTTTAGAATGATATTGGCAAAGTATAAATAATCACAAGATACACAGAGATCTAAAAGAAATAATTTGCATGATTTTCTGTCAAGTTTTGAAGGTTATTGTGACAAATTGGAAGTGTTCTTTGGACACTTGCATTGATTGGTAGGAGATTTTGTTCTGTAATGCAGATGGCACTATGAATATACGATCTTATTTCATATTGCTGCTCTGACAGCTGAAGTAAAGTGGTGAAGTCAGAAAAAATGTAATGAATACTTTCAGGGCCAAATTTGCACTTAGTTGAGTTTGGATCATTGCTTTGATGGTTTCATTATCCCGTGCACTGGGTGAGAGGTTCATCGTTTCTCTGCTTTTCCACCAATCATTAAACAATTAAGAGATGAAAATAGCATTCAGTGTTAAATGATGGTAAACTGGGGACACCAGCGAAGGAAAATTGCTGATTTTTAGGCGTAGCATGGATTGTTGATACTACATTTGTTGAGCTGCATTTTTACTGACTTGGATATCTCTCTCCAAGTTAGACACATGAACCAGAATACCCCATATCTGAATATGTGGTTAGCAGCAAATGTGCCCCCTGCCCATACACCTCCCATTTGTAGAATGAGAAACTTCTACAGTTTGGTCTGCTAAGTATTTCTGAACCTAAATTACCCCCCCTACCCCCCCAGACCCCCCATGGCCCCTCAGCAGAAGTGCCTTTTGTTTTTCCTCAGCGCTCTTTCTGTGCCCTAAGAGAAGATAATGGGTTCCTCTGCCCACGGTGAAGATATTCTGCTGGAGGCATATTACAGACCTTCTGAGCAGAGCTTTCTTCTCCCGTTACTGCTTCCACGGTTACAAAGCTTTGCTCTGAATTAGTTAAACCTCTGAGTCAGAGGAATAATGAGTGGTTCTCAAAAGCATTAAAAGCCAGAGAGTACCCAGGGCGACTTGCGTGAAGCAATATGCTTTGCACTAAAGCGCTGGATTTGTCTTTTTCCAAGATGGTCTATCACTTCAGACGCTGTTGTCTTCAAAATGGAAGGGGTTTTGCTCAGAAGTGCTCACACCTCATAAGTCTGTAATTGCCTCCTGCATTAAAGCAGTGCTTCAGCAGTCCGACTGTTTTAGTCCAACCACTTTTCACACACGGTTGTCTTGAAAATGCAATAGAGCTTCAGCTATTTGACTCCATCTGACTTGCAATCCTTGTCTTATCGTCTAAGGGGACGCCAGCTGAGATTATTGTGTTCGCGTTCTCTGGCCAACACTGGACTCGTTTCAAAATCCCTCTGTGATATTTTATAGCTCATAGGCAAAAGGCAGTGCTTGCTGGAAGGGTGACATCTTTTCATTTGCTCTTAGAAGGAAGTGAAGTGAGTAATTTGCACAAAATCCCCCAAACGACAGTGTGGGTATTTATGCCACTCTTTGTCAACTGGAAACTAAGGATGGCTTAACTTTTATGTTTAATGTATAACGAGGTATTGATCTAGTGGCAAGAGTTGCTCCCCAGCCGCTGTCGCCCAAACTTTTTATTTCTTTAGAGACAATAGTCAGGTACAAAATATTTCACATATGGTAAAAAAGCAAAATTGTCTCCAGGAAGATAATGGGCCTCTCTCTTCCTTCGGGTTAAGGACATACAGATGTAACAAAAAAGAGTGCAGTAAAATTGACTTGGATTTTTTTGTGTGGTTTCTGAAAAAGTTAGCACAGATCTTATTTATATGATCTTAAAAATAGGATTATTTATATATTTTTATTTTTTTTTTAAAAAGCAGAAAAAATGAGCTGCCTTGCCTCTGAAGGCTCTGTCAGTATAGATCCCTAAAGCTGCTAGCCAATGATTGCTGAAGACTTACAGTTAACTTCAGCTATTTGTAACTGAGAAATTATAACCAGACCCTTGCTAAATAAACCCTGGACTTTAGGATTGGGATATTTTGTGGGCTGGCAGAAGGTTTTTCTTTGGGGTGTGCAAAGCCCGTCAAAGCAGCTCTCCTTAGGGCAGGATGAGCTGGAGATGGTGTGGAGGGGATAACACCACGTCCCTCCTCTCCTTTGCTTCTGCAAAATGAGTCTGACGTGACGCTGGAGTTGGCTGGGCACCACCAAAATAGCACAATAACTCCAGAAGCCATTTTTGCTTTTCTGAGGCTGAATTTCAGGTTTTTCTTGAATGCAGCGTGTGTCTTCATTGCCTACTGCCATGGGCTGTGTCTTAATAATCCTGAAAAAATTTGGAAATATGCGAGTGGTTCTTTATTTCTTTGCTTTTAATAAAAAGTCTGCAGCGCTGCTTGGGAAGGTCAAGTCTGTTTGACACTACCAGGGTGCTGGTATTCTTGGAACAACCATCTGTTCAGAACACAGTGAAAAATTGGTTTGTGACTGCCCAAAGTCATTTCAGCTCATGAACAAAATTTAAGGGGAAAAAAAAAAAAAGTAGTACAGCAGTATTTTACCACTAACAACAAAGAAATTACCATTTGGAAAAATTAGCGTTTATATCCGTGACTTGATGAGTGATGGTTTGTTAGTGATCTGATTTAGGTATTGTTGACCAAAAGGAGGACGTGGAAATTGAACCCCTGGGACTGTCACTGTGTGACCAAAAAGATCTTGGTCGACGGATCAGCTGTAACGAGTTGCAGAAGGGCACAGGGGACAGGGGTCAGGGACTCGCTGTGATGAACCACACAGACTGACAGAGCTTGAAATAAGAAAATAAATAACCTGTGTACTCCACTCCTGTCTGAGGCAGAAACTGGTTTGTAGATTATTTTCCCTTTCTCTCTGCTACATTAATACATTTTATGAAATTGTGAACTTTGCCAGACTGAGAGTCTTTTTCCATTTCTTTGTTCCTTTCTTTTTTCTCCCGGCAACTTCAGTATTTCCTCTTCTCTCCGCTTCTCTATCATATTCTTCTTTATGGTTTTTACCAGCTGCTGCATTTTCATCTCTATTTCTGCTCTTCTTCCCTTAAGGCATGATCCAAAAATATGATCCAGTGACTTCTGTGTTTTTTTGTATTTTGCTGGGTGGCCCCAAAATGTGCCATGTTTTGATCAAGTTTTACAAGCCAAATACTCGCAAAGCAGCTTTCTTCTGTTTCTTCTTTGCTAATCTGAGATTGTGTTGCTGCTTAAATTAGTGAAAATACTTTTCCCTTGAATATGGTGTTGATTAATGCATGTGTTTTCCAGGAATGCTGTGGCTTATCTGCTGCTGCAGTGCTCGTCGTTGAGATACTCAATGCTCCTTTTTGGGACCATACCTCATGACACAGTGAGTAGAAAATCCCAGATAAAGTATCGGAGCCTTTGTATAATGATCTGGCTCAGAAGGGCTAAATATTGCTCCTGCTGCTGTATAGAGGGCGGCTGGGCTGGACTCGGCAGTACCGGTGCTTGGTGCCGAAGGCTCCGGGACTGTGGTTCACATGAAATGGGAGTCCATTGCAATAATGTGGAAATAAGCAGCTTTGGTAAGATACTGTACAGTGCAGGCTGCTGAAAATGATTAAAATTACAAAAAAGCTTTCTGGTGTGGAAAGTTTCATTAAAAGTTACATCTCTGAGTTCAGTCTCAATTTAATAAGAGATAACGTCTCCAGCTTCTTAAAATTTAATTTGATAGTTTATGAAGGAAATAATTAAAACATATTGTGGCATCAGTCACTTTTTTTTTTTTTTTTCATAGAAAGCCTGTATAAAAAAGTATCATTCATACCGCAGTGAGAGTTGCTGGCCTGCAAATTGCATTTGTCCTTATTGACACAACATCCACTAATTCAAAGTAAGTGGGAAGGAAATGATTGAAAATTTTTTTTTAATAAAGTGTAATCTTGACCTTGAGGCTATGTAAAGTGAAAGTTGGTGGAAAGTTTGGAAAAGTTGCAGCTTTGTGGAAAAAAAATGATATTTCTAATACTTAATAATAAACTAGTGCTACCTGTCTCTGGGAGATAAAGAGACAAACCAAGGGTTTCTGGGTCCTTTACTCATACCAAATAGTGTATTAGCGCACTGACAGTTCCACTGTGCGATGTGGAGAATAATACCAAATAATACCACTCTGCCCATGGTTTCCGTGCCATGGTTGCTAATTAATGTCTTCTCTTAGTCACTGCTCACTTGAAGGCAGGTGAGCAAAATATAACCCGCTAGCTGTTCTTCAGTGATCTCAGCCCTGAATCCTGGAGGATGAAGAGCTTAACACTGGGGACCTCTTGGCAGACTCCCATTACCTCCCTTCACTGACTTTCCTAGCACAGTTTTGCTTTGGGGATAAGCAGGAGAGGAACCGCATCCTCCTGTCACTTACTTTCCTGGGAATCCAAAGCTGGAGCACCTTTTATTTGACATAAAACTTAGTGTGGCTTTTCCCAGGTCTCTCGTCTCCTGTTGTGACCAGAAAATGTTCAAGAGGGCTTCATCTTCAGGCCATAACAATAGGTTTCAGAGAGTGTTTTGAAGATTGGATTTGCCTCTGGAATCGTTTTAATCAAACTATTTTTTTTTCTATCACTTTTTGGACACTCTACAGTTTTCAGTAACTGCCTTGAGTCAAGTTCATTAGTATGTCCAACATGCCAAAAATAGATTAATCTCAAGCCTCTATTACAATTACCACTTTGGATTTCTGTATCACCTACCACTTAAGTGGTTTACAAGCAATTACAAAGTCTTCCAGAGCCTCTTGGAAGGGGCATTTCCGACCCCACTTTGCAGAGAGAAACGGAATGTCAGAGAGGTTCGGATCGGGGTCCGCAACATGCTGAACTCCAGCACCCAGCTCCGTGAAGTGCAGAAGGGAGGTTGCTCCACTGGTCACCCGGCTTCAGCAGCCTTGCCCAAGGTAACGTAGCAGCAGAGGCAGAAAAGGAGAATCCAGATTGCTTGCGTTCGGTCCTGTCCTCGACCGCAAGTTAGATTTAGTCAGGTTGATGCGCTGCTGCTGACAATCTTGCTTCTGCTCTCAAGTGATGCTGGTAAGGGTTAGGAGCCCTTAAGCCAGGTAGCTGGAAAGGCAGATAGATGCTCAAGTCATTGCTCATGTGAAACCAGCACCTGATGAGAAAGATTAACTGTGTGTTTGGGAAGCTGCTTGCATAAGTCACAGTTAATCCCTTCCTCGTGGCTTCTTAGTACTGAGCAGATTCGCTGTGAATAACGGAACCTGCTGCCATTTTATCTGTGGTCTTTCCTTTGTTATTACCTTGAGGAACAGATGATACGAACAGGAAATTAAGAATTACCTGAGGATTGTATTCAGTAAAGTAGCTGGCAGTCTCCCAGCAATCAGAAATACATATGAGGGTCTTTACGTACATGTTTTCATAACCATTTCTTTGGACTTAAGTAGTTACTTGGTTTAGATGCGTGGAAATTAATTTGGTGAATAGTTGAAGCCTCCCGTTGCACTAGGATTCCTTTAGACCGTGTACTTTGGAGGCTTGACGCGAGTGTCAGGTCTGCTCTGGTTATTTTGGCTGGCTGCTGGGAGGGCAGCAGCATGACCGTGCCCCGTCCCTTGGTGCCGTGCGTGCCGTGGCGCGGGGAACTGAGTGGGACGGCCAGATTCTTGTGTTCCCTAAGGTGTGTGACAAAGCGAGAGCCAGCTGCAGTCCGGTGGAGTAAAATCGCTGAACAACTCAGTTGCTCAGCTCGGCACAGGGAGGACTGCGCCTCTGGCTTTTGCTGGAAAGACCACACATTAATTCACTGTGCCACTTCTGATGATGATGTTACTGGCTTAATTAAATAAGAGCTTGGGATAAGAAGAGTGCTGGCTGTGTAGCTAAGTTAGTGAGGTTGGTAGAGTTGGAGAAGCAAAAACAGGCAGAGGAGCCTGTAGAAGTACACAGAGTGGAAATGGGAGCGTATGCAATGAAGTAATTAGCGTGCGGTGAATCCTCATTAGGGGTGGAGAGGCAGAAACAGGCTCTGCAGTGCATATGTGCGGCTGTTGTACAAAAATTGGACGATATTAATTTAAATGCTATTGAACGACAGTGATTTTTAAAAAACAAAAATTTTGTTAATCTGATAAGATTAAATTGAAACGTGACATTACCATCTCCGCTGTCAACCCTTGATGCCAAAAGGCAGGGAGAATATCAGGAGGACCTGATACCTCGATGTCTCCCAGAGGAGAGCTGCCACGCTGAAGGAATTTCAGTGGACGTTTGCTGAGCTGGGCTGAGCTGGGCTGGCCGCGTGGGTGTCCTGCTGCAGGGACCGAGGGCAGGAGTGATGCCAGCGATTGAGGTACTGCGTGATATTCAGAGCAGATTGTCGATAGGGCAGTTTCCATTACTCCTGTTTCGGAAGTTACTTTACCAACAGTGATGTTGAAAATGTGATGTTTCATAGTTGTGCAGAGGTACGGCGTTATTCTGCCTTTTCTGCTCAGAAAATTACAATATGCAGCACTGTAAGACTGAATAACCCAAGTACTGTTGAAAAGACATCTTATTTTTCCTCCTAGCTTGCTTAATTAATTTCTTTCAACTTTTTTATACTGTTTGATGAATGTTATTTCAAACTACTGTCAAAGGGAATGTAAGGAGGGAAAAATGAGCCACATACATGCTGCTTCTAATACAATTGTATCTTGCTTGAAAAACAGAGAATTAATAAAAATAGGTGTTAGCCCATATGCTTGACAGAGAGCATTTAGAATCGTCAGGTGTGTTTCTAGTCTAATTATCCTTGTTGGGCCATTCTGTAAACTAAAAAATTCTGTAAGGTAAATAAAATTCAGAGACAGGCCAGGATATCTGAAGCTCCGCTTTCAAACCAGCAAAACGGTACTTGTTCTTGTTTGTGTTATTACTTCCTACCCACAGACCTTTCATGCCATATTCCCATGAAAAGAAAAATGAACACATCTGGTAATGTTATGAATTTGGTTTGTTTGAAGGTTATTGGACATCTAAGTGAGGAAATCTAACAAAACTGGATGACTGCACTGTTTTGTGTGTAGAAGAAAGCCTCCAGGTGGAATTACATGGACAAAATTTCATGCCCCTTTATCATCATGGTTAAACTGAAAGGCTAAATATTTGTTGTTGCTAATGCTTTAGATTCTGTTAGTGTTTGGAGGCATCTTATCATAGACACTAGACTGACATAAATACAATATCCTCTGAAGTGATCACAGTGCAAACAGTTATGAAAGGAAAAAGGATGATTCTGTCTATTTTAAAGATCAAAAATACAGCTACCTTAGTTAAAGGTAGGGGACGGAGGCGGCTGGAGTTGGTGGCTGCGGGGTTTTGTGCACAGAAACCCACTACTCTGACATGCTGCTGCGCATCAAGGTGCAGGATTAGGTTATCAGAAATTACTCTAATTAGGAAGATTCTTGGGCTGGGGGCCCCAGTTCAGACCTTTCAGGAAAGTCAGTATACACTAGCTGTTCAGCCGCTGGTTGCACACAGTTAATATACTTGACTTAGGTGTAGCTGCTGCTTCCAGCTTGGCTTGCTGTGGCATTTCCTCCCCTCACAACGCTGAGTGAATGATTTACGGGTGAAGTTTGTCTTTTTCTCACATTTGTATTTCCCATTTCAAAAATCTTTGCTGAAAAATTTATCAAAATCAGCCTTTTGCTTTAGTTCTTTTCTGAGGAGGCTGTAGGAAGAGTTTCTGCTGCCTAATTGGAGGTTCCCAGAATCAGCTATCTCCTGCGAATACACACCAATTTGAAGTATCTGTTTTGTGAATATTTGCAGTAACTTGAGTGGGTTGCTTCTTAAAAACTTCCTGTGCTGGTGAATGTTTCTCCCAGGGAAGACCCCTTTTCAGTATTTGTGGAAAACACACAAAGGACAAGGACACAGTTGAAGTCTCTTAAATTGCAAATACATTTGAATATTCGTGATGCCTATTTTAATATTCACCAATTTTCTACTCCTGTGAATGCAGCATGTTTGTTTTAAGGTGGAATGCATCTGTGGCAATTTGTTTTGTTATCAGAAACATTACTGTTGGGAAAAACTAGTGCAAGATTTGGCCAGCAGAAATCCTACTGCCTGACTGAGGCCTTAAATAAACTCATAAATGTTGGAGGTTGGCTCCCTCCTCCAGCTGGAGGGCACAAATAACAAATATTATGGTCAAATATACACAGCGTGTGAATGTTGGAATGGCCACGCAGGTGCCATAGGAGCCAAGCTGGGGCTGTCTGGGATGCGTTTGGAAATGTCCATCCTTTGGTGAATCACTTCTCATCACACACCGCACTCCGCAGACTCGGACCCTGAGGTGTTTAAAGGTGGGTGAGGTTGAAAAGCACTTTGGACCCGGTCAGAAAGAAATTAGTTTTCCATTTGAAACCAGTGCTGCTGAAAACCATTCCCTCTCTGCTCATCGCAGAGCATCCAGCGCTTCTCTCCATTTGTCTGGTGCCTGTCGACAACTCTTCAAATTGTCTTATGGGGAAATTTCCTCCTACATGTTATTCGAACATTTTTTTCCCTATCCTGATAAATGATGTTGCCAGCAAAGATTACTTCTTTTCAGGGCTGGCAAACACTATCTCCTACCTGATGGCTTATTGGGAATACAGTTGGAAAAAAACATGATAACATTTTTAAAAAAGCATGATGGAATAAAGGGAGAAGAGGGATTTTTGTCTCCCACCTAGTAGTTGCAGACAGAGTTGCTACTCTGAGTATCTCCGCAGTATGTGATTTTTCTCAGTGGACCTGGTGATTAAGTACTTAGCTGAAAAGCATGAGTGTCACGGGCCGCTGGCTTCCCAAGGTCGCTGTGCTGGCACGTGGAGGAAGGTTCCCACCGTCACCTTGTGAGCGGTGTGGGCAGTCCACTCCAGTGGAGCGGTGGAGGAGATGACTTCTGCCCACCTGACGGTGGTGGCACGGCAGGGAGCCCGAAACCTCAGACTTTGTTATTTTTACATGCCATGTGCTTGGTTCCTGCAGAAGAAAACTCTTCCTATTTGTCTTCTCTTTGAAGGCACAGACGTTCTTACCTCCACAGTGTCCTCACTGCTCCTCGGTGCGCTTTCAGATTGTGTGAACCAGCGTGATGCTAACACCTGATGGTTTTGGTGCAGTAGCTGTAAGAGCTGCTACAGAAGAGCTGCTTTGGTAGGTACAGGAGTGGCATTTTGCATATCTGATATCCTTTCAGATCCTTTCTAGATCTAAGCTTATTTGTAGTTTGGTTTGTTTGAAAATAATGAGAATTGGATTGGTCGAACCATCTGCATGTTTGTAATCTCTACTAAATACCTACTTTCTTGTAGATGCTGTTGGTCTTCAAGATATTGAGCAAAGTCAACAGAAGTAAGGTACCCCGTTGGACAGAAGTTCAAACCCAAGTGGGAATACCCACAGCAAAAGTGATTTTGCTCAAACCAGTAGAAACTTTTTAATTAGCTCAGTTTATTCCAGCTCTTCTGTGTTTGGGGTTGTACAGAGTAGTGGTGGTATGGCACTTGTTTTAACTGGTACAAAATCAGCAGTATTGAAAGTTAAGCGATTTTTCTACATGCTTTGTCTTCTAAGCAGAATTTCTTAATTATTTATATGGCCCTGATTTGCTATCAGTGGGGGAAGTATTCAGAGATACCTCCTGTGATCTTTTTCTGGAGATGTCATATATGCCTTCCAAAAATAACCTATTTTCAGCAGCAGATAATTCATCCACTGTTTCAAAGTATAATCTCAAAATCTCAATACTTTGTTTCATTTCTTACTCAATTATGTCCATAATCCCTTAATCTACTGCTATACTTGCTTATTCATGTATTCATTGAACTGTACTGGGAAATACCTTGTTGAAAAGAGAAGTTATCACCAGTTATTTTATGATGCAGTGTAATTGCAGGGTAGTACCTGCATAATTGGGGAGGGAGAGGGAAAAGTAACTTGTCAATTTTATTGAAACTTATCAGGAACTCAGCATAAAACAGCCTAAAAGATTTGATTTCCAAGACCAGCCGAGTGCCTCTCCCCCAGAGTCTGCCCAGTTGAAGAAGTAACGAGCCACACTGACGACTGAAAGTCTTGGCCAGAGGATCACTGTGCGGTGACAGGATATTCTGGCTGCAAACACGGACTGGAGAATATTTTTCTTACTGTGTCAGACAGTACGGGAGAGGAGATGCACAGTACTGTAGCTCTTTGCTTAGTCCCGTGTGAGTAATGTAAATGTTTTCTGGTTTTCATGTTGGATCCTTGAGGAGGGGGAGCCTGGAGGAGGAGGAGAACAGCTGTGCATCTGAACTGGCTTCTGACGAATCAGCACATTTACCTTGGACACCATCCTGACCTTCAAAATTCAGGGGAGAGCAATCAGTCCTGACAAGAGGTCTCTTTAGGACTTTTAGATTGTGTTTATTCTCCCTCTCTCGTATTTCAATTACCTAAACGTTTATATAATTCAAAAACCGATTTCAGCGCAGCAAAGAAAGCTATAGACCAGATGCTGTATTTCCTTTGCTATGTAGCCCATAACTAACAAAGCAACAATTTCTTTATTATAGGGTGAAAGCGTATCTTAGAAATACGCTGTCAGTGGTGTCAAGAGGAATGTGGCATGCTGCACCATATCTGAGTGTTAATACTTTCATTTATTTTCAAATAGTTTGCAGAGCAGCCGACACCAGGCATAGAGACTGTGCACAATTAATTCAAATTGAATAAATGTCTGAAGGAGTTTTTGGAATTACTGTACCATTCAAACCCTGTACTGTCACTGTAAGGCAAAAGAAGAAACATATGCTATTAAAATTTTTCTTAGAAGAGGCAGTTCACTCGCCCATGCACTGTTTGCACAGAACTTACTCTGGTAAATTTAGGGTACGTGCTATTCTGCATAGCAGTGAAGCATATCCTTAAGTCTCACTGAAATATAGAAGACGACAGGGATTACAAGTCCTTCCTGAGGAGCCGGAACAGAACCCATTAAGGTATTGCAAGTCATGCAATTCAATGCCCCTGAAAGTATAATTTGATTGTAATTCAGGAGGTTACTAAAAGGAAATCCATACTAGGCTGTAAGATAAGCAAAAGCGAGAAGTGTATTTACTACGAGTGGTTAAATGTGAGGTGTGCGAGTCCCTTATCTCTTTTGTCTGCAGTTTATCACCACTGAAGGCAAGTAAAAGGGGAATAATATCTAGTTCACAAGAGAAGATTGGATTAAGCTTTCCCAAAGGTCTTATGGGAGTTATTTCCATTTCACTCTCGCCTGGATTAGCTTAACTCCTTCAGGCTATTTCCAAATCTGTAAAGGAGAGGGTCTTGGTGCATGGGAGGGAGGGGAGGATGGCCAACACGTTGTTTCTTCATGGAGGAATTTGCCTTTGACTTCTGTAAAGGAATTAGGAGACCTACAAAGTCCTACCTGAGTGCGGGAATTCTTTTATTGTGGAGCTTTCTTTTTCAGATTCCTTTTTGCTATGCAAGCTTATTGCTTTGTAATGGGTGTCTCTTATAGGTGTTTATTAGAATCATGATTTATTAGAAGAAACCTGGGTGCTCTCATATCTTGCTGTGGTTATACTCACTGCCCTTGTCTACAGCTCTAGGTACTTCAGCTCAGTTTATGCATGTGAAATAGCTAATGAAATATTGCAGTGGACTTGAGGTGGTTGAGTTTATGTACTATGATACTGAATTTTTTTAATGCTATCTCTTTGTTATCGTGTTCAACCTTGGAACAAGCTCTTTCTAAAATACACCTACATGAAAGGTAGATGCAAGAAGTGTAACACAGAGCAACGTTCCCTTGGCTGCAGACAGGCATGTGAGGATGCCTAATGTGCTGAAAGGGCAGTCTGTCCAAGGTGAAAGTAGAGGCAGCGACATTGATAGAGACCACACAGACACCTGCCAAGTACATGCAAGAGACCGACACCACCAAATAAAAATTACTCAGAGAGATAATATAGAGCACCACATGTTGGTGTTTCCAATTACCTTAACTTTCATTGTATGAATCCGTAACTTTCCCCTTAACTTTCATTGTAGGAATCGGGAGGAAAAGGCAGCCAGTCTTTCTCTGCAGAATCCTACCTGGCTCACTGTGTGACTTGGAAATAGCCCCAGGTTTTCTGTATTTTGTTTCTGTGTGAGCAGGAATTCTGCAGCAGCAGAACACGGTGCATGCTTGGTCCTGCTCTGGCCCAGGGAAAGGATGTCCCAGCTTCTGATATGGTGAAATCCAGTCTCTGTCAGTGCCTCTGTTCCACCTGCATTATATTAGTTTTAGTAGAAATGATGCAGTCTGGCTGCAAGATGCTTCTCAATCATAAGTATTAGTTTAGGCAGGGAGGGTTATGCAAGCAAAGTCTGATTATGTAGAGGACATGATTTTGTGCTTCATGTGTGTTTGCAGCCCAGAAAGCCAACCGCATCCTAGGCTGCATCAAAAGAAGCGTGACAGCAGATCGAGGGAGGGGATTCTCCCCCTCTGCTCCGCTGTGGTGAGACCCCACCTGCAGTACTGTGTCCAGATCTGGGTCCCCCAACATTAGGAGGACGTGGACCTGTTGGAGTGAGTCTGGAGGAGGGCCATGAAGATGATCAGGGGGCTGGAACACCTCTCCTATGAGGACAGGCTGAGAGTTGGGTTGTTCAGCCTGGAGAAGAGAAGGCTCCGGGGAGACCTTAGAGCAGCCTGCCAGTGCCTAAAGGGGGGCTACAAGAAACCTGGAGAGGGACTTTTTACAAGGGCATGTAGTGATAGCACAAGGGGTAACAGCTTTAAACTGGAAGAGGGTAGATTTAGATTAGATGTAAGGAAAAAGTTCTTCACTGTGAGGGTGGTGAGGCACTGGAACAGGTTGCCCAGATAAACTGTGGCTGCCCCATCCCTGGCGGTGTTCAAGGCCAGGATGGATGGGGCTTGGAGCAACCTGGTCTGGTGGAAGGTGTCCCTGCCCATGGCAGGGGGTTGGAGCTAGATGATCTTTAAGGTCCCTTCCAACCCAAACCATTCTATGATAAGTATTTACTGTACAGGTATTCCAATTTTTTTCTTAGCCTTTTTCATATATATCATAATTTGCTTTACATGCATGTGTATGAAGAAGAGAATGCACTTACAGAATATTGTGCTTTACTATTACAGTGACAGCTTAAGCTAGAAGAAGTGATCACAAATAGACACTCATCACTTTCCAGCTAATAGCATGCTGTTTGCAAATGGAACAGGAGAAAAACTCTGCATCTCGGACGCTCTGACAGGTAACTGCGAGGAAGTTTATAACAGCCCTTGGAGCTGAAATGAAGGGCAGCTCTGCCTGCTTTTTCATTTTGAGGATGCAGGCAGTGAGTTTTTCTTGCTCACTAATGGACAGTGCTGATCAGCACAGCATCTTCCCGTTTGTTTCCAACCTTTGATTTTCAAGGACCATGCATTTCTTTTTTCCAACACTTTCCTTATTTCTCTCTGGTTACTGTTGTAACTGCTGTATTTTCTTTGAGCTCCTGGGCACTACGAGACAACTCCTAGATGTTGAATGTTGTCATTTTTGATAAATCTCTGTGAACCACAGAGCTCAGCTGAAACTGCAGCTCAGCATCCTGAAGTGCCAGTTTAATCTATTTCTAGCATTGGAAAAAAGGGGGGGGGGGGGCAGGAGCAAAAAACCTCACAGCTTTATACCAGTAGTAACGATGGGAACGAACTGGCTTTCAGAAAGTAATTTAATCCCTGGAGTATTGGAGATGGCTTTTTGAGAGTAATGTTTAACAGAGCTTCAGGTAGGGGAAGTGTCCTGTTGTTCTGGCTTGTATTAAAAAAAAAAAAAAACCTTTTTCCTCTAGAAGTTCATTAAAGTGCATTTTTATTTTACTATCTTCCAGAGTGAAACTGCAAGTGGAACAGCCTTCTCTTGGAAATCCTGGGTATTGTTTTTGCCTTGGCATCATCGGATCGCTTCTTGTGTACGTGCCTTTCATATTGTTTCAGCTGAGCTTGTGGTCTGGAGGGACTGAGTATTAATCATGATGGTGGAGAGGCCAATGGCAGTTCTTTTTAAGAGATGATTGATTACTCACCAGGAGAGCTAGAGGAAGCTTTTAAAGACACAAATGGGTGCTGGCTACCTGTTTGCCATTGGAAAGCCAGCAAAATTAGGTCTCTATATCTTAGTCTTTGAAATTTCCCTCTGGACTCACCAGAGTAAAAGGACAAATTTCACTACTGTTTTCATAATTCCGACAAATTTCACTACTGTTTTCATAATTCCATCTGGGTTAAGACAGTCCTTAACACAGCAGTTGCCATCAAATTAAATGTCAGACGAATGCCACAGAAGATGAGAATTAAAATTCTGACGCCATGTCTGCCTGGTTCTCAGGATCAGACAGAATTTATTTCCTTGCAGATGCTAATCAGCAGCTTTGCTGGCTCTGGACAGGCACCAGCTCTCCAAGAGGCCGTGGACAGAGTTACTTGCCTGCAGTAAAATGGTAAGACCCATCCTCCTGGTTCAGCCTACTCTCTTTCTCAAGCCAGCAAACTTCATACTTGTTACAGGCTGCTTAAGGACAAGCCCCTTCTTTTCACATATTTTTACTAGCCGATTCCCTCTGTGCCTGGACATCTCTTTTTTTTGTGTGTGTGTTTGGAAACCACTTGTTCACATTAAAACTATTCAGTATGATGTCAAGATTCACGCCCTTTCAAAACAGCATTCCTGTTTTAATGTTTGGGTTGCTTTAGGTTTCTCTCCAAATACCGTTAATTATCTAGAAAATCTGCAAGAGTTATCTATAAGTATATAGAGTACACAGAGGTACAAGTAAACATATCTAGAAGTGCATTTAGGCCAGGTATTATGAATAAACAGGATGACTACCTGTTTAGCATTCAAGTTCATCTATCTAAACTACCATTTTCATTTGTACTGTGGTTGTGACGTATAAATCAATGCCCACAAAATAAAATTGCTTTGTCTAATAATCCTTTGTGCCAGTGTTATCAATAGTTCATTAGTCTTGCTTTGCATCTGTCAATAAAAAGTGCAATTGAGAAAGAGAGAGCTCAAGAAAAGAAGTGAGTATATTCTATAAGGGAAGATGTCTTCCACTTTGGCGACCCTTTCTCTCCTTTCGATTGTAGGCTGCATGGTCTGGCTGCAACGTAAGCACAGCTTTTTTTCTCTTGAAACACCTTAGGGTACGGTATAAGGTTTCATTTGTTCCTGAAGAGCCCAAAAGGGCTCTTGAGTCTCTGGGCTATATTCACACCATGAAAACGCATGTGTGAGAAAATTCCACAACAGGATCAATAATTATTTTAGCTGTCCTTTGGGTTTTGCCACTCATCCAAAAGGCACTCGTGCGAAGGTAAGTTGTGCCTTCCTGGCTAGAAATCAGCGTGCCTCTGACCAAGATGACAGCGTGCTACATGCTGACTAATGAGTGCCCCTTCCTGGGCCATCTAGGTGCTCCTCACTCATTACCCTGGTTTATGTAGCTTGACATGAGAGATTGGATGTTATCCCAGCAAGGTGGCATGGCTTCAGGCGATGATATTTTACTCACATAATCTTGCCAAGTTCATCTTAGCAGCATTTTGTGTTCTGGTTCCTCTCGATCTGTGTCACTGAACTCTACACAAAGTGCCAGAGACAATGTGTGTACCAATTCTCTCTCAAAGTTGACCAAACAAAACTTCAGCACACCCTTGGTAGTTTCAGCTTTTATCAATTAATTAGAACTCTGCATAGTTTGACAAGGAGGTCAAAAAATAAATTGTGTCATTAATTAGATACCAAATAATTAGTGGATGGCTCCTGGGGCATCACTTGATTTCTTTCACCACAATCATTACATAGTTACAGCAAGTTTTACTAATGATCAGCATGCAATAGTTTCACAATTCATCAAACGAGTGGATGTGGAGTAGTGGAGCAAAACATTTGCCGCACCGAGGTGTTTGGAAGTCCCAGTCTCTGCAGCAGTGGTATTCGGGACAGGAGCCTTGGGTGGGTTCAGATGGGATTTCTGGTCACGGAGGGACTTCTCGTGGTTACTTGGAGGTTGAGCTAGGAGGTGCGGTAGCACAGTTGTGCCCATCGTCCTTCAGCCGAGAAACCTCTGAAAGCTGGGTAGGTAGCTGCAGGCTGTAGCTCCACCGTGACCCTATGGTTAGGATATGGGTCGTTTCAGCACATCGAAGAGAAACAGAGCATTTACATAGCCCCATAAAGCGATTGCAAAGACCTCAAGGGTATTGTAGAGTTTATTCTGAAAAAAGTAGCTAAGTGAGACAAAAGCCTCTGGCCTTCTGGTACTCTAGAAACAAGTTTTTTGACGTATACGTACAATGTTAAGTAAACCCACTGAAAAGTTTTGCCTGAAAAACTATTTTGTCAGCATATTGTTTCAATGAATGTTTCATGAAAACATTTTGATTTCTTCAGATTTTCCTGTTAGAAAAACATTGATTGTGGTTTTGGGTAATTCTAGTGCAAGAAAATTCTTCTTCCAATTTATTTTATTTCCTTTTCCTTTTTGCCACAGGAAAAAGAACAGAAGATTGAAAAGTTGTAATGTCTTCAGAATATAAAAACATTTTCTCGTACCCTTTGTTTCATAATGTACTGCTGAAAATGACTAATGGAAAAAACCCTAAAAAATTTGCAAACAGAAAAAAAAAATTACTTTGAAATTTGTCACAAGATATGTTTTCCTTTTCTGAAAAGTCCATTTTATTCGTACGTAAGTTAAAAAAGCGATCTGGTACTGCTAGGCTACCGTTGAACAGAAAAGATTTGTATATAAAGCACTGAGTGATTTTAAACTTCTTGTGTTATAGTATTTTCTATCAATATTTCATCATAAGAAGTCAGTGCGGTGACTTACTTTGAGTCTCGCTTTGCTGGCGCAGGTAAGTTGTTGCTCTGTTCAAGTGTCATTCTTCGATGGTCTTCTCTGCTGATAAAAGTTAGCAAAGGGAATGAAAAGGGACAAATGCTCATAGCTATCAAGAAAAACAAGGAGAGAATGAAAGAGCTGTAGTTCTTCTTGAAATGACGTCTTTTCCCTTCTGGCTGCAGGAGTCCCCGCAAGCCCTAAGCATGTGTCCCACGATTCATGCGCCCACCGACTCCCAGATGCCGAGGTGCACCGCCGTGGGCAAATGAATACTGCCCGCCACCGCCTTCTCCTGCAATTGCCTTCTTGGACCGTGGCAGAGTGAAAAGCAGTCGCATTAGCAGGTGATGCTCCGGGCTTATGAGGAATGCTTGAAAATCTGTATTCGTGAGAGTTAATGATCGGAAATTTCTAATCTTCCCTCTGCTGCAGGCCAAATGCAGATGTTATTCAGAAAGATTATCCAGTAGGGTCAGATTAAACTGAGCTTTCCTCAACTATCCTAGATTTTTTGGAATAAAAACTCCCCAGTGTCCTCACCCCACCAAAATAACCAATGTTGTCTCCGGAGCTGCAGCGTAGTGCCACGTGGTCGGTTGACGGCAACTGCAGCAACAGGCAAGACTAAGCATTGGGGAAACGGGACAGTTAGAAGGTAGGAGGATATTTGGCACATTTATCCCCTGTCTGCTCCTTGTGCGGCTCTTCCAAAACCTGACTATAGCTCTGACTGTCACACTGTGTTTGAAGACCCGATCCAAGAAATGACTCAGGGCCCATCTCTGTTGCCAAATAACTTCACTCCGTTGTTTGCTCCTGGTCTTCGCCATCTGACTGTCCATGCTAGATGCTGTTTTGAAGCGAGCCAGCTAGTTCCCTCCAAGAGGAAGCTCTCCAGGGCTGCTGTCACAGATGCAATGCGTATTCTCATCATGATGCTGTCTCGCAGCTCTGATGAGCTGTGAAACATCTCTGGGATATCATCTCTGCTCTCTTGGACCGACGTCGCCGTTCTGCCGTAGGATTGCCTTGCGGGTCCCAGCGGGTGTGCGGTGCGGACGAGGCCATCTCATCCAAGAGGGATCTAGTCCAGAGCCATGCCCTCAAATCCCGTAGGCCAGAGAGGGAAGAAGTTGTTCAGGGTTAGACTGATGAGCGTACAGCAGGGGCCGTTTGCTCTGACCGTGCGGCGTTGCTGTGCCCGTTGCGGGGAGTTGCCTTAGTTGTGAGTAACACGTGGGTTTAGTAACGATTTTAAATTTACAGCATACTGTGAAGGTAACTTTGTATGGGGATCCACAGCCGTATTACTTTTTTTCCTAGTTTTATCAACAAATATAGCCTTTCATAACTGCCTTTTTGCCTTGCGATTTATTTTTGAATGTGTTGTAAATAGCCGGTGCTCTAGATCAGGTCAGTTCCCTAGGGAAATAAATGCATGACACTTATATATTAGAGGTTAAACTCTTCCCTGCCTTATACTCACTGCATACAGCATTCGGGGAAGCGTAAGGCAGGAAAGAACTTGTTACTGTATACAGAAAGTAATTTAAAGAATTACACCAATTACATTTTTAGAAACCTTATTATAAGGTCAATTTATTTCATCAAATGACCAGTAATTAATTTTACGGACGACGTTAAAGAGAGTAAACTCTAAGCTCTCTGCTCTGACTTGGACCTTGGCGGTAAAGTAGAAGACTTGAGCGTACTGGGATTTCAAAGATGTGCTCAGCGTTGGCCGAGTGATGTGTCGTGGTGAAAGAGGTGGTAGGGCAGCGGGGAGAGGTCTGGGCTTCCTTTGGAGCAGCCAGCGGAGGAGCCCGGAGCGGACCGGCCACGGCACTGCCCAGCACGGCACAAGCTGATTTCTCTTGGCAGAAGCCGGCCAGCACGCCTTGCTGGTGCGACACCTTTCTTTTTGTCCCCCAAAGGTTACAAAGAGGGATTCTCCTTGCAGGGAGAAAGACAAAGTATGAGGGATGCATGTAATTATATGGCATTTCTGTTGTTTTTTTCCAGAAATGCTAACTGAGAGCGAGTCATCCAGCACAAGCCACTGTGTGTTTCTTCTCTGCCGTCTGCCGTGGTTGCCCTCTTCCCTGCCTACTCGCGGTAGAAGAATTGTCTTTTTCTCCATCCTGCTAAGCTTTCCAGAGAGCTGATCCCCCTTGTGCCACTGCCGGACCGGTGCCACGAGGCTGCCGAGAAGACGTGACCTGGAGGAGATGGGTGTAAATGCTGACCTCCCTGCAAGTTACCCACCCACTGACGCTTCGGTTTAGCTCCTCACTCAGAAATCTCTCTTGATTCTAATAAAGCAACCAAAACAAAGTGAGGTTTGAAGAAACTGTCATCTGTCTTCTGGGCTGGTGAGACAAAATCACTCTCCTCGCTGGCTGTGGGAATTGTACTCCAAAATTCCACAGCAGTAGACTCTTTCATACTGCTGATGTATATAATGTAATTTACTCCTTTCCCATAATGAAAAATGTTTAGATACAGGTGAAAAAGCCTTCAACCTATTTTGACCCTATGGAAAGTCAAAAGAATAGCCTAACTGATTTAACAGTGCCTTTTTTTTTTTTTTTTTTTTTTTGGAAGGGATGCTATTCATACTTTGGTTTAACAATCCAGCATAGAAGAAAACAGCATGACTCGAGCCAAGGAGAAGAGTAGAGAGAGTGAATAACGACAGCACAAATCAGCAGTAAAGAAGCAGTCTGCTGCAGCACCTGTACAGAAAGCCCGAGGCCAGCAAGGGAAGTGGCAGAAAGATTGCAGTGGGAAATGGCATGGGGAGCACCATATGCACCGAGCACCGAAAGGCTGAGAACAGCATTTTAAGCTATCCTAAAGATGGGGAAATGTCTCTGTCCTTGGGTAAGGGCAAAGAGAGGGGAATTTTTGAAGACGGACAGTTCAAGACCTTACTTTTATCGTTAGGCAAGTGCAGGTTTGCTTTTATTTAAACTAGAGTGTGTTGATGCTAATGAGGCACTGTAGATGTTCACAGGGATGCAGTGTGCAGACAGGAATCTAGCACGGCTGTTGGGTATTTCTTTAGATGAGAAGTGTGTATTGATATGGTTGCATGAAGTTTACAATAAAAAGCGATGCGTTAGTCAATCCAGAAAATTAACCACTTTGAGTGCAAATCAGGGAGAGCTGCTGTTTTGCTGTGTTCACTGTGTTCTTGTTTTAGGTAGGGTTTGATGCAGAAATTGTTTAAAGCAGGAATATGGTTGAATAACATTCTCAAAATAGCCTCTGCTATTACTATTAGGATATTTACAATCTATGTAATGCTAGATTTTTCTACTAAATGCATTTTCTTCCTAATTTTGAATTTCCCTAATCTGCTGAGTCTCTTCCACTTGGGATAAATTAGAAGAAAATGTTTTGTGTGAAATCAAAACAGGTTGTTAAAGCCATCCCACAGGATGCAGGGTTAAGGTTCCTTCACCAAATCAGGCAGACAAGTACGTTACTGTCTTTTCTGTGGGTTTTTTCCCTAGTTTTTGTTTTAAATGAATACTACTGGAAGATGAAGGATGGGCCACTCTACCTGACTTGTTTGGTACCCAAGTCAGGGAGAAAATTCGTGGCAGAGGGTCTTGGAGATGTTGGACAGATAACCTCCCGGTCAGAGATGGCAGCTTCCCGGGATTTTGGTCTGAGTGAACTTCCTTCCTCCTTTGGGTCTCTTCCTTTAATAAGAACATAAAATGAGGTCTTCTGAATGACCTACACGTTTGGCTTCTATTTTTGCTTGGTCAGTATATTACGCCGTGAGCTTAGAGTTGAAAATCAGTGCAAGTTTGCTGTTGACATCAGTGGGGGTGGGAGGCAGCCAGGCACCCCCATGTTAAGGGCATCAGCATCCCAGAGCCAGGCAGGACATGAGGGCTCGGCTGGAAAAGCTCTACCAGAGTCCCATGGCTTTACAATCCATTTACTGGTGGCTGCAAGATGTTTTGCATAGATGCCTTTTCTTCTTACCTAAATGTGAATACATACAGATCAATCAACAGAGCTTGAAAATCTTCCTCGTTCTTTTATGAACAATCTGCTTTGTTATTCCTTTCATGTGTTTTGCACAGAACAAGCCAACACCAAGAAAGTAACTTCTTGTGGATGATCAGAAACAGCTTTCCCCCCCCCTCATTTTTCAAAAGGCAGTACACATAAATTGAATGTTGTCTGTACGCAGAGTTGCAATTTTCCATATATAACCAAGGTGTCACACAGCTCATTATTTCATCATGTTTAGGAGAAAAAATCAGTGTCAACAACCAAGGCTTGTAACTGTCATTGATTTTATTAAAAGTAAAAATGTTTGATCATTTGAAGAATGAAAAAAAATCAGCTCCTGTGTGTTTTAAAATATTTTGCGCTTGGTCTTACCTAAAAGCATCAAAAAGTGAAAAATCTAATGTGACATTATACATTCCAGTGGCCCCTAATAACCAGTCACTCCACCAATTTTTCTAAGTTTATCTTTAATCTACTATTCCCAAACTAATTAAGGACTGAATGCCTTTGGACTGATTTTCATTTTGTCTTGAGTTATTGTGACATCTTTACTACAAATTCTTTTTCAGTCTAATTAAACTCCTGCAGCATAAATGTCATTATTAATATCATCACCTTTGGTGGACTAACTTTGCCTTGGTGTCCTGATAACTGTGCATTGTAGACTAACTCCCTTTCTTCCTGGTTAATATTTGAAAAGTTTGGCTTGAAGTAAGAACACATCAAGGCTTAGCATAGACAGAGAATCCATTAATATAAATATTAATTCAAATTGGTGGGGTTTTATTAAAAAAATCCAGTAGTTATGCTATTATATTAGTTTTCAGAAGAATATTTCAAAACTTGTTTAAAACTTTTCTTTTTATCTGCAGAAATAATTCCTGGATGCTAAGAATTCTAATAATTTGAGGATTAGAAGTAATTCCCACTTACATGGCAAAAATTTCCAATCAAATCATTAATGCAGGTGGAAGGGAGACTCACTAAAAGAATATATGTGGGACAGCAGAAAACTGCCAGAAATGAGTATTCATTTCCTCAACCCAAAAGAAGCTCTTCTGTGGGCTCTCTGCAGAGGACAGGACATCATCCCAGGAATGGTGGGAGCTCAACACAGGACAAGTAGGTGAGTCCCTTTGTCCTTAGCAGGTAAATATAGAAAAGAACTACCATGAAAAAAAAAGAATTTATATGAAAATTTCATAATTTATCCATTATTTGGGCTAACATTATCTTGATAACTTTTTGCTAATCCTGAATTTAATAATGATCTCTTTAGCTCTAAATGCATCAATCAGTAATGCAGAGATTTTCTGAAGGGCACAGGTAACAGTGAATTACCTTTTGTGGGAGGTGTCTTAGGAGTAAATCAACAAATTGATTCCTAGTCTAAAAAAACTGATTAATTTATTAAGATGAAGTTTTGATCTTTGCTCCCTCAAAGTTTTGATGAGCATTAGTAGTATTAGAATTGCAGTTCCAGACATCCAGAACAATCTATTAAGTTAATAGGCAGTGAGAGTTTGAGATTGATTGCTATAATCACAGCATGAAAGCTGAAATTTGTTTTGTAGATATAGATAACTGGGCCAGATTCTGGCACAACTGCAGAGATGTGTGTTACTACAAAACCTGTCTGCTTAAATTCTGATGAACTAAAAAGGAGAATAAAATGCTCTTCAAAAAGAGTGAGGCTCTTATAATTTGACTGTAATAAAATAGTCCTAAATTCTTCTTCACAAGCCCGTATGAGTTTAGGCAAGCCTAAATAAGTATAGGAAGGCTGTTAACCTTGTATTGGTTCTACAGCACAACCTACATCAGCCCCTTGAGAAGCCACGATGCACAGTAGCATCATGGTCTGTACTGGAACGATATAACTAGTGAAGACTCCGGAATCTTCAAATCGAAGCAGAGAGACATAGAAAGCTTGCTACTGCTGTGAAATCCTCCTTCCCACCCCGTACCCACTGTACCAAATCTCTTAGGGACCCGAGGGATGCTCGGGGGGGCTCGGTGGGTGTTGCCCCAACCCTGCAGGCAGAGGCTGTGCCTGCTGAAGCAGCCCTGTAACGGATGGCCAAAAGCTCTCCAAAGACTGATTAAATTGCCAAGTTAATGTATTGAAGAAAGTGCACTTCAATAATTAAATTGCTCCGATGCAATTGCTACATTCTACATTTTTTTTCCTTGCGCTCTTGCTTGTATTTTGACTATCCTTGAAGAAGTCCACGCTTCCAGAGCTTCCTTGCTGCTCCCCGGATTTTACAGGTAAGCCCTCGACGCCGTTCCTTTCTCCGTCTGTCATCGTGAGACTCAAAGGGAGAGGGCTGTCTCCCACGCATTCGAAAGCCTGATCCTGAGCCGTCGACTGAGGCAGGCGGTCCCAACGCACCCCCTCAGCTCAGAAATCCTCTGGTCTGGTTTTAAACATGGTGCAGTGGCTTATCTGCTAAATAAAATCTAAATGAGAAATGTTGATACTTAATGAAGTATAAGTTTGGGGATTTCACATAAGAAAGCTGCTGTCAGTGCTTTAATTTATTAGGGGAGAGTTATGTGCAGATGGTATATACAGAGTTATTTCCTGACTGTACTCCAAAGTAAGTTGATTTGTGGTTTAATGACTTTTATCAAAATGAAATAAGCATTTGATCTTTGGATTTGATCTGGCTATATCTGCAGCTGCTACACCACTACAGCAATTACTTCCAAACTGGGCTTTTTGCCCAGGCAAATGGAGTTCGTCCTTGTTTCATGTCTCATTGACTGTCCTGATAATACACACAGTGGTACTGTAGGTTTTTTCTTCCTCTAAATTTGATAGGTGTGAAAGTAAGAGAGTAATTCACTTTTTTTTAGTATCAGTGTTGTTTCATTATAATACATTTGCTACCACTGGTTAATTTTATCTCGAAGCTGCTCCTAACTAAAATTTAGTGTCAGAATGTGTAATTTTCTCTCCATAATCCTGCTATGCGCTTTTTATAGAGAACCGAGAAATTCATTTATGAATTCTAAATCTGGGAACCCTCGTGGTAATCTTCACATCTGTCTGTGTGGTTTAAGGATGAAGTTGTAGTGATACGTTGTACACCCACACTGGACTAAATCCACTCCTAATGTATTTCCATGGAAGGCAATAGAGTTATACTAGAAATAAATTTACCGCCTTGTATCCATCTCTGAAATAGTGCTTTTTATCACCACTGGCTAACTGATTACTTACAGAATGAATCATAGAATCGTTTAGGTTGGAAAAGACCTTTAAGATCATCAAGTCCAGTGTGTTAAGATTAGCAATTCTTTTTCCAGGACAATACTTGTTTCTTTATTCCCTGTTCAGGACAAGATTCACCCAAGTTCAGCCCCGAAAGCTCCTAGTGAGAGATCATCGTTAAGATTAACAGTTCTTGGCGCTTGGTGCTGCCAGCCGTGACTTTCCCGAGCAGCCTCAGCTCATGCCAGCTGCATTTTTGACCAGAGTGTAGGAGACAGCAGCTAATTTGATGGCTTGCAGCCAGCTCACCTGGGTGAGGACTAACCGAAGCAAGCTGCTGGTTTGCGGTATGCAGTGTATTCTCTGATTAAGGCGATGCTGGATGAGGATGCTCTGGAAACAACCTAGGTTTGCAGCTAGCGGATCTGAAGGCTGCAGATTCACAACGGCAAGGAGGTGCAGTCACCAAGAATTAAAAAAAAAAAAAAAAAAAAAAATTAAAGGATTTTGTTCTCCCCTTGTCTACAGTCACCTTGGGAGAAAGCGTACCGCACTTTGTAAGGTTGGAAGCTAGATTTTAAATTGTCTTTTTTGGCAGGATATTCCTGAGATATGTGATAAAAATGGTAATAACTGGAAAATGACTGGTGAATGAGTTGCCTGTAGATTTGCAGTCCTACCAGAAACTGTGTGAGAAGGCAGTTCATCACAAGAGCTCTGGAAGGTTCTCCTGTGCCAGGGTTGCTGCTGCGTCTTTAGCAAATCAAACGACTTGCATAGTACTTGCTTCTTAATCCAGGAAAATTAAAACCACCAGTGATAGCTACATTGTCTAGCCATCTGCTCTCCCAGGTGCTCCCACGCCTGATCAGAGATGAAGTGATGTGACCTAGAATCCTACTGCATATCTGGGATCATTCCCAGCACAGTCCCAAGCTTCAATCTTCTGCATGACATCAGATAAAGTAAACATCAAGATTTGATGCGAGAGCATATGTCCATTGCATAATTCATTAGAGTTCTTCTCTGGAACTATTTTTAGGTATTTTTCAATCAGAATTAGAGGGTGAGGATTATTCAGGAAAAAAGATAAGAAAATTAGGGGGGGTGTTCAGAAACATGTCCAGGTACTTCTAGGACTGATGGCAAATTTGGCCATTGAGCTATGTGTGTTTGGTTTTTAAATAATTATTTCTGTCTTGGACAGTTCCACAGCTCTTCACGGCAGCTCAGTTGTAAGATGGTGTAAATCCAATAGCGGCACGGGAAACCTGCTCCTTTTTTACTTACCACTGCTGCTAAAACCCCTCTCAGGTCAGACAACATAATTCTTCCTTCACACCAATTTAAGAGCCTTGCCTTGAGGAGTGGAGCTTCGAGTGCGGTTGTTCCTGATTTCCACACGCGAGACACATTCAAAACTATTTACCTGCTGTTTTGCAACGTATCCACTAAGTGTTGGTACAACGGAGCAGGCAGAGTAAATGGTTAGGCTGCCTAGGCTGTGCAAAACGCCTCATAACTGCAAATCATTGCAGCGCTTACAGCTTGTTCTCTTGTGTCAGCAAGAAAATGTAAAATGTATTCAGCTCGTGTGGGGCACCTGGGATGTTCCTGTGTTCTTAGATGAAGGCGGTGCATGCACCCTCTTCCTTGCCTCATTTCACCTGACACACGCAGTGTGAGTGGTTTTGCTGTGAGAAAGTGAAAGAAAAAAACCCCAACCAAAAAACCCAACCCCCAAAACCATATTGTACAGGATGAGTCACTGAAAAGAAATGGAAGGAGGAGCTCTTTTGAGGGCTTTTACATCTTCCTTATTGCTAGGAGACTGCTTCCCATGCGTGCGGTGCTCTTCAGGCTCTCAGCAGCTGCCTCATTTGTACAGCAGCGTTGAGGGCAATTTACGGAGCAGCTTTGTACAAGAGAAGGAGAAGCAAACTTGGATGGGAGCTTATTTTCATTTTTTCAGTCTTTCTGAGACAAATGCAAGAGCATACGGGAGACAACTGCAGGTGCCAAGGAAAGCATCGTGCCCGAAATGTCAGGGATCTTGGGCTGACCTTGGAATGTTGGTTAATGGTTGGACTCGATGATCTTTAAGGTCTTTTCCAACCTAAATGATTCTGATTCTATGATTCTATGTTACTCAGGTTTCGGGACAGCCATGGCTTTCAAAGAGCAGTGCAATTATGTAATTATACCACATTTGGGTTAAATCTGTAGTGCTAGGGAAGCCACTAGTGCAAAAACGTAGTATTGCCAACCACAGAGCCAAGTTTTGGCTTGTCCCTGATGGTCAGTCCATGAGAAGTGTGGGGAACTTACACCATCAGCTACCAGTGCTTTGAGTCCCACCAAGGGCAGATGCTCAAGGCAGCCTTCAGGAGAAAGCAGGAACGGTGGCCAGACCCACCGCCCATGACTCCAGTGTATAAAATTCTCAATTCTGAGTGAAAATTATTCTCTGGGAACCACAGTTTTAATAAGGCACCTGAAGTAAGCTGATTGAGGTTTGGATTGTAAAGGGACAGATCTCCTAGGGTTGTAGTCTGGGTGAGTAAAGACTAAAAAAAACCCCAAACAATCAAAGAGCATGAGAACGTGTGAATATATCATCTAGAAGGGAGTTACTGAGACAACCGTACAATATCTCTTACCGTATTTTTCACACTAATGCCAGATGGCCAGGAATGGGATCCCCCACGTTCTTCTTCTAGTCTGAGAAGACAAGAAAATAAACAAGGAAAATGTCTGTGATGGTATTAGTTGGCTGCCTGATAAGTGAGTCATTGCTTTTGATTGCTGAAATAATTAGGACTGCTTTCTAATTTGATTACCGTGTTATCCCTTCCTGCTCTGTTCAGTCCTGCCCCACAGATCTCAATCATCCTTTTGGTTCCTGCTCCTCCCTCGTGCTCCCTGCTTGTGACTAGTGCCAAGTTTGGGGACGGTAGCCAAATGTCAGGTGCCTTCAGCACTGCGCTGTATCAATTGACTAACAGACTCCAGCAGATGTAAACAGTATGTCAGAAAAGCTTTATTCAACAAAAATTAATACTTAGAGGAGCCATCTCCAGCAGGTCCCAAAGGCAGGCCAGATGGTCACCGTTGGCACGGGCCGCCAGCTTGCAACCGGCCAGCAGCTTTGCCCCAGGGATTCCCGCTTGGTGTCTTCACACCAGCGTGGTGACATGGTCTGTGATTCTGGAGGGTTCCCTTTTTAATTGTAATTGTGAGAAGCCGGGAGCTATTTATGAGCGCTGACCCCCGTGAGTAGCCGTGGAGCACGTGGCTGTCCCTTCTCCTCCTCCACCGCCACGTCCAGGAGCGAGTAGTCCCTTGTCAGGCTTTCGTTTCTTGCCATGACAACAAAGCTGTCGCACGATGAAGCTCTGATAAGAGGTTACCGACAAGCCACATGCGTTTGCCCACATGCTTTTGATCAGGGACTCGTCGCTGTCGCTGCCTTCTGGCTGGCTGGACTTTGAAAGTGGCTTTGATCCATCTGTGCCAATGAAACGGAGTTGTTTGAAGTCTTTGATCCTTTCTGTGGGCACGCTGTGCCCAGGAAACTTGATGGGCCCAGAGTATTTCTGAGGATTTCTTCCATTTCAGGAGTCATGAAAAATGAGATGCGGCAGCTCTTCCCGTTCACTTGTTTGTGTTGTCTGAGTAGACCCAGGCAAGGGCATTTTACACCAGTGGGTATGTTGGTGGTGATACTCATCCCTCTGTTGCTCCCATCATCTACAGGACCGTCCTGTGAGTTACCAAGACTCAGTTGCCCTCCAGCTACAGGACAAGGTTGCAAGGAATTACAGGAAAAGAAACACAGGGCAGAAATTTTCAGGTGTGGTCTTGAGAAAGATGGAAATTTTGGCAGAACAAGGTAGACATGTTAAAAAATATTGCCGTGGGTTCGTTGACAGGCACAGACTCCTCGGATGAGACGAGAGCCCATGCAGGTGTGGGGTGCCCTGTGCTCAGGTTTTATTTCGGAGGTGCTTGGCACACTGTTTGGTCCCATGCTCCCCCAGATCCCTGGGTTCATGCCATATGCATGTTCTGTGCGCACACATTTATTTTTAAACTATAATATGCTATGTTTCCTACCTAGCTAGTGTACTAAAGCAATTTTGTTCCGTAGCAAATAAAGGAAATAAATGAGTAAGTATAAATGTGTTTCTTAACAGCCTTGTTTGTGACAAAATTGCGAACCAAATCTTCACATGACATAGGGCTGCAAGTATTCGAGTCACATTTGGACAGCAAAGGCCACTGCACGCAGCTTTAATTACAGTATTTCTCTCAGACACAGTCTTTCTCTCATGTTTTTCAGAACATTGTTTAAAGAACTGATGAAAGGGCTGAAAACTTTTCAAACTTTCCTTTTCTTAGGGTCTCTTCAGCTCAGTCTTTCATCACAGAGTCAATAAACAGTTGAAAAAGACTCTTCTGAACTGCAGCAGGAGGGAGGAGGAAGAGGGGAAATTAATGATATCACCAAATTGAAACTCTTTCAAGTTCCCTTTAATTGCAGAGGGCACAGGGAGCTCATTCAGTTTTGAGTTCTCTGATCTCTTGCTCTCCCCAAAGGGACCAGTCTTCCTCTCCTCCCACGTTGCATGTGATTTTCCCGGGGCGTCGAGCCCGGCAGAGCGAAACGGGGCGGACGCCCGGCTCCTTCCTCGGGGCTCCTCCGCGGCGCAGAGCCCTTCCCGGTGGGATTTTGGCAGTGGAGCAGCAGCCCGGGCTTCCCGCAGTTTGGGGAAGGCAGGGCCAGGTCAGTAGAGCAGCACTCCTGCAAGCCCCGAGGTGTTTCTCTGGGTAAGGAAAGGAGAAGGGGGTCTTTAGAGAGGGCAGAGTAAGTAAACCTGGGCCACGAGCAGCCCTTGCGCCCACCTCTGAGCACCCTCTGCCTTTCTAAAGCGTGGCCCTAAGACTATCTCTTCCACTATCCTCCTTGCTCTCCAACTGCACTCCTGCTCGTAACTGGGACCTCAGCAACGCGTCCCCCAGGACTCCAGCTTTCCCACGCTGCACCCTAATTTTAGGTAGGGCTCTGTGTGCTCTTCTCCCTCCCGTGGTCCCACACCAGGGCTGGTCCACCTTCATCGCCTGACCTTCGCCTTTGACCTCTTCTTTGCAATAACATAGGAATAAAGTCCGATGTCCTCTAAACAAAGCTCTTATCACCTGATTTGAAGTGGTGCGACCTTTCGTGCAGCCCTGGGGTGCCTGAGCTGTGACCAGACCCCGCTGGGCTCCTGGGGTGCCCCGGCCTCACGCTGGTGGTCGCGCTGCCATTGGTCTGGGGCACCCACCACGCAGGGATGCTTCCTACTTATTTAGGCACCTGGTAAGCCGTTCTGTCTATTTTTTGTCTTTCAGACAATAAGATAAAGGCTTTAGAGCGGAAAGGGGAGGATGTGGGAGGGTACATCACATTTAAGTTTATTGTATTTCAGCTAGATAATGAAGACCAGTGTGCACGCAGAAGCATTTTGGCATTATTTTAGGAGTCTCTTCTAAATAGCTGGCTTCCTTAGGAAGAAATTATGACACTTTCTGAAACCTTGTGAAATATTGTATTTGTTAGAAATGTCCTTAGGTGGTATCTTTCCATCTCGTCAGTCCTGGTTAAACCCAGGCTGTGGCTGGCAGGCACTGCTGGTTCGGTGCCTCACCTGCCCAGCTGTGAGATGGTGAGAGTTACATATCCAAGTAGTCCAAAGTTAAAAGAGAAAACAATAAAACCCCCAAGACTGTCCCAATATTGCCACTGCCCACCAAGGAGCTGCTCAACTAAACGCACCAAGAGCGCCCTGGTTGTCTTTGTGTTGTGGGAAGTGTCAGTGTAACAGGCTGAGAACTGCTCAAAGAGCCATTCCCACCATTGAAAAAGCTGAGGATTATAATTGCAACAGGTCCATGGGCAGAAATATGAAGTATAAAGCTTTAAATTCAAGTCATGCTGATAAGTATAACAAATAAAGAGACCAAATTCCCTTAAAAAATGGGATTACGGAGGCTGTGGGGAAGAAATATTTTGAAGGAAGTTAAAGAGAAGTTAATCTGCTTTTATGTAATTTGTTTCCCTATTCTTCCTGAACTGGCTTGCTTTGGAGACAGCTGTTTTCAAGGTTTACAGCCGTGCGTATGGTTAGGAGGGCTGGAATTGGCAGCCGATCGCCTGACAGAATAATGGCTAACTGGAAAAATAGCTGGGTATATAATTCACAGATGATACGACCACATCAAAATCAGTGGAACACAAACTATTCATTTTTACAGTCTCCAGATTGCTGTCTGTTGTGATCTGTTCCTCCTGATTGCTCCCCCGTCGCGCTGCCGATCACCTCTCCTCCCACCGGCACCCGTGGCGGGGAGGACAACGACGAGCCTCAGCGCCGCGGGGCAGGATACGACAGACATCTCAATTTCTGGAGAATTTTATGGTTTAGATATGGATGGGAGCCAAAGCATCGGTATCACCAGGTCCATGTCTATGCAGAAAGTGGGTCTGCACATCGGCAGCGTGGTGGGTGCCCCGAGGTCTGTAACCCATAGCTCGTTCCTCTCCCAACCACCACCAGGGCTTCCAGCCCTGTGGGATCTCCTGGGGCTCTGACAGCCCCACAGGTCTCGTACCTCCAGCTCTCAAAGCTCTCCTTGCTCTGAAAGGAGCCAAACAGCCTTGGTTGGTACGTTTCCAAACTTTGAAATTGTCGGGGTTTGAACCCAAACCGGCTAAGGTGAAGCAATTGCAAAAACAGCAATAAAACTGGTGAAGAGACAGTTTGGTTATGCCAACAGTATTTAACCTTCTGCAGATATCTCTGTCTTTCCTGTTGGAAAATTGTCTGAAAAAAGTTGCCCTTCAAAAAACAAGTGCTTTTCTGAATGTACTGTTATTTTAAATCTGGGCAGAACTTCTTCTTCATGCTGTTTTTCTCCCTCAGTTATTCTCAGGGGTGGAGATGACAGTAAAAAGGGTGAGAGAGTAGGAACCATGAAATGCAGACGTGGAATCTGGAAAAAAGGGCTTTTTCTAAAAACTGGAAATATTTCATCTCCAAATAAATGGCTTTCTATACAAATATCCATTTATCGTGAATGTACCAGTTCTTATTTTCTCATTGGAAAAAAACCAAAAGTGTTTTGTAAAGTCTTCTGTCCCTCTCCCCAAAAAATAGAGGTGTGGGAAAACCCAAGGGCGCTGGGAGGTGATTCATGTTGTAGCACACAGCGACTGTATCTGTTCATTCCTGCGATTACAGACGGAGGAGGCTTCTTTCCTCACAAATGTCCACGTTACCCTTGAGGTGATCTGTATAATCCGTCCTACGCTGCGTGTTGAAAAGTGTCCATGTTTGAGAAACAAACGGCAGTCTTATTGAGGCATTAGTCTCAGTTGTATTCTGAAGATTTTATTGGGCTCAACTCTTCTCAACTCCTCCAGACACTACCACTCCGTTTGTTATCCCTCGCTTAGGGAATTCAGCTGGCCAGCGTGAACTGCCGTGAAGTTTTCTTGTCACAAATTCATGGCTTCACCAGGTAAGCAGTATGTTACATTTGAAATATATTCTGTATGGGTTGGAGAGGGTCACGCCGCTGTTGAACCTCTCCAAAGAGCCCAAGCAGCACACAGGCTGGTGTGGAGCTCTGATAATATTGATTTCTCCAGCGGCATTGTGTTACAGAGTGTGGCCTTGCAAAGAAGGAAATTACTCCGGTGGTCGCAGTAAGTGTAAAAACTGCCATGTCATTTAACAGACACGGTGCCAGGGCTTTTATACAGTGTAATCCAACTCCTCCGAAATTCTGCTGAAGGATGCTTGAGCTAACAAGGCTCTGCGCTCTCTGATGAAGCAAGCCATGTACATTAGCTTTATTGTCAAGACATGGCACAGAGCATTTATTGCTTTTGGCTCGTGTACAGCGTAGGATTATTCTGTGAGTTTACACAAGACTGTCTATTTGTAGTTGAAAGTGAATTATTTGCTCATTAGTGGTTCAGAAAGGTCTGCTCGCTCCCACAACGTGAGACAGCTTGGGCTTCTCTGTGTGATGAAACGTGCTTTGCTTTAGCCCAGGCTCGACAGACTCAGCACCTTCAAGGTGGCCCAGAGGACATGGGATTAGGAAAATCTGCAACTATTGTAAGAAGAATATTAATCTCTTTTTCTTTTTTTGTTGCTCTTGCTTGCAGCATTACCATCCCACTCCGAGGGTGGTGGGGACAGAGAACAGCGATGCTCTGGCTGGCCTCAGCCTCTCCTGTCACTTGGTCTTCCTCAGCGTAGCAGTTCTGGGGAGCTCAGCCCAGCTTCCAGTAACCTGCCATGGCCTCGGATTTTATACTTGCTTTGTCCCTCTCAGAAAGCGTTCTCTGAGTCAGAAAATATGGCAGATGGCAGCTTGTGAGAAGACAGCTCTTCAGTGCCAGATTTAAGCGAGTATGTAAGTTTTCATTATATATTAAAAAAAAAAAAACAACAAAAACCAACAAAACAACAACAGTGCTATTTTGAAGGGAAATAGGAATATGCTTAATACTTCCCTGAGCTGGCGCCAGGTGTTTGAGCCCCAGTCGACTAAAATTCCTTAGGTTTGATCGGGGCAGCACACCGCACCATGGCCCACCCAGCCGCTCACGTCCTTCGGCCACAGCGTAAGCGGCTGCACCCAGCAGTGGGATTCGCAGCACTGCCGGGGGCACGGACACGGGGGCACAGACAACCTCCAAGCCAGGCCAAAAGCCGGTGAGCTTGGGGGGGGGGGCTGTCAGCTGAAAACCACATCCCACCTTTTCTGCTGGTCCCCCGGGACACCACGCAAACTCCGTGAAATTGCAAAGCTGCTTTTCTGAGTGTTTCGCGGGAACTTAGGCAAGCTTTTGGAAAAGAGCGTGAATTTTCCACTGACCCATATTTATTTGTTTCGTGAAACTGCAGCACTGCAACATTATAGTCTTTTGTCCTACTTTTTTTCTGAAAGAAAATATTTATTAGGCTTTGAAGAGGAATATTACAGAAGCTGGTACTGTACAGTAGGCTTAGCGTATTTTGCCTCTCCTAGCTGGAGCACTTGCTGTTCGCCTTTTCTCTAAAGAGTCATTTCTTATCACTGCCAACCTCCACGTGTTCATAGAAAAACAGGGCCAGACTGCTCTGCCTCAACACGGGCAAATTTCGGATTTTCAGTTAGCTTTTTTGGTATGATTTCTGTCATTCAAGGGTGGAATATCTAGAAATATGAAAACAGTATTGTTATAATGAGCTGCAGCAATCCTCTACTGCCAGTCCCATCGGCTGAGCGATGAATGCAGGAAACCACTGCCCAGATGTGGGCAGCTGTATGGACATGGAAATTGATGGATATTCGAGGCATGGATTCCTGCAGGGGCAGCTTATTTGTGTGTGGACAGGTGCAATGCTGGGGATAGACTTGAGACAAGTTTTGCACTGCTCTGACTTCAGTGGAAGGAAACTATTTTATAGCAGAGACTGAAAACGCTGGTGGGAAAAGCTGTAGACGATGACCTCAGAGCCTGGTGTCTGTTCACTGCATCGTTGATCTGTAGGACCATGGTTTTGTGTTCTACTTTCTTTCTATTTTATCTGTTTAAACCCCTGGGAACAAGGATTAGTCTTTACTTTGAGATTTTAATATTCAAGGATAGATTAATGCAACAGTGTTCTGATGTTAGATGACCATTAAATACTAAATTCTGTTGAATCCTCCAGCAGCATTAGTCAAATCAAGCCCTAAGTCCTAAAAGCTTTATACTTTCTCCAAAATAATTACACCACAGTATCACCTTTGAAGCCATGTTGTTCTTTGTTAATCAATAAACGAGCAATTCCTGGGTACGTCAACTGGAGAAGCTCTAGCCGGGTTAGTCGTGGCCTGTCCTTGGCCAAGCCGTAAGTGAAAAGCAGATTCTCGTGGCTGAGTTACAAAACCACTAAACAAAATGGAAATGTTGATGTTCATTATTGATTTTATTCTTTGCTGCCATGGAATGGTGCTAGTGGGAGCTGTTGTAATCAGATTACTTTAAAACTTACTTACAGAAATTGCTTAATTTATCCCCCCTTTTTCCTTTCCCAAAGTGGTACAATATCAAGGTATCAGCTGTGTTTCTTGTAGAACAGCCCTTCTCTTTTTGGTTTTCTCACTGTGTTTGTGTAATTCATTTCTTACCACTCCCTATGATCTTTTAAAAAAAAAAAATTGCATGTGTTTTATGTCCTAAAGTAATCACTCATATCTGTTATGGAAAAGAATAGACAATGATTGTTGAAGATGTAACCCCCAAATGCTTCCAATTTCTGGACACTTCTATCAAAAACTAAATTTACTAAACATTCATCTAGAACTCCCGATGCTGTCAAGTCCCAGATATGTGCCTGGACAGCCTGTATGTCTTTGGGATTCAAGTCAGACAGGCTGATGATACCAGTTTAAGTGAGAATGTGGGAAATGCTGCATTTTGAGTGATCTAACCTCTCATGATCTGTGAGGTGAAATGGTTTTTCTGATTTGATTCTTTACTGCCTTCCCTGTTTTGCATCGGATCAAATCGGGTGTGAAACGATAGGAAACCCAAATGGCGGGTTCACCTGCCCACCCTTCGCTCGTTCGTAGCGCTGCGAGCGATTGCAGCCAGCACAACAGAGAAAGAGTAATTAGGCCTTAATTGCCCCCGATTCGTCATATGTAATGTACCAATATTACTGGGCTAAGTGTCCGGGGAAGCCGTCCCCCGTCGTTCATGGAAGGTGTTTGTGGGGCTGGAAGCCGAACGGCCGGTTTCGTCCCAGCACAGGAGCAAACCCCGCTCAGCGCGGCGGCTCGGAGCCGTCCCCAGCCGTAATCGCGCCGTGTTCCATGGGCAGCGCCGGGAACGCGCGATTCCCGCGTTTCCCTCGCCATCTCCTTGCGTTCTGCTCCGACACCCCTGTTCACGTTCACGTCGAACCTGGCTCTCCGTCCTCTTGAGCCCGCGGTGGATCCCTTGAGCCCGAGGGAAGCAAAGGGTTCCGAGGGGGACGAGCTACGGCCGCGCTCAGCCCTGACACCCGGCCGAAAGCGCGCCAGCTCCTCGCAAAAACATGTCCTGCCGTGGTGGGGAAGGCCTGCCTTTCGAATGAACGAGACTTTTAATCTCTGGAGCCAAAGTTAACCCTCTCCTTGCTCTGTCCTGGCCGCATTCCCCGCCATCACTTGGCAGCCAGCGGCTCCGAACCCAGCAATTCCCGTCAGTCTCCCCCCGACCACCACCGACCGCCTTTGAAAGGAGTAACGAGGTTTTGCTGACTGAGCTGGATGGCAGCAAATCTTGATACCTGCCTCTCATCGCCTGGCTCGTGGGTTTATAATGATGTATTTACTCTAGCACCTAGAGCAAATGAATTATATTAAACCTCTGCAAATGGTCGTAAATATGATAGTCTGTGTGAACTGAGGTAATTGCCTGCTTTATATATGTGTTTATCTTCACTACATTGCATACACAATGTGCATTATGTCAAAAAGATGATAAAGGGCGGCCATAATGCTCCTGAACTGCATAACTCTTTTTAGTTTATGACTGAGGCTCGGTGTTATCTTATGCAAAGTTAGCTGCAGTAGGTTTAATATAAATTAACATACTTACAAAATGTCAAGGAGCATTAATTGACAATTTCTGAGGCCTACCTCGCTAAATACCAATTCAGTTCTGAAACCTGTCTCTGCAAGTTTAATGTATGAAAAATAATGCTTATTCATGAGTGGCTTATGTAACTTGGAATTAATTACATGGCAGCTAGAGCTAGCTGTTACAGATGGTCTTTCCATAAAACGAGATGCCGAAAATAAAGTTTCAAGCCCCACAAGGGAACTTCTGGGCTGGGTATTCAGCACTTTGGAAAACCAGGGCACATCATCTTGTGTGTAAATATCGACTTACTAACCTAATTCTGGACCCACTTTTGAAAGAGAACTGGCATATATAAAAGCATTTAACTTCAGCAGCTTCTCCTTCATTTTGAATGAGTTCTGGCAGGCGGGGTCTGCGGCCGAAACCCGGCGTGCTCCCCCGCCATTCTCCTCATCTGGAAAATGGAGGTGACCCTGAATATCTCCAGCTGAAAAAGGTGAAAAAAAGCTAAGGTTTCTTTATTTGAACAATTAGGAAAGTGTTGGTGGGTTCCTTTGCCTGCCCTACAGCCTGAGCAGTGTTACAGCTGTAATGGGCCAGTGTGGAGGTGCTCAGAGGAATGCTAATTGTTGATTAATATAGGCCTGGGTTATAAAAAACCCCAGGTTCTCTCTTTAATGCTTTTTGCTAGGCACCAGGAAAGCGCTGACATCTCTACAAGAAGGTTACCTGCTCCCCTCTCCAGCTTGTGCCGCTTCCAGCAGTGAGTGCGGTCAGCTCAGCACCGCAGCGTGCCTGCTTTCAGAGCTCGTGGGAACTTTATTGCCTGCCTAAACAAAGTTAAGTACGGCTGAAGGATGAGATATTAAAGCATTTATTGATTTTCCTTTAATATTTTGTTATTTCTTTTCCATCAGTACAATATTTTCTTTATCTAGTGCACTGCAGTATAAGTCTGTTCCCAGAAAATTATGCCCATAATGTTATTTTCATATATGGGCATACAGATATAAAATGAAAGATTGCCTGTAACTCACTTAAAATAAATAACACAAAACACCATCTAGGAAACCCTGCTATCCGAGCTCAGCACTCTGCAGCTATCCACGCTCCGGTTACCCGAGTGGGAGTGGGGAAGGGCAGACTTTCCCAGAGCACGGCGTGGAGGGATGGGTTTCCTTGGCATCAGAGGAGGTTTGCAGCGTTTGGGGCCCCAGAGCTGTGCACTAACAGGTTTCTATGGCAACTGGCTGGTAAAGCTGGGGATGGGGGGGGACCTGCCCTGCTGTACCTGCAGCTTTTACCTTTTTTTTTTTTTTTTTTTTTTTAACCAAATAGGCCATTCTTTCATGTTTTTCCTCTTCTCTTTTGCATTGCTGCTGTTGGAACACAGGGTTTATCTTCTTATCCTCTGCTGCTCACGAATGTCCTGGGAAACTCTGTGAAGGGCCGTAGGGCACCGGGTGCGTTTGCCTGTGGGTGCTTAGTGTTATCGGTGTGGATCACCTTCAGTGTGTTCGAGATTTGTTTGTGTTTCTCCCTCATGCCCACACGGGACACCAAACCCTTCCCGTTTCAGACGTTCCCTGCTTCTTCAAAGTACAGAACTTACGTTTCCTTCTGTCCGCCTCCTTCATGCTGTCTTTGCCAGAGATTAGAAGCTGAGGGCAAAGATGCAGATTATCAGATCCATAGGAAGAAGCAGCTGTCGGTTTAATTTGAATTACCAGCAAGAGGTGACGAGCTGCCTTTGGGGATGAATTACGGGCTGGACCAGTGGCCGGTGGCGCGGACTGCAAGGATTTCCCTGGGCAACCTGCTGGAGCTGCCCCTGCTTGAGCAGGGGTGGGATGGGACGGTCTCCAGAGGTCCCTGCCAGCCCCGGCTGTCCTGTGACACGGTCAGCGATATAATTTTGGAGTAGAGCCTACCCCACCATGCTGGTGGTAGTCCAAGTGCACAGCAGGAGGTAGTCCACGTCCCTAAGATCTCCCCAGAACGGGGAGGACAGGCGGTGAGGAAGGATGGGGTGAAGCGGAGCAGTTCCTCTTTCCCCTAAGTTAAGCCTTCCCCTGAGGTCAGTGGCAAAAACGAGATTAGAAACAACCTTCCCAGCTGGCAGCAAGCGCTTCTTCCCCTTAACCACCCTGCCCTTGTCTTTCTGCTTGATTTCTCATCCCCTGCTTCTCCCATCCAGCCATCCCGGTGACCCACGGGGAGACAAGCCTCTCCCTCTTCAAACCTCCTCGTGTCCTCGTTGTTCGCTTGGGCTTTGGGGGGTTTTGTTGGTTCGGGTTTTTACTTTCAACAGCAACACTGTGAAATGTCAGGAGGTGCCACGGATGCCGCCTGTCCTCCCCTCGCAGTGGGAGGCAAGCCGGCAGGGCTGGTGGCGGTGGGAGAGCGAGGACCACCAGCTGGAGCCCCTTGAGGCTTTTTTGGGAGCAAGCCAGGCAGGTACGTGGCCCTAGCCGGGCAGAAATACCGTTCAGCTGCAGCACACGCAGACGTACAAAGCGCTCCTTCCCGCGTGCCTGCAGCGTTCCCACCGCGATCGTCTCCCATACTATACCATAACGGGGTCTAGTTTTATATACAATACCAGTAATCATTTTGTCTTCTCTTGCTTGAAACGTAAAAAAAAAAAAAAAAAAAAAAAGCTTTAACCCATCTGCGAAGCAACTGCTTCAAATTAAATTTTGTGATAAAAACGAACGAAGCGTAATTGAGAAGAGACAAGAGAAACTTGCCCTGAGAACAGAGCGATAAGAAATTCACTGTGACAATGATGCAATGTATATTGTTCCTCTACAGCGCACCAAATGTCCCTGCTGTCGGGCTGCGCTGTCATTAGGGCAGTTTGCTGCTGTGATTGTGAATCTTAAAACATGTCTTTCCCTTTCCGTGCGAGACCACTCCTCTACGATCTTATGCGTGCTAATGAAAGAATTAGGCTCAGCTATCAGGAATTAAGCAAAAATGTACTGGCACGTGTTCCTAGAAATACTGCTGAAAGAAAACGTCTTTTACAGAGCTGCTGCAATGCTTGCTGCAGGTATGAATATTGCAGAGCGTGCAGCCTGTCTCTAGTGGGCTGCTTGACCATGAAATTGCCTGTGAAATGGGACTCTATTGTTTATCATGCTAATTAGTAACCCAAGGAGTTTATTTAAAGGTCACTAGAAAGCAGCGAGAAATATCATAGTGTGTTACTGGGAGAAAATTCAAGAAGCCATAGGGGGTTTGGATTATTTAGTAGAATATTATTCCTAATATTTAAGATAATTTGTGAGATGTGCATTAAATTAATAAGGGAGATGAAGGAATGTTTTAATATAACTTAGTGTGAAAATAGCCTTCATAATTTATTTTATTCATAGATTTTTGCATCAAAGGTCCTATAATGATTAATTTTCAAACTTGCAGGTTTTAATAGCAAAATAAGAAATAATAGCTCCAAAGTTCCTTTGAAATACTTAATGAAATACTGTTCTTTAGAGCATTAGATGGCTTTCAAATGCCACTAGCACTTCAAAGAACAGTATTCTTTACAATATTTCCATGCAGTATTTCTATTCCGTTTTCTCCACTGTGTACAGCTGGCTCACTTTATGTAGCACAGAAATATTTTCAGGCAAAGTATTGTTATATTCCAACAAAACACTGGACTGAAAAACTGTACCGAGTACTCGATAGGGTTGAAGTTTAAATGCAAGTTAATTTGATGTTACAGAAAGGTTCCTTGGCCTTCCAGATTCCCAGACAAACTTAAAAAAAAAAAAAATCAGTAGCTAACAGATGTAATTATTGTAGCTGTTCATTGCTTTATAGGCCAGACCGCTGGAGGAGGAGCAGCACAGCAGGTTACTGGGTCACAAGCAAGTGAGAAAGAAAAATCCTTCATCAGAGTCAGGTCCAGTAGGGAGCAAGTAAGTCAAAGCTGGTTTTGTCTGTTGAGCAGAAGAATTGGAAATTAAGGTGGGATAACTTAAGCAGTCACCACCCTGGGTGGAGGAGGAGAGGCTTCTCCTGCGAGTGCAGTCCAACAGGCTGACGGGCACGTGCCTGACGCAGAACCATGAGAAGACTGACAGACCCCCCGATCCAAATGGGTTTTGTAGGAAAATGCACAGCTTTCCCCACAGACAAGAGATACATTCATGTCAAACCAAAGGTGCGTAAAAACAGGGGTTCCAACCTGGTGCGTGCCAAAGTGCCCCCCCTTAACAGATATTGGAGAGAGAGAGAAGTTTCTCCTTGGATGCTATAAAATAAAAGAGCAGGATTTGGCCCCTTCCAGCGGCCCCAGGGAGGCAGAGGGCAGCGCTGAACGGCAGCTGGGTTCACATGCTTGAATCCCGTTACAGGAGGGCTACTAATTGTCAGTTCAAGCATGCAAAGGATTAATTGCCAGCAGGTGTCAAGAAGTTTCTCTCTGATCCGGGCAGGGGGTAACTATGTGTATTCTCCTGTATTGTTCTCTTCTTGCCATTGTTCATTAGAACATAAAGTGAACCTCTACGTGAGGAAGTGGGATAAATAATTTTGCTGCTGTCAGAAAAGAAAAAAAAAAAAGTGCAAGTCTTCAAAGGGGAAAAATTGTTAATTAGGAAATGACTACATGAAAAAACACAATTGTGGAGGCCAGGCAGTTCTTAAAGCTAGCCTGTAGTTTTACAACCTGCCTGCAGCAAAGAGTTATACGTAACCTGCCCCAGCAATTTACTCGGGTTCCTCGCCTCGCACTGTCGGAAAACGAGTGAATTTAGGCAATTAGTAGAGCTGGCGACTGCCAGGGCCCTCCCGGTCGTCACCAGCTCCTCATCCACTTGTGGCTGCCGTGTTCTCTCCATCCCCGGGCGCAGGTCTCAGCCTGGGAGGTCGACGCGCGTTAGCCGGAGCAGGAGGTCCTGCCACCGTCACCGCACCACGGATCCTAACTCAGGGCTTTAACGAAGGGGCTTGTCCCTGTGGAGAGCAAATGGAGCAGGATACTCTAGAAGGTGATTCCCCCCACTGCCCCTGAGATCTAGATTGCCTTTTCTCTGTTTTCTTTGCAGAGACTGCGGGGAGAGCGGTTTCTGGAAGGGATTGAGGCGGGCATTTACTCCGCTCGCTTGCTTTCAGTGGGAGCATCCATGAAGGGAATTACTGCTGAGAAATAGCGCTCTGCAAATTCATGCTTTAGTTTGCTCTCCATCCGCACGGACAAATCCTGATAAGGTCACTAATGAGCTAGCCCTAGGCATGAAGAAACTAATCAGGGCGGTCTGGTACTAATTTGCAGTATTAAACCCAGCACCACAACAGGAACAGCCAAGTTAAAGAGGAACAGTTTAAAATCCAGCGACCCTTACGGATTCTTAGGACACATACAAAATACATCATTTCCATCATCATTTCAATATGTGAAGGAAAAGTCATGGCACCACTGTAATAATGGCAAAGCAAATGGAGCAGTCAGAAATAATTACCTACACGGTAAGCGCCAAAGTTGGCTGATGGGGCTGTTCCAGTAGATGTGGCTTCTTTAAGGGAGTTTCTAATGCAATAGATGATGCCACTAAATGTGGTTTCTTGATGTGGGGGAAAAAATGTTGGTACTTGGAGTCATAAACTAATGTGGCTTTAGGAGTTTTGCCATCACCCTCAACAGGAGCTGAGGCACAATCATTAACTGGGAACCTCTGTACAGCATTTAGATTGATGAAAATGGACAATGGACCTTTTGGGGTATATTTAAAAGAAAAAAAAAAAAAAAGCCCATTGCCTGTAGCCTTGCATGCCTTTGCAAGCATAAGGCTGCCAGCCCACACACCCCATAAAAAAAGCCAATGCTTTGTTTCAAATTAGCACCCAACTTCTTGCCAAAGGAAACAGAAGCAGCAAGCCAGTCATCTGAGTTTTTCTGTCTCTGATCTCCCAACAGGCCACTTCGGCTGAGTATCAAAAGCAAATGCCTGTAAGGAAGGACATTTATTCAGTGCAGAAGAAACACACTTCTTATGTGCATCTGCTGAACAGTAAGTCTTGACTAACCATCCAAGAAATGAGAGATCCCTGTGCTTTTTGCATGCCTTCTGTTAAAGAAAGGCTGTACATCTTTGATAGATTTAGAAAATAGAAACAATGCTCAAATAGTGTTTCATGTCATTCTCCAGTTTTCCTTCTTCTCTGTAAATGTCATTGTTAGTGCTTGTGAAAAGTCATTAGCAAGGAGTCCATTGTGTCCCAAGACAGGTTTTAATTATTTTCCCTGCACTAAACCAGTTTCTTAACAGTATTACGGAAACATCTACATTTTGATTTCAATCCTAAAGTAATTAAGGACAAATTACAGATCAATGCAACAACATTTCTCTTTACTTGTTTGTTCGTTCTCTAGAAGAATGGTGCTTAGAGGAGGCACTCCCTTGAACAACTATGCTGAACAAGATCTCAGTCTCCTGAAATAGCAGAAACTTGCTGTTGGTCTTTGCTCAGTCTCTACATCTGTTTTGGATCATGTCCGTGATATCAGTAAAGTGAAGTAAAAGCAAACGTGATTAAGTGTAGAGGAAGCCATAATGAGCATTTCTGATTTTGACAGCTGTCCTTGACCTCATGCTTGTCAGTCCTCTGCAAGCCCAACTGAGTGATACCTCTAGTGGAAAACTTGTGGAGTCCATTTTCCCGAGCAGCGGAAGAGGTAGCTTTCCATCTGTATAGGTTTATTTTCCTTTTTTGCAGTAAAGGGAACATACACTCAAGCAGAATTTGAAGTCACCGGCAGAAAATTAGGCAGCAAGATCACATGAATGCAACTGGAGGAACTGTAAAGGCGTAAGCAATGGATGGAATAGTAATGAGGGAGTTAGATAAAAGACAGGGAATATGTAGCACTTTGAAGAGTAAAAGATAAGCAAAGCAAAACGTCCAGTGAATGTCCTGGTGACAGTATCCCAGCAACAATAAATTCTGCTTGTGATAGGGCAGGCTGAGAAAAAGCTGGGGACCGACAGTTTCCTAATCTCCTGCCAAAGAAACCTGGTGACTGGTACCACTGCATAATGTTCAGTGTAATGTGTAAAACTCATATAGGTATGTATGACTCTTATGCAGCAGCTACTGCCAAGAAAATTATTCAGAGAGATAGAAGTTGACAGACAGTACTGATGATCTGTGTTAGAGCTCTTTGAAGAGGTATCTGTCGGCTGCGAGAATTAATTTGACTTCCAATTCAGGTGGAAGATGCTGACAAAGAAGTCGTATTGCTGCATGGGCAATTTTGGGGTTATGTTTTCTGCATAGAAGTGATGTTGGCCTCTTAGCTTATCTGCTACCAAGAAAAAGGAATGGATGGTTGCCACATGGATCAGTTTATCAACGTAACAGGGTCTTACGGACTAAAATAAATGGGAATTTCCTGTGGATGAGTATCTGTGTGGCACTGAAGAGTATCAAATAGAAGAAGTTTCGCACATTTTTTGAGGAAAAGAAGAAATGAGGGTCACGCAGGTATACTTGGGTATTCTGCCAGTGTAAGCAAAGAAAGTGATAAATAGTCAGATGTCTCAGAAAAGCCTGAGTGGAGGAATAATAGCCATCAGTAGTGAAAGACATTGAATTAGATGGATTCCCACTTCTAGAAACTTCCTATGTTTATTACTGATGGCACTGAAAATTTTATTTCTTTCCTTTTTGTACTTCTCCAGTGATCTGGTTAGCATTTCAACATGCAAAGGCAGGTGATGGAAGGATTCTGGAAGGAAAGTGAAAAACGACATAAAGGAGCTCGAACAACAGCTGTGCGCTGGCAAGGAGTACAAAGAAAAGTAGGAAGAACTGGAGATAATCCTAAATGACACAGACTTTGTTTTCCTAGTTATCACTAAAACATAGTGGAAAGAGTCTCGGGAAATGGCAAGTCGCTATTTCCACAGGCTTTCTGAATCTCTGAGCCTTTTTTCCCTTATCTAATATCCTAGACCTGATTGGAAAGGTACCTGAACACCAAGAGGTTCGATTAGCATATAGAAAATGCACTGCTCCCCTATTCAAACTCTCGCACGTCTGTCAAATTGGAAAATTCTGCCTTGTATCCTCTGGTGAGAGATGCTGAAATGGATGCAGTGGGTTCTCCCAGGGAGAGGGAGGCAATGTGGAGGTGAGTAAGTATTTCAGAGATTGCTCCATGGTGAAATTGTCTCAGGCAATGAATCATTTTTGGACTTTCTAAAGGTCATTTTAAGTTCCCTTGAACTTTTAAAGTTGGCTATTTGATAAAATAAAAAGAAAGAAATATTAGTATGGATAACTGTCAGCCAGGTGAGATACCCTGAGAAATGCTCTGGCAGGTCATGCCACTTCAGCGACAGCTTTTGGGGAAGAGAGCAGTCAGCAGTGCTGCCTTCCCTGATGATCGTCTGAAATTGAAATACCGTCTGTCCCTCTTGCAGCATATTTAAGTGGAAGTTCATTGCCCCGCTGGGTGCCCGGATTTTATAACTGACCCCTGAGAAGTAACTAAGCCAATCTTCTGTCTCCACTTCTATAAATTAAAGCCCAAAGACTGGTGGTCTGGACTGGCCAAAGGCACCAACTTTTAGAGTGGAAGAGACCAGGCTGGGACCTGCCCCTTTTTTTCTAGGACCCCCTTAGGGCAGCTCTGGGTGCTTTTAAAGGGATTTGTGGGGATGATGAGGTGCTGTCGTGCTGATCATCATTATTCTTGGATGTTTGGTCTGGGATGTTTGGTGCTCTGCAGGTACCAGGTCTTAAGCCCCCCGTGGTAGCGAAGGAGGAGTGGATGGAGGCTGTGCTTGGTGGTCTGGGAAATGGGAGACTCCCGTGATGGAGAAGGCTGCAGGCTTGTGGCTTCGGGCACCAGGAGGAAAGCTTCTGCTCCACCTGCAGATCTGCAGCTTGGGAACAGAGTCAGTGCCCTGGCAGCGGTGAGCACCCAAGCCCCACACCAGGAGGGTCAGGGTCAGCAGCCAGACCGACACGGGTACCGCTGGAGGGAGCAAGGCAAAAAGCAGTCTGCAGAAAGGTACCTACAAGTACGGTTTTACATGCATCAAAAACCCCGTGATTTAAAACAGCAGAATTATGTTTTCCTTTGTTGTTAGAATAATTTGAGTTCCAGGTATGTAGATTTTTTTTTTAATTATTTTTTCCATCTTTTCAAATCTGCAATCAGTGTTTGCCAGAAATGAGAAATGGATTGGTTTTTCAACGGTGCTGTGCTCCAGGTCAGCTTGAGAACATGGGAAATGGCAGGCTAATGACAGTTTAACACCAATTAACAGACCACTTTATAATAGATTAGCATTCTGAGTCTGTTCAATTGATAATTACAATAATTAACTCTCTGAGCTTGCATGCACTTTTGAACAGAAATTTGGTACCTTTGCTTATGCTGAAGAAGGAAACGCACAGAGCAGGCATGGATCATTTGAAGTGTTATAGTCAGTCAGGATCATAAGTGTACTAAACTGGGCTTGCTGTTGAAATGGGCTTGCAGGTGACATCCTCCCAGGTGGAGGTGACTATATAAGTGACTATTTCAGCCTTAGCTGAGCACAGCTGCAAGCAGAGACTGAGATTTAACAGGTTGCTGTGGTTCAGATAAGCTGTGAAAGGCATTTGTGCTGCAGAACAGCTCTCTTCATCCTTGCTTCAGGATCCCTGGTCTCAAACTGATGGATTTCCCACCTACTTAGGCCAGTTATTTTCAACATTTAGCACTCGTAGCTGAAGCTGCTGATGCTTATAGTGAGACGCTCAAAAGAGCTCAACATCCAGCGTGACTGTGTCCTGAATTCTTTGGGAAAGCTCCGTTTGGTCTTGAATCCTTTGGGAAATGTGAGTGCTGCTGCCGTAGTGATTCCTGTAAATGGTTTATGGAAAGGTGCTGGCACCCACATGTGACGGTGGTTATCTATGGGACCGGAGGCAGAGCACGGAGAAGTCAGTAGGACAGACCTGCTGGCTCTGGGGACATGTCACAGGTCTCTGGTCACATCGTCTCGGTGGGTTAATGGTTGCAAGATCTCCTTTGTAATTCTTGGGTTCCTGTTGACTTTATGCATCTCATTTAATTTCATTGACCTCTCTTAAATCCCGTGAAATCTCCTTATGAGAAATGCACAAGGTGAGTTCTATTTATAGTGGGGTTTTTTTAATATTCAGGCAGTGGTCAGAGCTAACACAGCAGGGGGGCCTTTGCAAATGTAGCCCGTTTGGGTATTTCTTCAGTCCTGCACAGATTAATAAAATAAACCATTTGGAGCAGGCAGCACCAACCCTGGAGAGCAGTGATCCAATTCCCACTTCCTCCAGAGGATGGATTTCAGTACCATTAAGGAGCCAGGATTTGTCCTGGCAATGGGGAGAAAGAGGTTTAAAAGAAAAACTGGATTTTTAGACTAAAACCGTACTGTTTGGATTGTGTGGCTGGATTGTTTTTGTCATGCCATGCTGTACCAGAATAATTGGACGTATGCACGGTGCAGCAACAAAGCTGGGTGACGGTGGGTTTGTCAAGGAGCTAAACAAGACTCCTGAAAGCAGAGACTGCAGTTAAAAATTGTCATCATCTTCCTTTACCCCAGCAGAGCTCATGTCCCCCGTTCTTGACATTTCATAAAATCACACACGCAGTGAACATCGCTGTTCTCGCCTTGTTTGAAAACAGTCTACGGAACAATAAGGAGGTGAAATCATAAAGATAAGTGGCATTAACGATGCTACACTTGTAAACAAAAAAGCCTTGACTTTTCCCAGGAATGGCTCACTGGGGTTTAAGTATTAGGAGGGACAATGCTGTGATCTGCTCTGTCCCGGTGGCACGTCCCTGCCTGTAGAAATCGCAGCAGAGAAGATCACGCATAAGAACATCCCCGTGGGATAAAGTCCTCAGGTGGGTCTGGGTACCGCATTGCCCGAGTGCTGCGAGTCCTTCGAGAGGGGGCTGGGGCGAGGCAGAGATGCTAAACCAGCTTTAGCTTTTTAGCTCTCTTGCTTAAGCCCAACAGGCTTGGGGGTGCAACTGGGGCCCCATAATAATGTTACAGCTCCCTGGAGGGTGGCAGGGCTGGCTACGGAGGAGGAAAAGCTGCCTTATCACAGGGGAGTTTGAATAGATGGCTTGTACTTCTAGTACTAAAAGGTGCTCTGCCTTTCTAACGCCTATAGATGAGATTCTTAAATTCATGAATCGTTCTGGAAGAATAGCACGTTTGACAGTCTCGACAGAAAAAGAGGGAGTTAGCATACAACACAACTTGGTCGCTAAGGGATTAAAGTAAAAAATCAATGACATGTATATAGGGTGCCTTAAAAGAGCCCATTTCATAAGGCTGAAAGCAATTTTAGCCTAAATCAGCTGGGAAAAAGAATTTGGCAGGAAAATGGGAGTAATTAGGAAAGTTGACTAGGAGTTCAAAATTCCTCAGTTGAGGAGGATAGCTGCTGCTTTGAGAAACCTCTGCCTTGTTCAGAAAATTAGAAATTTATTTCCCTTCAACATTACCAAAGAAGAACTTTTTTTCTTCTCCCGCTTGTTACAGGGCATTCAGTTTCATCGCTTGCTGCTCAACAGAAGGTAAACCCTCTGCTGATCCACTTAAAATATAAATAAGTCCTGCAATGCACTCTGTGGGGCGTGGAACAGATGTTTGAGAGCACAGCTGCTAGCTGTCCTTATTGTTAGTCACTCACAGCTTTTTAGAGTCTAATATCTCTCTATGGTTGTATTAAAGAACATTTTCTATCCTCAATGTGCCTCGGATGAGCTCTTTGGCTCGGGGTGTCTCTGCATTCCCTGGCCGGGGACATTCTGCCCTTGGCATTGCTGCCTGTCCTGGGGAGAAACCTGCTCCCCTTTGACTTTGATGTGTCTCACTGATCGAGGAGTCGGGTTGATGGGCTGTAAAAGGCACCACTTTTAGCTGTTGTCAGCAAAGAGGCTGATTGCTGACACAGGTGATAAAACGGTTAATGAAACGATGGGATCTTCAGAGAAGCATCAACTCTTCCCTCCCCAAAAGGAGGCGGTGGGCCAGGTCCTCGGGTGAGCAAAGGCAGCAGAACTGCTGTGGATCAGGCTTGCAAGACACTAACTCTTGCGAATAATACCTTATTTGCTGCTTTCTATGCCGTATATCAAATATTACAATTGTTCTGGGTTTGTGTCCTGGTGAGTGTAAAAGGAGGACAGATTTCAGACCTCTTGAAGAGTCCTTGTCTGTGATTGAAAGCCTGCAGACAAGACTGTGTTTCTAACAAACGTCTTCATAATACTTAACATTCAATAGAGTAAAAGGAGAATAATGAGCACTGCAGCTATCCCAGGTTAGTAATTACGACCGTCATTATTAATTTTCCAGAGCAATCTGGTCAAATGAGTCATTATTATCTCAATTCCTTAGCGGGCTGATTGATTCTTTCTCCCTGTTGTGACTAATTTCATATAATGTCTGAGTACAATATAGAACTATAGAGCCAGTGTAATTCTAATGCAGAATAATTCTAAATAAGCAAATCCCTTGCCTACAGCTCTGTTTAGATCTGATGTTTTATACTACTTAATTGAAATAAATACCCCAATCCTGTCGCTCCCCACTCTCCATTACAGTCACCAGAGTTCCACTGGAGACAGGGATTTACATCAGCCTGGGATCTGGCCTGCCTGTTTCAATGTTATATCTGTGTTGGCACCAACCAGGAGCTTCACAGCACCTTGCAGAAGCAGCATGGCATAGTCTGAAAAAGCTGCTGATAACCTTCAGCATTTCCTAATGTTCATTTCAACCATTTTCAACGAAGGAATACGTTGGTTAGTCTGGTTGTGTGGCTTTTTTTTTGGAGGAGAGGCTAAACGTGATGGTTTTCCAGCTCTGTTTCGTTAGCTCTCTGTCTGCAGTCATCTGTCAGCACACCTAAGTATGAAGAAGTTCACTGCAAGATAAGGAGAAGGATCTCTGTGGGGATGGTAATATGTTTCATGCTTCTACGGAAATGATAAGCTAGATGAGGTAGAACGATTACCTTTCCTTTAAAAAAAATTGGAAACCCACTTCTTGCATTTTTCTTGAGCTGGAGGGAAGGAAGGGAGAAGGAGACAGCAGTTATTTTACAACTTTGACCTTTTTGTCTCCCAGACTTCAAACATGATCAGTCTGGAGAGGGAAAAGAATAGACTATAAACTAGGAACAGCGAGCAGCAGGGCTGTAGGTGGTACACTTAGCATTGGACCTTTTCTTTTTTTTTTTTTTTTTTAAGACTAGGAAGATATGATGGTTTAATCCTGAACCCGACAGCCTAGAAATCTTTTTCTGCCTTGGTAGGGAAGACTCACGTGCTGCTTTGGCAGTGCAAACAGCATAAGCAACGTGCCTCTCGCCCTGCCAGAACAGCCGGGCTCTGCAGGCACGGCTCAAACTCTGCAGGCAGCTCCCGAGCTAAATTTTACACATATTCGGCAAGCGGGAACGGGGCCAGCAGGCTGGGTTTTCGTGCCCGAGCTCCGCTATGTGCAAAGCAGCAGAGAGGCTGTCGGCTTCATCCCGTGTGCTGAGTGACCTTTATTCCTGGCCCTGCTCGGAGAGGAGGGATGAGAAGCTCCGTGCCGCTGCTCTCGGCGTGTCTCGGCTTTGCATTCCTAAAGCCAGCCCCTTCCCCAGCGGTGCCAGGCTGGCTCGTGTCTACACTGACATTTAAGGATACCCGTGTAGGTTGCTCCGGACGGGATTGGGGGAATTAAAAATATTGAAGTGGACAGGAAACAAATGAGGAGAGGTCTTGCGACATTTCAGTATCTTGGCCATGCAGCACTCATTTATTTCTGCTGGTTATTTACTGAGACAGTTCCACCTCAGTCTGTTACTGCTGAATTAAAAAAATATACTTTCACAGCCTGTGAAAGCAGAACTTGGTTGTGCACCCTGAACTTTGCTGAGGTGTTTCAGTATTTAAATCCGTCGGGAGCGCGCGTTGCACCAAGGACAGATTTGGTCCACAGGATTCAACCAGGGAACTGTCATATCTCAGTGTTCACAGGCATCCTTTTGCTGCTTGGGGGAACCGGGCTGTGCAACTTGTACCGGGTGCTTTGCCAGCACCTTCCCCTCGAGCCGGACTGGGTGAGGCCGTGCCATCCTTGGGGCTCGTGCGGTCTCTGGAGATGTTGTGTTTCACTCCTCACCCCAGCCCCATCCTTGTTTTTGCCCCAGGTACAGCCAGCCCTGTGCTGTCTTCTTCCCTAACTTGGGTATATCCTGTCCTATTCCTCAAGGTGCATTGCATAAAAGCTGTAAAATGTATATTAAAATTTTATGATTTCCAGATTTTAATAGGTATACTTCATAATATTAGGCTGCCTTCCTGGAAACATGTCTCTACAGTAAATTTCTGCTTTTTCTGATGTTCCTCCCAGCCATACAGATTCAGTTGGCAAGAAGAAACTAAGGGGATAGTTTTACATACTGTTTTTTCTTATTTGCAGTAACTAATAATAACCTGTTTATGGTAATTATCACCCAAGATGTTTACTAGTTTTGAGATGCTGAAATTAAAGCAAAGCAAACCTTGAACTACTTAGAGGGACCTTTTGGGCACACAGAGTCTGCTGCTGAAGTCAGCGGTGGTACCTTCTCTGTTTGCAAAAGACGAGCACAAAGCTGGTGTAGCAGTCGTTGTGCCAGAGCAGGAGCTGACTTATGTCTAAACCTCTCCTGCATCCAAGCATAAGAACAGTTCAGCTGAAATCAATGAAAAGAAAGTATGCTTAAAGGTTATGTTTATAGGGACAACAGGCTGAGGCTTGTAGTAACCTGGCTCAGTAAAAAAAAAACCACCCCAAAACCAGTTGTTGTATTTCAACAATCTGAATATAAGTTAAAGTAAATGCAACTTCTTGCATACAACCAAGCTTAGAGATAAATTTCCATGTTTTTATAATAAATGTTACTTTATGGCAATCACCATATGCTACTTCTAGTCCTGTTTTGAGTATAAATCATAACGAGTGTGTATCCTAAAATGCTTTATTGTCTTTTTATGGCCACATGAGGCTGCTGTTCCTTCCATTTGTGATTAATTTTTTTAATGGTTCCCCCTAGAACCTAAAAAATAATTAAAACTAATGAATACTCTGCAGTGACAGTAAAGGAATGAGCATATTGCATCTATTCTCACTTCCCAGATCTGATCAAAAGCAAGTGTCGAGCTGTGAAGTTGTGACACTGACATTTTGTACTGAGCTTCCGACCACCTCCTGAGACCAAACGATGACTTTGGGGAAGATCATGAATTAGAGTTTTCATTGTTTCACAGGAATAGTGCTGAGAGGGTAGAATTAAAATTAGTTGAAGTCACAATGTTTATTTCTTGCCGGAGTCGTCTTAAGAAATTAACCTAACATGTAAAAGACTTTAAGACAAATGGCTTTTTTTTTTTTTTTTTTTTTCCTTTGTCCTCGCCCCTGGCTTCAAGGTGTGATATATTCTATGTACTAGGGCTGGCCAGACTATTTGTTTCAACCAAATCTTGTTGAGAGTGCAGCCCCTTTTTATTTAAAAACCTGCCAGATGTATGCACATTTGTGTATCCAGGTTGGTGTAACGTGCCCAGGGAGCTGCGGCTCACCAACCGCCTCTGACAGCCCTGCCCTGTCAGAGCATCTCTGGTGCTACAGTTAATGGGAACCTGGACTCAAAATCCAGAGCTGTGACTCAAAGCAAGAATGCTGCCTCAAACATGGTTTTTATCTGCCCTCCAGAAACATTGGGGGGGGTTTTGGTTTTGGGTTTTTTTTTGCTCCAGTGCACTTGGCCTTTGAGCTTATGCATGTGTTTTGCATGGGGGCACAACCAGCTTTTAGCATTTCTTAAAAACCTCCAAAATTCACTTCTGAAAACTAATATTTATCTGTAAAGGATGTAATTAAAGTGTGCAGAGGGGGTGTTGCTGTGCATATATCTGGCGCTCTCTGGACTTCCTGCAGCTCTCGGTGCCTTTGAAATGAAACTTAAGGGGAATAATTGACAACAAAGTGCTAGACAGGGGTTAAAGTGTCATTACTGCAGGAGGAAACCTTCAAAGTTCCCATTCAGTGGGGACTGGCCAGGGCTGCAGCCCACGGGGACTGATGAAAATGAAGCTCCCCTGGCAGCAGTTTGCATGCTGTCACCTACCTTCTTTCATTCATATATATGCATGCACGTGAGCACAGAGGGGTTTGAATTTATTGTGAATTTTGCATGTCTGTTTTGCAGGCCAGGAGCAACATTGGCTTCCCCGAACTATCTCCTCCTCCTTCGTGCCGGAGCAGACCTGCAGCCACGCGGTGGAGCAGGGTCTGGGCTCTGCAGCACCAACCTTTCTGGCCACTAGACATCTTGGCCAGTTACCAGGTACATCAATAAATACTGTTCTTCTACTAGAACAGGTTTCATTACAAAAATGAGCCAATAATGGATAATAAGAAAGTATCATCATCCGCATAACTGCTGGGCAAATAAGTTACCCTACATTTAAGAAGTCAGTGGTAGAGCCATTGAATTGAATCCCAGCCTTTTGAATTCCAGTTTGACATCTTAAGCTTGACACCATTGCTTACTCTTTTATGCCTTATGTTGGTTCATTTCTGGTTATAAGAATTTTAACTATTTAAGTCAACTTGCTTTACAAGCCAGACAAGAAGAGGGCTTTAGGAAAGCACTTTTTAATTTCCAAAGGTATTTGTTAATTGATTCCAAAGGGAGAACCAGTTGTAGTCAAAAACCAGAAAGGTATAAGAAAAAAGGGTCATTGAAGTCAATGTCAAGATGCTGCCAGGTGGTCAAATGTTACTGTCCTGACTCCTTTTTAAAAAAAAACTTTGATGACCATAAAGTTGCCATTTTCTGTACTAGGTTCTCTGTGAGCTTCCCTCCGTACATTTATACAGTATCATGAGTTAAAGTGAACCAAATCTAAACTGTTGTGGCATATAAAAACAGCAAACAAAGGAAGGCAGCTTTTTTCCCTAACCCCCTGAGATTTATTCTGACAGTTTGCAACTAGATGAAATGGATAATGGAAGTCCCTTGTCACAATAACTCAGTTTAAACGTATTGTCAGATTAATAGACTCAGTTATCCACTCTTCCAAGGAGAAAAATGACTTGTGGTTTCAAATCATGCCCTCGCTCATGGCATCCCATCAAATTAACCAAACAGGCCAAATTTAGACTCCCAGCAGAGGCCAGGCATTTTACGCGTTGTGTCATAAAAATGAGTTTACTCCTTTATTTTTAATGCCGGCCAAATGACTTCCAATTGCCACAGCAACATCTGTCGGTCCCTGCGCGGCCGATGGTGGGGACGAAGCCCCGGCACGGCGGCGGTCGTCCCGTGCAGCCCCGCTGGCTCGGCCTCTGCTTGCAGTGGACATCAGGAGGGGGGGATGCCGGCAGGACGATCCACGTCCCCCTCCCCGTGCCCGGGGAGGTCGGTCCTGCGTGTTCTTGCCCCATCCCTCCGCGGCAGCGCGATGGCCCTCAGCGGAGCCGAGCGCCCAAACGAAGGCACGCGAGCCGGATGATGGACCCACGGCTTGCATCGGGTGGTAAGGACCACTCGTGAAAGGGCTGCGGGGCTGTGTTTTCTGCTGCCTTAGGCTGATACGGAGGAGCGGGAGTTTACAGCGGGTGGAAACGCGGCTTGCTGACTTTCTGCGGAGTTTGTAAAGCATTCTGGATGATTTACCGCAGCCGGCTCACAAAAATACCTGCGGGAAGGCTCTCCTCGTCCTGCTGGCTCCAGGGAGAGAGCGCGTTAGACCATGTCTACTTGTACCTCTCTTGTCCTTTCACTAAACAATCTCACGAGATAATTTCACTCTCTTTGCAAGGTCACGAGTTGGTTCAGCATCAGACACAAAAGCCCTCACTGGGATGTGTCCAGGCTGGGCATTCAAGGGCTGTAGGAGCTTCAGCAAACCATTGAGGGAAAGGACAATTCCAGTATAAACGAAGCAGCCCCTTTTCTTGCCTTTGGCGTGCCAAAAGCGGGAGCCCTTTGCAGCAGCTGTGGGACCAGCAGTGACATTGGTGGCTGGGGCTGCCCTGGCTCCAGCAGTCCCTTATTGCACAGCACAGGGGCTACGCGCCTGCACAGCTGCTGTCGCAGCTTTATTTGGGGTCAGTTGGGGGTTTTCGGGGGAGTTTTGAGATTCTGGTTTGCGTGTTGTCAAAAAACAAATCTGAATTTGCAGCCCATCCGTCTGTCGCACGTGGTGCTGCGTTTAAGAAGCAGGGTTGTTTATTAACGCATGTGGAGTGAATTATCCCGGTTTACATCTGGAGAGTGGCAAATTGTTGGATTTAATAGCTGTAAGCTCCTCTGATCTGCAATCACTGTCTGCTGGATTTTTTGATCTGACAAAGCATTGTGTGCAGTACTGCAAGGATCCTTCCCCAGCCTCTCCGGGGGAATCCTGCTGTCAGGCTGCAAATGTACGGTGCATGAAATGTGTAATTTTGAAGTCTAAACCTCTGAGAGCTCACGACACTCTGAGGCAGCAGTTTACCTTCAAAGTGGCCTCTCTGCCTGTACTTACCACCTCTTGTGATTTACCACTACTGCTCACGTTTCCTCCACAGAAAGTCATAAGGTTTGCTTTCTAAAAAAAATCTCATCTTCTTCTCTTAATTAGGCATTTTCACACAATAAACTATATGGGAGTCAATGAAAAAGGTGTCAATGTGCAGCGCAGCCTGGCCCTGTGGATGCTGATTGATGAAGCTGGCGGATGGGTAAATCATCAGCTTTGAAGACTGGATTTTCTTCCAAAACCATCGAATAAATAAGACAAGCAGAAGAACTAAATGGCAGGGAGGATGTGTGGCACAGCTCCTTCCCCACATTACCAGAGGTTGCTCAGGTCAGTGGGGTTTCCATCTCAGCATTTTCCTTCTCTGTGGTTTTTTTAAGCCTATTTTTTACTAATTGCTCCCTAAGTATGGCTGCATGTAAGTGGTTGCCCCTGAGAGGATAAAATAATGCCCAGCTTGGTGCCTGAGCATGAAGTCAGTCAGTCAGCTTATCTCTTTTGCACTAGTTGTCTATAAACCACTTCATACAGAAAGATGATGAGACACAATTTCATAAATAAAAGTTCATAGGGGTAACGGTTTTAAACTAAAAGAGGGTAGATTCAGACTAGATATAATGAAGAAATTTTGTACAATGAGGGTGGGGAAACACTGGCACAGGCGGCAGATGCCCCATCCCTGGAAACATCCCAGGTCAGGTTGGATGGGGCTCTGAGCAACCTGAAGATGTTCCTGCTGATTGCTGGGGGGGTGGATGTGAGAGACTGAAAGAGTTAATGTCTCAAACATTGTGGTGGGGCAAGTTCTGCTTAAAGACAAACCCTGCACAGCAAGGAACCGAGATGGAAAGCCCATCAGCTCAGACATCAGCAACAGGAGGGGGAGGGCATGCTGGAGGGTGCGCAGCTCCCAGTTCTGATAAGCTCTTCTGATACAAAGATCAAACAATGGCTGTGTCTGCAGGCAAGGAGAAGTTACTTCCCAAACGACCCCCAAGCCCAAACGCTCACAAGCTGCTCATTAACCTGAGGAGTTCGGGTGCCCGCCCAAAGGAGGGGCAAGGATGATAAAAGGACACCAGCTGAAGCCCTGGGTGCGCAAGCCCACCGGGACGGGACCAACGCTGGACCCAGGACCAGTGAAATCTCTCTTCCTTTTTCTCTCTCCGTCTTCTTCTCTCTTTCCTTTTCCTTTTCCACAATCCCTACACCTCATCCGTTTCAAGATATAAACTGTTGACCAAGTCTGAGACTAAGAGTGGATGCAGCCGCCCCTAGACCCTTCTCTGGGGAGGAGTCTGGAAAGCAAGGGGTCTGCTCTGAACCTCCTGACCCAACGGGAGGGATCTCCTTATTCCCTGAATCGATGTATACGGTTACCACGGGTTACACGGTTTACAGAAGTAGTCTTATGCCAGTTCCTGTTGTGAGAAACCCTGCCACCTACTAACACGCCTCCCCAGTTCAGTTTGGTTTTGTCATGAATAAAATCTTTAACTGATCGTTTGGTGTCGTTTCATCTTAATTTAGCCTGAGGGGATTTCGAATTGAACACGACTCCCTGGTCTGTCCAGCCTGGGTCGTGACATTGGACTAGAAGACCTTTAAAGGTCCCTTCCAACTCAAACTGTTCTGATTCTATGGTAAATCATGGGAATTTTTAACTAGCTTAGCCTTTGCTCTTGCAGTCTTGTCTTTCCTTTCCTGTTTCCCATCATAGCTGATGTTCTGGCTTTCCTCTTTCTTCTGCTTCCCTCGAAGCCTCTATCTTCCATTTTGTCTTGTCTTTGCACATCTCCATCTTTCGTTTTCTTCAAGAACGTAGATACTGTGCCACTATTTTGTATTTTTCCCTGCAAAGTAACCCAGAATTGTTACAGAGATTTGGTCCGTGATCTGAATTCCTATGTGAAATTATACACACATTGATTTAGAAAAACACTTGAAGAGCACACGGTCAACAGCAGGTTTGTGTTCAGTGCTGTCCCACACCAGGCTGCTGCAAAAGCATCTTCTCCTCTGAAATGTGTAGGTTGCTGTGTCATTTGTAAAACCTCCCCTAGAACAGTTAATTCCCAGGAACACCTGGAAGGGTTCTCCACATGGCTGAAATTGAAACCCACGGCATAAACAGTGATGGAAACATTCGTGCGACCCTCCCTTGAGTAGCAAAATTGCTGAGCGTAGCATATCCCTGAAGCACATGGGGCCTCTTTTATTTTAAACTGTAACCATGAAATAGGAAAAAAGCCCAGTGAACCAAAAGCTTCTGCCTTTTTATTTTTGCTCTTAACATGTAGAAATAGAAGCACCTGCTGCCTGCTGGGCTCGTTAAATGTCTTTTTATTTTCATAAATCACCAGGTAGAATTTGAATTATTTACTCGGTAAACTCGAGGCTACATTAATTTCCATTCTCCAATTTTTTGTAACCAATTTTTTACACATTAGCTTTGGAACTGTTTCCCACCCACCTTTTGTTCAGTGCCCACCTTGGCTTCCTGAGCAGGGTCCCTCCCCTTGGTGACTGCAGGGGTTTCGTGAACTTCAAAAGCAGCCTGAAATGTCAGCCACACGCAGCCTTTCTGCAGCCGCTAAATTATGGATCAGAATACAGCAGATCAAACAGTTCAGAATTATTCACTTGTGGGTCTTTGCTTGGTAAAGCAATAAAAATCTCTGCATTTCTTCTTTGGTAATATGTGGGGTGGTTGTTTTACATGCTCGAGAGTAATGTTATCAGGGGTATGGGGGTGTGTATGTAATTTTTTTTTTTTTTTAAGCGAGGCACTTCAATCAAAGCTTCATTCTACTGTAAACCCAATTAGCTTCAGTCTGCCAAGTCAGCTTGACTGTCTGCAAGAATGTATGTAAGGCTATGAATAATTGCTAAAGTCAAGTTTTCTTTCTATCTAAGAAATGCCATGAGGCTTTTGTTACCACTAGATAAACCCTCTGCACTTGTCTCTGAGGTTCCAGCTGACGACACCCGTTCAAAAATCATAAATGTGTTTGAATAGTATTCTGTGTGTCAAGAGGCGCAGTAAAAAGCAAGTGCTTTCTTTGCTTTGGAGCAGAAGGTTGCTGAACCCAGATCCAGGGCTCCTCCAAACGCTCAGGGATTTTGCCATTAGCTTTAGTGGGAGCAGGACTGAGAATTTACATAGCTTTATTGCATGTGGCTGCAGAATAAGCCCATTACTGTAGGAAAACAGTAGCAGGGCTGTCCCCTGTGTTATACAAGAGGAAAGGTTAGAAAATTAAACGCTCCAACAATACGTGTGGAAAATGGGTCACCTACTTTGTGCAAGGAAGCGCACAGGATGCTCTCGCTGTATTTTAATATGCCAAGTGCTGGTTTCTAGCAGTTTGGACATGGTTTCCCAGCCGGGACGGTATCGTTTGGGACTATCGGGCTGTGCTGGTGTACGGGGTGCTGGTTAATCGACACCCCTGGCTGGGGGGGACAGCCAGCGGGCTGGGCGGTTAGGGATGATATCGGAGGTGTCTATGGGACATGGCTGCTCAACCCACCCAAACCCACATGGAGAGGGAGCTGTTGGCATCACCTGCTGTGAATTGCCTCCAGGGTTCCTCCCCATCGCTAGGTATGTGCTGTGGATCCTCTTGCTTTTGGCCAGCTGGTGAATAGAGGATGTTTTTCCTAAGATAAGAAGGGTTGGCCATGTTGATATATTCGGTTGGTTTAAAGAGAACGTGGCTTCCCCATCTGCAGTGGGTTCCCCCTTAAATATTTACTTGCCTTTCCGCTGTGCATGCATAATATCCCTATTTTTCCCTCTCCATCTGTAGGCCACCTAAAAAGTTGTCAGAGGGTGGCGAGTCATCCATCTAACTTGAGTTGAGAGTCCCCTTCTCATTTTTTAAATTGGACCATGATTTCTGTTCACATCCCTCAAGGATGGTCATGTTCCAATGACATCTTGAAGACTCTCCAACTGTTTTCTTTCAAAAAAAATTATTCTTTAATTTATTTTCCTTCAAGTCTAAGGTTCAGAAAGTGATATAATACTCCGTGTGATGGCCATTGGTGGTGAGCTGTGTGACAAGATGTCAATGCTTCAGGGAAAAGGTTGGATGTTTTGCAAGATTTGAAGATGTTCAGATTTTTACTACTTAAGTGTTAACTGATGTGTATTTACACTGACACACACACACAGGCAGCATTTTTTTCCCAGATTTGGCATTATATAAAGCATCACAACATTATTCCATTTGTCTTTTGTAATGTCTGCCAAAAGTGATATGCTTGCACTAAGACTGAAAAACTTAGATATGAAAATATTTCCAATGCTACAGGGGAAGATACGATTTTGACTAATTTTGTTACAGCAGGTACATAAGTGGATGCCTGTCTTGACAACTATGAACTAAGTTGCACAAAGTAGGAGTGACAGTGTGATTCCCAGCAGCAGAAGTCAGTGCCACACTGGTTTGTCACAGCTCCAGCTTCCCTTTTCCTACATGAATAACGGTGGTGTCTATTATCCCCCGTACACAGTGATCTGTCAACAACTACTTTCTCAATTACTTCTAGTGTGTATGTGGGGGTGGCACGCAGGAGCAGGTGATACCTGATAATAGTACATTTTCAAGAGGTGAAGGTTTCATTTTCTTCAAATAGAAACCATGTCTGAGTAGCTGCAAGACTCCCAGACACTGTGAAATCTAGAGGGAAATTTTAGTCTTAGCTCTTTCTGTGGGATTATCTAAAAAACACACATACGTCCCTTTTCTTTTGAAAAATGTATTGACAGACCGATGACTACTGCTCCTATATCTGGGTATGAACAACAATATAGAGCCCAAGAAGACTGGGTGGTCCTCTAGTGACTCTTCCAAGCAGCGTAAAGCACCATGTAATGTATAGGAATAGGGGGGCAGCCCTCAAAAATAGCCGTGAGAGGAGTTTCAGTCGATGGAGGACTGGTCCCAGGCAGCTCTTGCTCAGTAGTTCTTTGTTGCTGCTAGGGAATTAAAACCACAGGTTAACGTGATGAGCAGCAATTCAACATCATGATTCAGTCGGATCCTGCCAGTGCTTGAGGACATGACCACAGCAATGTTTGCGCTGTCAGTCCTTGGATCCTCACTTCTTGCCAGGCAGACCTCATCGCTTCGGTTTTGCCCAGAGGCTCTTGAGAGCACCCGCTGTTCATCTTGGTCCTTGGTTCTGGTGGCATCCAAGTAAGTGTGATTTATCTGGAAAGAAATAGTAGATGTATTAAACTTGGTAGTTACTATGTATTGAGAAAAGCCATTGTTACGTGAGGAGTTTTTTTGGTTTGGTGTGGATGCAAGTTATTTTAACTAAAAGAGGAGGAACGTCAGCCTCCCCTCACGAGCTACCAAGAGCAGCAAAAATTGTCAAAGGGCTATGTCGGGGGGTACAGAAAAACGGTCATGCTGCTTCTTCCCTATTTTATTAGTAACCATTTTGGTAAGTTCATTACCCAAGGACATTATCACAAACTGTGTTTTGTCCTGGCTGATTATGCTGTTGACTAAAATGTCAATGATAGTGCATAAAACACAGCTGAGAAATCAGGGATAATTTCAGTAGCTATTAATGAACTACAGCCTTGCTTAGCTGATAGAGTCTTCAGAGAAAGGAAAACTAAAGAGATTTTGTCTTTTTCAGTCTTTCTGCTCCCAGTAATATTACTGCTATCGATTAGGCGCAAGAGAAGTTTTACTCCCATTTATTTTAATTTCTGGCGGATTACAGAGTCTGTGTGCAAACTCCGTGCATCTCAGCCGAGATGCTCAGGGCACGCATCCAGGGAAGCCGATGGGAGCCCGGCCAGGGCTGGCTCTTCCGAGCTGCGGGAATTGCTGCGCAGAGGCAGCCCGTGGCAGCGCACAGCCGTGGGTCCTACCGCTCTGCAAAACCCAGGAGCGCGGCTCCGGCTCCTTCAGCATTTTCTTGGGGCCTTTTACTTATTTCCTGATTACATGTCGCTGCTTAGGTTGAGGTTTTATAACTTTTTTGCTATTAAAAAGGTACTAGGAGCCTAACTCAAGTTGGGTGTTGTGGTGGGAATGGGTGGGTTGCACGTCTCAGCAGAATTCAGCACGCGTATCTCGGCGTTTTGTAACTAAAGGGAGCTGTGGAATGGAAGAACATGTGGAAGCTATTTCAGAAGATTTATATATACATATATATCTGTATGGTGCTTTAAATGCAATTAGGGAGATTCAGCTAAAGGTTTTACATTAGCTCATTAAAGCATAGCAGCTGTAACTGATCCTCCCGGCAATGAACTGCAGTTTGCTAAATGAGGAGAGGCTGCATAGCTGCCCTGCTCCTGGCCATGTCTCGGGGCTGGAGTATTCTGGGAGGGGGTAGCAGACAGGCTCCTGCAAGGAATCCCAGAAATTTCCTCCGATGGATTTAGCAGCACGATATTAGATATAATCAATATATAGAATATTGTTGTTGTTTCTAGCCCGACAAACGACTCAAGCAGAGGGAGCGCAGCACATGCGGCCATAGCTTTGTGCAGAGGAATTCTGGCAACTGGACTGACAATTGTAGCCAAAGAATAAAGTGTGGTTTTTTTGCTTCCTTTGAATGTCCAAGCATGTGCTGTAACTTTTGGATTCGTTAGAAGTGAAATGGAGGTACTCTGCGGTATGCAAAACCTCCGTGTGCCGCTCCAGGCTTTGTCTGCAGCATCCGTGGTCCTCTTGGGAAGCAGAATTTATGTGGCTCAGAGGCTCCGTGCATCCTTGGCATAGACTATCTCAGGAGAGGGTATTTCAAGGACCCAAAAGGGTACGCTGTGGTTTTACCTGCGGGACCATCTCACTTTTTCTGTTCTGATTTTTCTCCCCATCCCACCAGGGTGGGGAGTGAGCGAGTGGCTGCGTGGTGCTTAGTTGCTGGCTGGGGTTAAACCACAACAGCCCTTTTGTGGCACCCAACGTGGGGCTCAAAGGGTTCAAGATAATAACAGATTTGACTGGAATGTGCTAGATCAAATTTATACCTGTTATTGCTGTTTAGCTATTAAATTGACAGGCTTCTGTGCTTGCCATGGGGCTTACTTGCCTTCCTGTGTATTAGAGTCTAGTGCTCATTAGTGGCTGTTTTTTGCTTTTGCTGCTTGCCGTGCTGCTGTACTGCTTATCGTCTGACTCTGCTGTGCCTGTGAACGTTCTGATAACAGCAACGGCGATGCGCCCGGGCTGGCAGATGGCCAGGGCATCGCTGGTGTTTCTGTGCTGCTGGACTGGACGGGCTGGAACTCCAGCGTGAACTCGGGTCGAAGGGACTGTGACCTGTGGGTGAGTCCACGCTGGAGAAGGTCCACCTCAAAGCACCCGTGGCTGTGGGTAAAGCCAGGCTGGAGCAGGTATACCTCCAAAGGCAGCGTGGCCCATGGAGAAGGCCACGGTGGAACAGGCACACCTTAAAGCCGCTGTGGCTGTGGATAAATCTCTGCCGCAGCAGGTATAGCCCTGAGGAGACTGTGGATCATAGATAAGGCTCCACTCGGAGCAGGTACAACCCTAAGGGACTGCAGTCTGTGGGTACGTCCAAGCCAGAGCATGGGCAAGGCGAGGAGTTCGTTGCAATGTTAAACCCAATGGTCTGGTCCAAATGGACCGGGGGTGGAGATTGTAATGGAAATACCTTTAAATTGTTGTAACCTGGGATTTGAGTTGCATGTTATAGGAATTACTCTAGCAGGAACCAGCTGAACCAATGGAGGAGAAGCCTTACAAGAAGCAGTGCAGGGGCAGCAGTGACCTGACCCAAGCTGGCTTCGGTGCCCAGTAACTCCACACAGCACACCACCTTCCCTGTCCCAAATGACCACCGTAACAGATGGAGCCCAAAGTCATGGACTAAATTAACTCAGTGGACATTTTGTGGACATTTATGGACATTTTACAGACATTTCACAGGGGTCGTCCATAGGCTGAAGGAATGGTATCTGTGTATTGTATTAAAGGATGGGAAGGGTGGTGGTGGGTAATGAGGATGTATTGGATAGTGTGGGACCTGAGCATGATGTAAATGGTATGGAATACGGGGTGGAGAATGTGCTGGTTTTGGCTGGGATAGAGTTAATTTTCTTCGCAGTAGCTGGTATGGGGCTATATTTTGGATTTGTGCTGAAACAGTGTTGATAATTCAGAGGTGTTTTAGCTACTGCTGAGCAGTGCTTACCCAGAGCCAGGGGCTTTTCTGCTCCTCAGCCCACCCCACCAGCGAGGAGGCTGGGGGGGCACAAGGGGTTGGGAGAGGACACAGCCGGGACAGCTGATCCCAGCTGATCCCAGGGATATTCCAGCCCACAGGACGTCATGCTCAGCAGATAAAGCTGGGGAAGAAGGAGGAAGGGGGGGATGTTTGGAGCGATGGCGTTTGTCTTCCCAAGTCACCATTACTTAGCGTGCTGGAGCCCTGCTGTCCTGGAGACGGCTGAACACCCGCCTGCCCATGGGAAGTGGGGAACGAATTCCTGGGTTTGCTTTGCTTGTGCGCGCGGCTTTTGCTTTCCCTATTCAACTGTCTTTATCTCAGCCCACGGGTTTTCTCACTTTTATCCTTCTGATTCTCTCCCCAATCCCACCATTGGGGACTGAGCAAGCGGCTGCGTGGGGCTGAGTTGCCGGCTGGGGTTAAACCACGACACACCACATGAATGGAAACAACGGGACAGCTTGGAGCTCTTGGAGAGTCCTTGGGACTGCGGCAGTGGTACCAGGGCAGTTAGACAGGGCCGTTGGTTCCGCAGGAGCCCTGAGCCGTGGGAAGCCAAATTCACCAGATCTGCAGCAAGAGCCCGCGGGATTTCTTCAGCTCGGGCAGTGACCTGGCCGTGCCAGTCCTCAGGACTGTCCAAGTGGAACAGACACGCTCTGGCCACTCGTCACTTTTGATGGCTCAGCTCCGCTTGGCTGCAGTGTAGAGCCAATTAATTTTATGAATCCTATTTGTAGCTCATGTTCCTCCTTACATAATCCTCATTTGTTTCAAATGAGGAGAGAGTGTGCCCCTGAGATTCTAAACATACCTCTTTATTAAAGTTTAAACAGAAATTGTTACCTACAGAAGCTAAACTTAGCACTAATATATGAAATGAGATGAAGAGAATCCTTTTAAATCTCCTACCAGGTGTTAGATAACACAACTCTGTAAAGGGAGGGGGAGAAGGTGACTGCATAGCATTACGAACATCAGCATTAATGATCTATTGTATTTATTTCTCTAGTAAGCAGAAGTAGATTAAAAACAAAAATGCAGAAGTTAATTGGGTGATTGCACAGCAATCGGTCTTTGCTTTTGTTCTCCGCTCCCTGTGAAGCCATGTGCTGCCGGAGTGACAGCTGTGAATAACAGCACGCAGCTGGGGCAGCGTCTTTCTTTACCGGCGGCATCAAACGCAGGGAACAAAAACAGTTTTAATGAAGCCTTGTCCCATTAAAATCTCGGGGAGCGAGCAGCCCGCAGTGGCCGGGCTGGAGCGGTCCTGCCGATTCCCTCCCACCGCCCCGCCGGGGATGCGATCCCAGCCCAAGGGGCCTGTCGTCTCCTCGCTGGGCTCCCTCGGTCCTCAGGAGGGGTTTGGAGAGTGTTTCCAGAGCAGTTTTATAGCTGATAAAAGGCAATTGGAAATCACGTGTTATCGCGTCTCAACGCTGCTGAGGTTGCTGGATGCCCGAGTGGGGACATGGGTCTCACCTGCCAGCTCCGAGATTCCTTTCACAGGCTTGTTGGTTCATCCTCCAAGGACATTCCCGTACAAGCCGGCACGTGAGAGAAACCAGGTTCTTTAAGGTATTGAAGATTTTAATGAGCCAAACTGAAAAAGGTTCAGCTTTTCTAATAAGCACACAGTTAAAGAGCACAAGGAGGAGAGGAAGGCGGCAGCCGCTTCACAGTTCAGGAAACACCAGCTTCCATTGCCGTCGTGACCATGGCACACCTCTCCGAAATCAATGAAAGTCAATTCTGCCTCAGAGTGATAGATTGCTTTGAGATCTCAGTAGAAATTTTCTCCAAATTGCGAATTGGATGAGGGTCTTGCAAATTATGAAAGCCCTAGATTCAATGCACGTTAATTTTCTAGCGTATTTTCTATGCCATTGTGGGATCAATAAGCAGAAATGAAGAAGATCAGAGGTTGTCTGTGGGCTCTGCAGTGGAGCTTCTGCACTGGGAGAAGCAGAGCTGGGAAGAACCGGTGGCAGGGGGGAGCTGGGACTGCCCCCAGGCACAGACCTGGGGGAAGGGACTTTCTTTTAGGAGTTTTTTATTATCTACTTTAGCAAGGTATTTTCTACCCTTTCTCTAGTCCAATTTAAAGCTGGCTGTATGTGTGTAGAAGGCAAATTCCCTACTACCACGAGCAGCTCTCCCTGCAAAAATTGTTAAGGCAAATTAAGTTGCAGGAGTATATACGAGAGAAGATTTGCTTTTCCTCTAAGGAGTACTAGGATATTTGTCAATTCCTCTCCATTAGAAACCTAACGCATTCAGAGGTAGAGATGAAGAGTGAAAAACCCATGAAGATCAGATGAAAGGCTAGAAATTATCATTCAGGTAACCCAGCTACCTTACCACTGTCACCATGGAGATCCCCGATTATCTTCTGCTCTTTGCATGCAAAGTGCTGAGAAACACTGGTTTCATAATTGGCATCATATTTCTCTGGGTATATTAAGCTCGCCTGTGGAATAATGCTCATCAGGTCCTGAATGGTTACAGATAACTAGCAGTAATATATTGAATCAGATGATTCGATATTATGATTTTTCAATCCAGGGATTATTCGATGTGTTTCCACGCACAGTGTGCAAGCCTGGAGATGACTGTAAGTGTGCTGCGGGTGAGGTTCAGGCATTCTGGGGTTTGTGGCTACCAAGAAGAAAACTGTGGTTTTGATCGATGAATAAAGTAGCATAACAGTCTGCTGTGGCTTGCTCTACATTCCTTGTATTTTCAGATTTCTGTACTCCAACTCTGATCTTCCTGGATTTCTGACTTGGAAAATACCTTTGCAGTGCAGTACCTGCTCAGAAGGTGTGTGGACCCAGCCTCAACTTTTTCTTTACTTTTCTTTTCTTTTTTTTTTTTGGTAGGTCAATACATGTGGGCTCAAACAATTTTTTTTTTACACAATACAATTAGACTTAGCTTTTTAGATTGTCTTTATAATCTGCCTTCAATGCACTAAGTAGCTGTGTTCAATGGATTCAGCTGATGCGTTTCCTCCTTTTCCCATCGAGCATGTTCCAGGGTTGACAGCAGAGAGGTGTTACATTTGTGACTGTAGCTTTAAATGAAATAAAAATTTGTCTTTCATCCTCTTGTCTCCCTAAAACAATTTGGTCCTACTGTAATTATTAGCATTCTCATTAAGAACAGTTTAGCTGAAAATCAAGACACAAAGACGCAGTGACTTCATCAAAGCAACGCAAATCCAGATAAAGCTAGGTTTCTAATTCGACTTCTATGCTTTGAAATAAATCCTCAGAGCATCAATTACTGTATCTGTTGTAAAGCAATTACTATCAGCCTCCATTGCTCTCCTTTACACATTTTAATTTAATTATTAGTTTTGCTTCAGAATATAGGGTAAGGAATTTTACAGTTCCTCAAGAAGAAATAAAGCAGACAACAACAAAAAAATTCTGTAAAAGCAGAAATTGCTTTCTTTTGTAATCAGGTTGATTAGACTCATGTATAATCATACACAGCAGGTGGGAAGATTAACATTTCACTAATTCCTAGTGGTCATTACTGCAAGGAAATTTAATCGGCAGAGTTCACAAGGATTGGAGCTGCATGCTGGTAAAGCTCATTTAAAAGACAGGGCAAGAACAACACAACTTTATATTCTGAAATCCAGTTTTACTCAAAACTATTTTGGCCTGCAGGCAATGCGCATACACCCAGCATCTTCTACTTAATTGAAAAATAGATTTGTATTGATCATGACCACTTAACAAGCACATTCAGAACCCGTTCCTGTTCTCAGTTACTTTGGTGGGGAATACGGGCAGACCCTCAGAGGGTTAAGCTGGTTGATAAGATAGATATTTTTACAGTAAATGTATTTTTTTCTGTGTGGGGGCTGTATTAGTACACAGCACTAATAGATTCAGTTCTCGTATTTGGATCAATTCAGAATAATTCTGCTGAAGTTGAAAAAGTTTTTCAACTTTTATATAAAACCAAAGTGTGACATAATTATTATGGTCAGATTCAGCTTCACTAACCAGGATGTGGGCTTTTTTTAATTCCAAACTCCAAAATAAAATGCCCAGCAACTTGGGATGTGAAAGTTACGGTCATCCGTTACTCCTGCGCCTACATCTCTAATCTCTGGACTCCTTACCTCTAGTTTCTACGAGCGGGAGACTTTCAATCGGCATTCAGTAGTACAGCTCAGGGTGGTCTGTGACTAAGCTGGAAGTGCTTGAAGGAATATTGGATGGGTAAGTAGGGATGACTACTCTGCTTTTTTACTTGCGTGGGGTCTAGCTCAGATTTAGCTATGTTTTCTGTCTCCTGTGAGCAAGAGCAAAGGGAGGTGAAAGAGCAAGAAAGGAAGACAGTGATAAGTCTAAAGTTAACAGCGTTGCTGACCGGGAGATGGAAGCAGACCCCAGGTTTAGCAGGGTAAGCAGCGCGCTCTTCCTCCTTCACCTGGGACTGGTTCCCTCGTGCTGCATCACCTGGGTGATCCCAACGCTATAAACACATCAGGACGTCGGAGTAGAAAGATGGGGAGGAAAAGTTTAAACTGGGCACGTTGTGCTCCCTGTACTTGGACGAATCGTAATGAGACATGGCCCTACCCTACCGAACAAGCAGTCCATGGCCAAGTGCCTCTCTTTTTAACGTTGTCACTAGTTGAAGTTGCTTTGAAGACATCTTAAAAAAAGCATCTCATCCCATTCATACCCACTGAAAAGCCTTTTGCATCTGTCTCAGAACGTTGCCCACATGAGAAACTGGGAGGTGGGACCTGCGCTGACGCCGTGAAGCCGTCTCGCCATTCCTGTGCTGCTGTGGACCAAGGTCTTAGGGACAAGAGGTAAGGTGTCACCACGGGGCAGAGCTGGCTCGGCTCGATGGTTGTCCCTCCGGCGGGAGCCCATCCTGCTGGTCTGCGTGGAAGGGTTTCCTCTGGTCCCCCTCTAAATACCAGACTGCAGCTACTCTCCTGTTCGCTTAGCTGGGATCATCAGGCTCATTTTCTTACCTAATGGTTTAAGGGCAAAAATACGCTCCTTTGATCTATGCAGTTAAAAGTGTAGTTGAGCTATATTGTTAAAAAACTACAAAAAATGACCAGATGGCGGAGTCGCTGGATTTGGCTGGGTTAGAACAGGATATTATTCCAACACAGGTAACAACATATGCCTCCAAATAAAACAAGTGACCACTGAGCATATGTTTTATTGAACATCAGAGATCTTCACTGTGATAATTATGATGATATTACAATGATATGACGCTGGTATCCTTTATCCACAGAAAGCTTCGTTGAGTCTGAGCCCCGGGGGGACTGGTGATATTTTCTTGTCCCTTGCAGGCCCGTGAACTTGCATGAAAATGTGGCTGAGGCTCAAACCTCTGGCCCAGCTTTGCTGATCTGCCAGCGTTATGCTAAGCTCAGAATTACTGAAGTTGTAACGGGGGTTAAACATAATCAGAATAAACTCCTGCTATTGCAAGAGTTACTTCCACTTGATTTTCAAACTCTGGGTGCAGAATAACTGCCACAAAATATGTAGTATGAATCAAAGCAAGTTAAGTGCAGCTAAACTGGCTTAATAGTGGTGTAGATGATAGTTTAAAAATCAGGAACAGCTAAAAATATGACTGCACTGATGTTAATGCTATATTAGCCTGATAAAGAGACTGATTTTTGTAAGTCAGTCTTCAATCAGTGTCTATCTCAACCCTCGAATGCAGCCTACTCTGCGAAAAGATACCATCTGAGCTTGGCATTCTAGTTTAATCGTGGCTGAAATATGAAGTAATACGTTCAAATAATTGGGCGTATGCACAGTACTTAATCCTCACTGCCACTCATAGTTTGAAAATGTTGTTGGGATTTAAGTGATGGAGTCACCGAGCAGAGCTGGAGGGTTTGCCCCTGCGAGGTACCAGGTAAGCCCCTGCGGGAGAATTTACATCCCACGTAAAATTAGGTAGCTTGAACCCATGATGGTGGCTCACGGGTGAAATGGGGCAGGGGGGGGTGACCCGCCTGGACTAACGGGGTCCCCTGACGTACCTCAGTGCCCAAAGTTAGGCATGTCCCATCTTTGGGTTAAAAAAGATGGGCAGGAGCCTTGCGGAGCTCCGGGAAAATGCAAGGGAAGAGCAAACAGGAAGATGTCAAGGGACTGTCACTAGCAAAGATAACAAAATTAACGAGTAAACTAGGAGGCAAGTTAGAACATCAATATGCACAGTAATAAGTGACAATGAATCACCAGAGATCTGTTGCTTTAATGATGCTGTTGTAAAAATGATGGCCCTGAGCTATTTCAGAACGTATACTGAATTTTGGCTGATGCTTATCAGTTTACATGCAAGAAAATTTATAGCATGCAACCTAAATGAAACAGTCCTTTGGACAAGAAGAAATGGATTGCAGGTGCAAACAAGCATGAAATGAAAATCTACTAATGAGTTTCCATTAGCAGCTAAATACCTAATCGAATAATTTTTAGCCAACACAGAACAATGAGAAAATCAATTTATTCCTTATAAGTACTACTATATGGATTGATGCTCTAGTACATCTAAAGCTGGTTTTGTTAAATGAAAGCCAAGCTTCAGATTCAGTTAAAGCTCAGCTAATAGCAGCAGAACATGGGTTTGCTTTTACTGAATATGAATGGAATATATTTCTTTGAAAACCCTAAATACCATAAGGTAAAAGGAGGTATTAGTTAATATGCAGTATTCCCATCTGAAAGCTAGAGACTAAAATATTTCAGAAGGATGGACTAGCACCAGCACATCTGAATTTACTTACAAATATCCATTAATGAAGTAAGCATTGTTCTTCATCTGCTCTTGAAGCAACGGTATCCTCAATTTCCCTTCTTTTTGCCTTAAACAGCCTCTAACCTGAGTTTTGGTTGCATGGTGTTTTCACAACTTATTCAACTACAGTAAATATTTCTCCTTCACCTATGGAGACCCTGATTTCAAGGCTCTCACAGCCATATACATAAACAAAATAGGTTTGAAGAGCTGGGTTGAAAGTGTTAGTGAGGAGTCTGCAGCAGAAGACACACATTGGTGTTGAAGAGGCACCACGCGTGAGAACGGCAAAACTGTGTCTTTTTGCAGTTACTGCATGTAAATGAAATTTATACCGAGAAACTGGCTAATAGGTACAGCACAAATCATCTGATGTTTCTTCCAGGCCAGATTCTTCACCTTTACTTCCAGTGAGGTACGTTCCCCACGGACCTCACGGGGTTACTCGTGGAGGAGACGCCGTTCCACAAAGCGGAGCTCAGCTGGGCATGGTTTGGCCTCCACCGACGGGTGGTTTTAATTATGGAGAGGTAGGTGGGCTTCTGCTGCATCCCCTTGGAAGGACAAATCCATGAGCTAAAAGCACTCTGTACTTTTCAGGGCAAAACGCTGAAATCAAGGGGAAATTTAAACGGGATAGGCTTGGAGACTGACATTAATCACAACATTTTAAGGCTCAATAGCTTATGAGTCAATGTATGCATAATATTTACCAAACAAGAAGTCAAAGGAAAGAATAACAATAGAGAAGGAGAAAACCAAACACTTTTTAGCACCTTTTTTCAAGGAGGAATTTGTTGTGATAGCTCAGCCTTACTGAGTTTTTAAACTCTGACTGATATGATGGGGATCCTAGATCAGAAGCAGTTACTTGATTGGGACAGATTTCAGCAGGCAGTATTTCTCAGTGGATCTTATACATGGAAGTTGAAGCTTATAGTAAGCTGAAAAACAAATGGTCTTGCTTGGACACATAATACTTCTGGACAAGCTTTCAATAAATGCATGCCTGCATATAAATCTCCTATTTTAGCGTGACAAACACATCCCCTCGTAACAGAAACTTCCGCAGACTCTGAGTGGAAATGTTCTGGCTGGGGGCAGTCCAAATGAGGAAGAGGCTGGAGCACAATCAAGCTAATCACCGCATTAAACGTCTCGTGTTCGGTGACCAGCTCTTGCACCCTGACAGCACCTTGCTCTGCAAAGAGCCGTGTTGAATTCGGTGGAGTGACAGCTCGTATTCACAGAGCGCTTTGCATTTGACGGGATCCCTAAAGGATTTGTGAATTTGTCAAACTGAAATATAGTCCATTCACTACTGAAGTCAGCTTCCTCCGGCGTGGAAAGCACATAACTCTGCAAGACAACTGTGTAGAGCAGGGAGTGAGAACGACGCGCTACGGAACCTCTGAAGGGGAATTAGGGCAGGTGCGGTGCAATGATCTAACTTGACATTTGGTAGGAATGTGGGAGTTTTTACAAGCCAATTTCTGAAAAATACAATGTGGCATCTCTCGTGTATTCAGAATTTCAGGTGTGGGTTTCTTCTGAAAGCAGAGCCTCTATCTAGCTTTAGGCACCTGTCAGATCCGCGTGCTGTAAGGCAGCGGGAAAAAATCTCTTTTGACCCCAAAAAGGATGTATGGGAAGTGAATAAATGCTATGTTTCCAATATTAGAAGAGGTTACTGCCTTTAATCTTGATCATACCACTGCCGTAGAATATGGCTTCATCAGAAAACAGTGACGGTAGTGAGAACGTGGGGTCTCCCGGTGGGCTTCTGCCTGCGGCCTCATGTTTTCCATATTATCCTTATCTTTGGGTTGCCACTGCAGCCCCCTTTGCCCACGTACAGGTGGACATAGAGGTAATTCTCAAATCCATGGAGACTGCCGTTCTCAGGCTCACACGCGGGATATTTCCTACTGAATTACTGTAACTTACGGCAGAGCAAATGCCTGATAGAATAGCATCAGGAAAGACATCTTTTTTTATGTTCTTTACCAGATATTATCGTAGCAATGATGGCTTTCAGGGAACTGGAGATGGCTCTGTCGGAGGCAGTAATGGCCCTTCTGAGCTGTCGATTACCTCCACCTTGTGCCGTTTCACCATATTTGATAAAGACATCTCTGCTCTCTGAAAGCCATCGGTGATTCGGTGATAATACAAAAATCAAATTGGATTCCAAGTGCTTTCTCTGGCATCCTGTGTTTAAAACGGGATGTCCCTGTGCCGTACAGAGTGAGGTGATTTCTTTACAAAGATGCAATATAAACCACACTTCAAAATACTGTGTTTTCATGAGAACCTGTTTATATCTGTGAACTTTAAACCAAAGTGCCACATATATTATTGGACGCTATCTGTATATGGCTGAAATTTCTGAGGCTTGTTTGACTTGATTTGTCTGAGAAAATGTCTGCATTTCGGACCCAGTCTCAAGGCAGTTTCCCCTTGACTCCAGCTGGCATTGTATCAAACCTTAGTGTGCTTTACAGCAGGCAAACAAAAAAACCAAAGTATTTCTATGACTTTCCTGAAAACTCTGAATGCTGGGGTAATTTGGAGATGCTCACAAGGTCTCCCCAAATGCACCTGCATGGATGCTATGTGCAGATAAGTGATGTCAGGCAAGAAACCAGGAACATAAGAAAGCAAAAATATTAGTTAGTTCCCAAGTAAGTTTTGTCAAAGCATTAAAAACGTCTACACAGCCTATCTAGCTCTACCTTGGAGAGCCAGCTAAAGCGTATCTTCCTTCCCATCTTCCTCTAAAACTCTAAATGAGAAACAAATAAAATTTTTGTAACCTTATATAGCCACTGCCATAACCCTATGTATCAGCCAGCATCCTTTATCTCTCACTGGCTGGAAATCTCTCGTTTTCATTGCCCTGAATCACCAGATGCATTCATCAGACATGACAAATGCCTCCAAAACACTAAATCACACCACTCGATTTCAATGGGCTACATAATCATTGTCATACCAACAATAAATTTGAAAATATCTGTGTTCCAGACTCAAATACCTACAGCTCCTACCAGAGCTGAGAAACTGCAGGGGAAAAACTGAATCCTAAATTAAGTTTAAGAGTTTTTCAGTCCCTCAAAAATTTGATAAACTCATGAATTTTTGTGAGGCTTTCTGATTTATTTTTAGAAAAAAAGTATTTTTTTCTACCCACAGGAATGATTCATGGAGTAAGAGATGTGTTCCAAGGTTGTATCTTAGCAAGCACAAAAATGTAGAAGGGAAAAACTATTTACTGCTCTCCTGGGGAGTTGCCAGTTCTGTGGCCCTGCCCATGCATTGCTCCCTGATGCTCCCGTATCCCAGAGGACCCGCACCTGCCTGAGGATGGCATTGTAAGGGGTTGGTGATGCCTTTACAGCATCTGGGGGGGAGAGAAATGCAGCTGAGCATCCTCCTCCTTGCTCTGTGTGACAGGACCCTGCACCCGAAAGGCAATGGCAGGCAAACGCTGAAGTCATCGCAGGTCAAACTTTTGGTATCGCTTAAAAAAAAGGAGAAGTTGGGCTATGGACGCATGAGCAAGTTGCCCTAAGGATCCCATATATCAACTGACCTGTGAGAACCACATCCTTTCTGCAGCGGAAGCCCGGCAATGCAAGGTAACTTGATAACCTTAATTAAAGAGATTCTCATTCTCTTTCTTTGGAGTTGGTTGAGGCTAGCAAAGCGGTACTACCTCAGATAACCTTATTTTCTCTAGGAGCACACACAGGCAGATTATAGCCCACTATACAGTGAACTCTTTACTTCCACAGAGCCAGTACTCCACGGTCAGAGTTTAAACAGATGTTTTAAAATTAGTTCAGTAGAAGATGCATGAATGTAAACATTTCATTTTCAGTGTTCATAACCCAAATTCAAAAGCCTTGTGTTTGTATGTAGGATTGCAATGTGGACATGTAGGAAGTCTTTGTTTTCAGTCCACACATGAACCTTGATTTTTTAAAAGTATATTTGTATACACGTACGTGCTTACACAAAGACATTGTCTCAAAAGCAAGTATACCATTTGCTGCTATGCAGTCATACAGCATTTTCTTAGATCTCTGCTGAGTGCTATTTACTGCATTTTTCATTTTAAGTCAGGTCAAAAAGGAGACTTGCCTGGGATTTTTCACTGTGTTTTTCCCACCCAGATCCCACTAAAGCTGAGTGCGTGATTTTGCTGTAAAAAAGATGCTGATTTTGCAAGAATGCAAAACCTGTGCTGACATCAGTGGGAGTCGTGTATCTGGAATGATTAAAGACCAAAGCCAATGATATGACTGCGTGGTATTAGCCTGGGATCTGGGAAATGAGTACTCTTTGCTCTGCAACTGTGTCTTCTTAATAAGGGGCAACTTAAGGTGACCGAAAACCCAGTCCTGCTGATCATCTGCACTGTGAACTTCTAAAGTCATCTCCCAGCAGCTGCCCAGTTCGACCTTGAAAGCTGTGATGAACGTCTAGGTCAGGGCAGGTCTCCAGTCTGTCCTCACCTCCAAGCCTATGTTCCCGGCGTGATGGGCCGGACCGTCCACCGGCAGCAACAACCTCGTCCTCTCCTCCAGGCTCCCAGGTCCTCGCTGCGCTGCTTCTCCTTCCACAGCTCCTCGGGTGAGCTGAGCTCCCAGGGAGACTCCCTGCAAGAAGGGCTTTCTCAGGTACTGTGGTAAGAGGGATCTATTCAACTGCTATGGCTGTAGATATCTTCCACTACTATTTTCTTCCCAAACATCATCTGATTTACTCCAGTGATAAATCCAATGTTCTGTATAAACATTTATTTCCTTGACAACCTAGTTTTCCGTTAGAAAAATGCCCAAACCTGAGACCTATTATGGCAGTTGACAGGCAAAAATTCAGCTTGTGTGGACTCATGCTGTTTAGCATATATACCCCAAGAGTGAGAAAATGGCATGTGTCACAAACCCACAACCACCTTATTATACTGCGAGAGCCACAGGGGATGCACACGGTGACAGGGAAGGCAGGTTCTTTTCAGCCCTTTTTCATATTTGGAGTGTTAACAGGGCCAAGATTAAAACATCTGAAATGTCTTTCAGTGGTAAGGACACTCAAAGTAATGATTCTTGCAGACTAATTGCCCCCCAAACAATTTTTTAACCCACTGTTTGATACAGTTTTACCTGTCAAGCTAAAGAGAGGTGTCAGAAAGCTTTTCGTTTCCACGAAAAGCAAAACGATGCCAAAAGCCAGGAGCCTGGCAGGAGAGGATTTTCCCAGCTGAGAATTACAAAAGAACATCTTCGTTTTAGGGACGAGTTCAGAGGTGAGCCTGTAAACCAGCCAGGCACGGTACCACGATCAGCACAAAGCCTCGGCGCAGGCTTAGCAAGGATGTCTGCTGGCACCCTGAACATCACGGAGAAGGTTGCTTCAGGTTTCTGTTTTTAGGGCTGAGCTTTGCCTCATTTCGTTATGATCGGACGTCAGGTGCTGAGGGTGTGCGGTCTCCGGTTGTGCCCAGAGAGCCAAAGAACCTCCCCATAAGCCACGACCTGCAGCTGGAGCTTCAGGCACCCTGGTAGCACAGGCAGGTTATCTATCATTCACAAACCTCCTCAGAGGCTCCTGTGCCATCAGAAAACAGGGAGGACAGGTCCAGCAGGTTCTCCCCTCTTTCTTGTTTGCTGGCGGTGGCTCAGGAGTAGAAGACATGGACCATATGTTGGGGGGGACTGCTCCAGACCTGCTGGAATGCAATTACCTCCGTGGTGCTTCATCAGCGGTTTCCATATAAAGAGTATTTTGGAAGGAGCAGAAAAATGCTTTGTGCGATTAAAAATATCAAAAAGGACTTGGGATGGTAGAATGTGAATAACTAAATGACCAAATCAGCTTTCTCTTCTTGGAAGAGATCCATAACACAGATGCCGGTGGGTATATTGTCTTTTGAATGGCTCTGTCCTATTCCTTCCTCAGCTGCCTGTACCTCCTGCTCTGCCGTGACACTGCTAGGCACCCTGCATTGCCACACTCGATTTGTCCAAATAATGGTCTTTCGAAGAATAATGCCCCTTTCCGCAAGGTTGAGAAATGGCTGAATCAGTGAAAGCAGCGCTTGGAAGTTTTCCTGGGAGGTTACTGTCTCAAGTACTGGTCAGGACCTCATCCTGCTCAGCCCGTTAGAAATGCTGACACTGCAAACCCCGCTGGTGAGATTTCAGGCTGTAGTCTTTCCCGTTAAAAACACCACAAATAACCTCCCTTGCTACAGAATGAAATATGAACCTGGGGTTTTTTTCTGATTTCCGCAAGTAAACCCATTAATGTCTGGATGCAAAGCTGCTTTCCACATCGGCAGGCATCCAACCCAGATGCAATTTTCAAGTGAAATTGTCATTAATGTGATAGTGCATGTGAAAGACAGGTTTGTGTAGCTGTGGTTAACGAGACTGCTTTCACTTAGATAGGCCCAGAGCATTAAATCTGTATTCTGGTTATGTGTAGTCCAGAGTAGATGTGCTGTAGTCCATGTCAGGGGCTGCAAATGCAAACCTATACTATTTTCATTAAAATCAAATCGAGATCTTAACAGAGCAGCTATATTTTTGGCACCTAACTTGTTCTGTTAAAAAAAAATATTTATTTTAAAAATTAATAATGCTAATAGTCATCTAATTATGTGAAATGCTCACACTTATTGCTTTGACTTTTTCCTTGGGGACGTGTCGCTAAAAATAAAAGATGTTACTTTAATACCGGCCAAAGCACAATTCAAACCCAGCCACTGTTGATGTGATACAGCTTTTCACCTGAGCAAAAGAGTCCATGTTGCAGGAGCTCCAAGAGCAGTTTTGTTCCTTTAAAGTAAATGATTTTTGAATCAAAACCATTGATCAGCTACTGTCATTTGTCCATTCTTTCTGTTGGTGCCAAAAGGACTCTGCTCTTTCTACCTCTACAAAGATGCACGATCTGAGCATTCACTGAACATCCAGTTTTGCTTGAAGCTTTGTGCTTAGCGATACATAAGAGGTCGAGAAATGCTGAGAAATAGGGTATTAAGTGTAGGACACTGCATCCATCCAGTTAGGGGCACAGGAGAAACTAAGTCCGCTTGGTCTTTAACCTCGTCGAATCCTTCGGGCTGGCGTAGACCTTGCAGCTGCTGCAAGGGAGAGCTGGACCTGGGTGGGCTTTTCAACTAAACCACCCACGTGTGAGCAGCAGCAATTGATTTGGTACCCAGTGTGTGGTACCGATGGATAAACCCTGCTTTTTCAGACATCAGTACCGGCGCCTGGCATTTGCAAAGCAGATCTCTCTAGAATCGCCTTCACACGGTATCGGGGGGGCTTTTGATATCTTTGGGTATTGCGAGGCATGGAACTGTGTGAGAACAAAATGTAACACAAATAAATGATGACATGAGAGAGACGAAGGTGGTATGGATTAAGGAGGCAGGATTTGGAGTGGGAGAAAAAAAATTTCAATTTTTTCCAATGCAGCTCACCAGTCCCCTGCGTGCGGACTAATTTTAGAGATAATTGTTACATGATTTCCTGAATATAATCTATTGTTATCTGTGCCCTGCAAAATAAAGCCATGTCTAATTCTGGATAACCACAGGGGTGATTTCACAGTTACACTGAAATGAGACTAAGGACTTGTTAATGATCTTTAAAGATCACATCATTTAATTCTGTGCGGTTGGTAGTTAAACCAAACTAGTCACAAAGGGGTACGCACTCCTTCCAGTGCAGGCAGCAGCCCCTGTAAATTCCGGCGGCAGGGAGAAAGGAAGAAGCTGCCAGTCACACATCCCACCTCGGTGCGCCAGTGTCAGCCGAATGTTTGAGACAAGGCGTGGGATAATTTGGTATTTCGCTTGCGTAACTAGTCCGCAACCTGGAGCAAAGGGTTTGAAGGCCAGGTCCTGCTGCTGCTGAGTGTTTCTGAAGTGCTCAGAGCCCCTGCCTCCCCAAACAGCGAAGGTGTGACATGTTCTGAAGCAGGTGGGAATTACGGGCCAGAAGATGCTCACTCTTCTACAGGGCAATTAGGAACATTGGGAGCTGCTGGGCACTTGATGGGCTGGAGGTAAAAAAAAAAACCACTGTGGAAAAGTACCAACAACTCAGGAGGTGATGCTGCTATTTTTCCTGCTTTCCAGTGTTTTCCTGGCTTCAGGTGTGATTCTCCACTTTAATGAAACCTTCGGATTAGCTTATGGAGGGAGAGACAACTCACCTTAAGGAGCAAATGATAGAATCACATTTATCTGTGGTTTCCAGTAGAAAAGAAGAAGGGAGCAATCAGTTCTCCTCTCCTCTCCAAAAACAGGTCCCAGGAGCTCATTAGATGGAAATAATGTGATGAAGAGCTAAAGTTCACCCAACAAAATAAGGTAAATTTTTGTCAGCTTACTGGAAATGATTAATGGATTTCGATACATTTTGTCAAATAGTTGTGAACAAAAAGGAAAGAAAATGATCAGAAAAAACAACAACTTGTTGTTGAGAGATGTTTCTGACTTTTTTTTTTTTTTTTTTTTTTTTCCAAAATGGTGCTTTCATTTCACGGTTAGCTAAAAAATGCTATCTTAGAGGCTTTAAAGGACTGTAAAACCTAACCAGGCTGGACAAAAGCTACTAAGTCACCTTGAAATAAGTTTTTCAAATGTTTAGTCAATGAAACTTTTTTGGGGGGTGGGTCAACCCCAAAATATGTTTTAATACCTTTTTCCTTTACTTGCTTTGGCTACAAAGTGAAAAAAAAAAAAAAACTTATGATTTCGCAGAGACCATCAAACTGGTCCCACCTGCACCAGCAGTTCAGAATTTACCACCACCTTAACTAGCTGTATGGTGTTTAGATACAATAAAAATGTAAAACCCTCTTATGAGCTTTTTTTTAAATCCTGCTCCCTTTTTTTTTTGAAGCCTAGGAGGCACATAAAATGCAATTCTCAGCAGAACAAGGGTAATTGGGAGAAAATGTAATAGATGGTCCACATTTCTCTTTGAAGTTCCCATTGATCAGTGTTGCTGAGACTATTTTTCTAATCCTTGAGTCAGAAACATGAAGAAATTGTCACTTTATTCTTTGGTTGTATGTGGTTCACCTCCTAAGAAAATAGACTTTGGACTCCTGAGTAGCCTTTATTCAGGTTTTTCTTGCAAGATGGTGTAAAATGGGAAAGAATCAGGACCCCAGTTGTAGTATTTTCTTGAATACAAATTTTCCTGATGTTAACCAAGAGAGTAGTGGTTTTATGATTTCTTTTTTATGTCTGAATTTTGTGTGAGAAAACTACATCTAATACCTTCTACTCAAAAAATGTGCTTTCAGCCAGTCAAGCATTAATTAGGAGACAATCACCCCACCTCCTCTCCACTGGAGAGGCAGCTTGTGTTGAAAACCCGAACTTTTCACAAAGAGGGAAAAACCATCTGTCCAAACAATGCTTAAGAAAGAGCTTTTTTTTTTTAATGCTCACATTAGTTGAATCGACATGTAATAACTTGTTTTCGTAATGAAGCCAGTTAGTAGGACACATTTTCATGCCCCTAATTGACACAGCTATGATGGTAAACCTGCTGAAGTAGCTCTGGCTACAGCTGTTAGGAAGATCAGGGAGTTCCAGCCAGATGCTTAACCAGCACCGGGACCGCGGACACAGAAACCTCTCTGGAATCGTACCTGTGCAGAAAAAATGTCCTGGTGTTTAAGGTGCCACTTGTACTGAGAAAACAGTTTCTCTGCATGGTCAAGCACTGCCAGGTCTTGATCTCTTTGCATTTTGGTATCTCAACTGAAAAACAACCTTCCTTGGCAGGAGTTTCCAAAGAGAAAATATTTAAGCCTTTGAGGATCTTGTGTACACCACTGCTGGGGCCATGGAAGTACCTGATATGGGGGAAACCTGGTCCCAGAGAGGGCTGCTGGCTTGGAAAAAACTTCTGATGGCCAGAAACAAAACTGGATCTATGACACAGAAGTTTTCATATTCTACTGCCCTTCCCTTGTCTCAAACAGAGTGAAATGTGCTCCCCACGCCCACTGCCCAAAGGCGAAAACACTCAAAACCAAGAGGCGTGTACTCAGGTTCCTGACTACATTTTAATAAGAAAGAGAAGGAAAAATTATGAGTGAGGAAATTATGGTGATCCAGAATTCAGAATAAGAGTAATTAATAAATAGTGAGTAGAGTTGTGAAGAAAATAAATTTTTCAAGGACTCTGAAAAACATGTTTAGAGCTGCAGTCTGGAACCTGCAGGTGGAGTAGCTGCAAACATCGTGTATCTGCTCACATTAGATTTATCAGAAGTTTGTTAATTAGCTGCTTCTAAAATACCCTTTGCAGCTGATGTGATACTAATGAAGTGGTTTGTATCTCCCACCCCTAGAAGTTCTAGGTCGCGTACAACAACCCTCCACACGCAGCGGAGAGCAGTGATGGGCAGGGGCGAGCCCGCCTGCGCGGAGCTGCTTGGATGCTGCTCTCTGGATGGAGTGATGCTTTCCACGGCTTTGTCCTGGTTTGAAGAAAAAGAAGGAAAATGGTGATTTCCTATGTGATGAGTTCTACCAAACTGTCTTCACGTAGCAGGGGTTTTTTTAAGACACATTTGTAACGCGTTGCCCTGTTGCTGCCCTGCTACATACCCCTGCTTTTGTACTTTCTTGGTGCCAAGCACACTGGTTCCCACTCAGGGACTGACTAATAATTCTTCATAACAGCCTTTTGGGTGTTTCTGGCATCTATTTTTGCCCAGAAATCTCCTCCTCTTCTCCATTTAGAAATACTATAAAATCTTTCTCCACGGTCAGACACTTCAGGACAAGCTGTGGTCATTGTGTAAGCACAGAGCACAATCCAAATGGAAATGGAAATGAAAACAATTAAATATACATGACAAGCAGGTATTTAGATGAGCCTAGATTTCTTAATGGTTCATTTCAACCTTTGAACTAAATTAAATGTTGCTTTCATCTATTTTTAAAGAAATGTCTATTTTCGGTTTGTAGATGCCCTGCTCCATCTCTTCTTTAGATGGTTTTTACTTAAATATAGCACCCATTGGCTGTGTTTGTACAAAGCACGTATGCTTTTTATGCCACCATAGATGAGGATTCACACAAACCTATTAGCAAATGCACGGCCTAAAAGGTAGATTGACAAGCAATTACCTCCAGGTTTCTTTTGAATGTCGAGTCCTCTGTATTTGGTGGTGATTGATATTAATTACGCGGTGCTGGCACATTTTGCACTGTTGCACTTACAGGGTGGATTTTTGGACCGGCTTCTTCCAGTGCCCCTCTGCAGCTTCGCACACAGAGGCTGTTAAGTACTGCTTGGACCAAAACCAGCAGAGCTTCTCAGAGCAATCAAAGGACCCAGCATATATATGGTATATACATGGTTGAGCAGCCATGATGGGAGCCGGTCACAGGGCTCTTGGCAGTCGCTCCCCTTGGAGCAGCTCTTGGGAGTCTCATTCTTACTCACACGATCTGAAAATCAGGGATTGGGAAACCAAAAACCTGACTTTGTTTCTGGCCCTGTGCTAACGACAGGCAATCTAAATACTCAGACACGGCACAGAAAAATCCGGGGAAAGTTGATCAAGGTTGAATGTAGAGAAAGCACATTTGGATCTTGCAGCCAGGAAAGAGAGGGAGATGGATATTATATTTCTCTGAGCTTTCAGGTTGCCTTTCTGTCTCCGAGCAAGATGACAGCGGATGTCTTGTAAATATTTAAAGACGGAGTCTGACCCACCCTGTGCGGTGCTACGCTGCATAAAGGTAAAGACTGGCAGCAATCTTCCAATATTTAAATATGTCGATTCTGAAAATGTAGCTAAAACGGCTACTCCTGCCATGGAGGCATTGGGTTTTTTTAATCAATATGTGACAGTCTAATGCCATATAACATCTGTGTGTTATTTCTGGGATGCTGATTAACTTCATTAGTGGAAACTGTTCAGACAAAAACGTGGCAGGGTTTTCCCAGGGATGACAAGGTGCTGTCAGCAGAGGCCAGTGTATCACTAACATCTATTTGTTTGTCTCCTCTAACATCTATTTGTTTGTCTTTATTTTTTTCATTCTTTTGAAGCTTGCTGCGTAGCAGCCAAGGTGTAACTGCTATTCTGTCCACGGTGGATAGTGACATTAAGTATTACTTTCTGGCTGGAATAGTCCCTCTGAACTGAAGAATCTGTAAGGTGTTTTTCACACATTACTTTGCAGAAATAGGAAGGCAGCTTCCTATATGTTTTCACAGAGGATGGCATCACTTCCACCATGCTGGGCAGCAAGGCTCAAGATGCTGGGATAAAATGCTACAGGCATTTCTTTCTCATCTCCCTGGGCCTGTGCTGCACAACCGATGTGCAGGGCTGACAGTGAGCTTGCCTTTTCTTTCGCTCCCATCGGTGGGAAATCAGTGCTTTTTGATGCAGTCCCAGTACATCGCTGTGTATTTCCTCTGCAGGGACACAAATACGCCTTTGAACTCGCATTCCTCCTTTTCCACCACCTCTCCTCGTGCTGGCCACGGACCCAGAGCCGCAGGAGAAGGAAGCCCTTTGCTCCTGTTGCAGGAGTGCGATTTCCACAGCTGCAAAGTTGTGTTTCCAAGGTGGCTCCGTAGGTATTTTATTTTACCTCATCTGATTCTTATTATGGATTTTTTTGGTTTCTGAGAGTTCTTCACCCAAACCAGTCACCAGTAGGGGTTTAAATGATAGGAAACAAACTGAGCGGCTGGCTGGAGGGATGGGGTCTCCTGGCCAACCTTGCTTTGCACGTACTGTCATGGAGCTGTGCAAGAGCAATGGAAATTGCAGCACTGCTTCCATTTCTGTTGCAGGGGAATCACGGAGGCAGGTTTCCCCAACAATCACTGCTGGCAGAAAGACCACGGGCTTGTCGTACGCCTGCAAGGACACGGACTGCGTGACGAAGGCTGGGTTTGGTCCTTCTTGGCATTCCCAGCCCTCCTCTGCGAGCCTCGGGCTGGGGAAGGGCGGAGGTGGGAGGTGGGAGATGGGAAGACAGCGAGAGCCTGCGGATGGTGGGCTAGCGAGGGAGGTGCAGCAGGGAGTGTGGGGAAGTACGAAGGGAAATAAAAAGAACAGAAAACGAGAAGAAAAAATGGGAGAAAAAAAAAACCCTGTAAAATGTAGCACGTGAAGAAAATAAAGATATTTGCATATTCTTCAGTCTTTAGGGTAGCTCGAGTGGACGTATGTCATGGTTTTGTCTCCATTTGATATAACAGGTATTGGCGTTTGAATTCTGGTTGAATGGCTTCAGCCCCGTGCAGGTGGGATGGCTCCGCAGCCAGCTCCTGCACTCAGCAACCGCGGCACAGGGCAGCCGGAGGAAAAAACTCCCGTTGTAAAACCCAGTCTGGGAGACGTACGTACACTTGCAGTTTACCACGAGTACGTATTGATTAGGGCAACAATGTCATTTTGGTTTGTGCTGAACAATCCAGCGTTTGGAATTGAGACCTGTCAGGAGCCAAATGACTTAGCGGAGCAAATTGAAAAGAACAGGGCTATAAATTGCAAGGGAATTCACTTCGTGGTTAACACTCGGGCGTGCTGTGAGAAACAGGACTGTACACAAACTGCCCTGCCATGCAAATCCCAATCAATGTGCTGACAAAGTGTCCTGCTGAACCCTGGTGTCTCACTCAATATTTCTTAAAATAGACACAATTTAGGAGGCATGGGAAGGCATACATTTTCACCTTAAGTGATGCACAGATGGGAGGTACTGTGGAATTAATAAGCAGTGTATAGATGAGCTTTGTAGCAGCCTTACTGCATTTATTTCATACATATATATTGCTAAACCGTTTTAAAATGGCTGTAACTGAAAAAGGACCTACTTGATATGTATAACACCATTTCCATTCTCCAATATGTATTCTGAAAAGTCAGTACAATATTTTTTCCTAAGTATAAATCCAGGAATGGCCAGAAAACTAGGTCAATACATTCATGCAGGAAACTAGTAAACCCCCCTCCCAGCAAGTTCACCTCGCTGTGCCGGTTACAAACCCCGTGCCACAGTCAGTCACCGCGCAGCATCTCCGCTCTGCCACAGGCTCCCGTGGCTTTTCAGGAGCCCCGCATCTCCTTATGCACTTCAGTGCTGACCACCAAATTCTGCCCGATGGTCTTACTCAGCTCCTCAGGCATCTCGGGCTGGATTATCATCCCCTCCAACTCTCTGTACGGTGTTCCCTGCAGTTGTCACCCAAGCTCGGCTTCCAACCACCTCCTGCTCCTTTGTGCTTAAGAGTGGTGGTTCATCCAAAAGATGGTGGTTGGAGAGATACTAAGGTTTCAAAAGGCAATGGCCAAAGCATTTTAATGTCTTATATCTTTGCTGTTTAGTCTTGGGCAATTAGAAAAATCAGGGAAAATGAGTGAATGCTCACAGAGATATTTGATGTGCAAAAGGAACTTATAAAGTATTTGGAATGGTACCGATACCGGTTGGGCTGATGGCTGTTAAAAGCAATTCTGAGCAAGGAGGAGGGTATATTGCAAAGCTAAAGCAAGGTGGCTTTGGATACTGTTTGTTAGCTCAGCCATTCAGCATGGCAGCCAGCTTTTACAAAATTCCTGCTTGACAGCAAGCCAAGCATTGATGAAGCAGCTCGCAGTATTATTAAATTTACAATACTAATGGGAGTGAGAGCAAAGAAAGGAACACAGTTACCAGCTTTATGGAGGGGGGGGGACAACGACGACTTTCAAATGCAGTGGATAACAATTTCAAGAATTATTTAGATCCCTGTAAAACCTTCTTATCGCAGATTACTCCTCCTTAAATTACAGATTATCTTTCTTACCAGTGCGACCGTGTCACGTTTCAATCCAAGGGCAATTTGTCCTTTACGTGGAGGGGACCCATGAGTAGTCTGAAGCTGTGATTCACCCTTTTGGTCAGCTCCAGGAAGGAGCCAGCTCTGCTGGAGGGGGATTCATGCTCACCGTGCTCATCGGCACTCCCCAGCCTGCTGCCATGTGTACTGGGAATTTGGGGGAGGTTTGGAGGTGGGGGTGAAAAACATGAAATGTAAGGAGAAATTTGGACTGACACTTGACAACTTTCTGTTTTGTAAATTCTAGAGGAATTTGAATTGCATGATATGCTTTTACTTGCAAATGTTTCAGATTTGTTATTTTTCCCTTTTCTACATATTTTAAGCTTGTAGCATTGTATAATCTTTTTTTTTTTCTCTATCCTTGCAGAGGAATGAGCAGATAGCAGTCTGCAAAAGCAGTCTATTTCTGACTGAAGATAAAATAATCCACAAGATGTTCATAGTTTTAATTTCCAGTTGTGCAAGAGCTGATGCTTCTGGAAAGGTGTGATCTTTAAACCTGTAGTAAACTCAGATGTCTCTCAGCAGAGCTCTGTGGGAGATTCATGTTTGTTAGAGGAGCAAAATATTGGAGCTACAAGATTGTTTTGAAATACAGTACTTTGTGGAAGACCAACTGGAGAAAAATAAGCAGATGTTAAACTGAAAGGACTGCAATGCAATTCAGTCCTGGGCTGGTTTATGCTAAGAAAGGGCAGGAGAAGCCGAACTTTTAAGGAGGGCTGGAAGGGAATATTAGACAACAGTAGGAGATGTTTAGATAAACAATAAACAACCTGCTGAGCACAAGGATTAAGAGATCAGTGGGAGAGAGATGTAAGAAGAAATGAAGGGGAAAAAGAAGATTGTAATAAAATGCTGAGAGGATCTGGTCCTCAACTTGTGCAAACTGGATTAACTTCCTTGCAGTCAGGGATCACCAGCTCCCGGGACTGTCCCCAGCTCCCGGGGCAGGTAATGTGCTCATGGCCAGCAAGGAGTTTCTCCAAGCTGGTGGTAGAAAACACAAGTAAAATTGAAACTTGTAAATGTTATGGTGGGGAGGAAAAGAGAAGGAAACGGGCATTTTTTTCTTAATGCCAGCTGGCGCCTCTGCTTTCATGGAAGAGGAGGAGGTGAAGGAGGAGGAGGTGAAAGAGGAGGAGGAGGAGGCGGTTGGCTCTTCCATGGGAGAGGAGGAGGATGGAAAGTTGTTGAGGAAACGATTATATTTCCTGGCATGTTGTGATGGGGGAATTTGATCATCTCTTGATAACAACAAAAATGTCTTTGCAAAAATTCTGTGCTATCCTGGTAAAAAAAAGTCAGGAGAGCTTAGTTCTGTGCCCTCGTAAAATGGCTGTGGCCTTTGAAGGTCCTTTGAGGCAAAGCACGGTTAGCGTAGCATCTCCACTTTGCATCCAGCCCACTATGCGATACATCGCAAGCAGTGACAGAGCAGTTATTATACAGGGACACTTCTCTGTTATTTTCTTTCTTTCCTTTTTTTTTTTTTTTTTTAACCTCCCTTTTCATTACACTCCACTGCTGGAAATACTCCTAGGGTACTGAAAATAAACAACATCTCTTTCCCTACCATTTACCAAACACAGCTTCTCATTTTTGGAAGCCTTTGCCCACCTCGGGATCGAGACCTGGAGATGCCACCTGCACCATCTGGTGGCTGCCTTGCTTTTGCACTTCGGGCTCTTTGCAATCACGTTAAAAAGCATTTCAGTAGGAAAAGCAACATTTCCACCTTCTTCCACTGATTTAAGCTTTCCTGTTAATTGCATGCGTTTTCCTTTCTGCTGCATGCAGTATAAATCCAGTTTTAGCCTTGTGTGTTGTTTATTGGGCTCTGTGGGCTATTGTGGAGTTATTCCACTGTTGCTGAGAGAATTTGGATCCCTTCCTATTATTTGTCTTTATTCTAGGGAATAAACATGCTGGCGTTTTCTGCAGATGTGCCTCCTCTACCGAAAAAATCCCCCACAGCACCAGAAAAGAGTGCAGGCACAAAAGACGGAGGTGGAAACATATTCTGAAAATGCCACGCTGGCTTTTCTGAAATGACGGTGTTGACATTTTGAATTTACATTATCACAACCATTGTGTGGGTCCTTCGGGGAGCAACGCTGTGGGATGGGGGGGTTTGCTGGGGGTGCCCGGCAGGGCTCCCCGGCTGCCCCTGCTCCTCAGCTAGCCGGCAGTTGCTGTTGCTGATCTTCTTTGTCCAGGAAATTCCTCCCAGTTGCCACTCTCACTCCCCTCTTGTGTTTTATTTAGAAAAATTAAATTGCTATTCCAGTGTCCTATGATGAATGTGATCCGCTCGCCATATTTAACGTACCCTTGGATAACATTTAAATATGTAACGGCAAACCAAGCTGTGATAAACCTCTCACAATGAGTTGAGAGCAAGCTCATTTACGAAAGTACTTCAGTAGGAATTAAAATAAAATTTCCATTTTCCACAGTTACATTCTGATTCTAGTTGTCATTAACTTACTTACTCAAAATCCCATTTGGGATTTCAAACTTTAGTAAATCATTGTGTCTTCCAATTAACTTCCATACTCCAGACAACATAATGTGACTAATTTCATTCAACTCTGTTGTTTAATAAACATCTAAACAATTCTTTATTTCTGAGTCACAAAGAAATGTGCAGTTATATTATATTGTGCACGCAGTAATGGGCAAAAGGAAAATTACTGAAGAGAAATTCATCTTGGTTCTTTGGTTTATCAGCTTCGGAGAAGCGATGCTCTGTGAGTGATGGGCACAGCCAGGGAATTCACCAGCTCTCCCTATCACACACGCAGCATTATTTGCAAAGAGAAAGTACTGCACTCTCGTACCAAGCCTCGGGATTTTTGGCTGCCTAAGCAAAGGCACTGCAGGGGTCACTTGGATGCTTAGCAGCCCGGAGGGTGCAGCCGATGGAGCGGTGACTATAAGCTATGATTATTTCCATCAAAGAGACAAGTTAGGGGAGCTGGGACACTGGAAGAGCGGTCGGAGACGGGCTGGTGGACTCACACTGTTCTGGGATCAGCCGCGTGCATGCACAGCGGGCCAAGCTAAATCTAAGTAATAAGACCTATTAAAGTGATGTGAGCTAAACAATACTGTTTCAATAGCAGAACTATGATGTTAAATTATTCAGTATTTAAAAATTGAGAGAACATGACTGCCGGGGCACAGTTCTGATCACAGTGTCCTAGCAGATGCTGCTGCAGCACAGCCGCAGGCAGGCACGGAGAAGGGCAGTGTATCTGAACAGAGGTTTTCTCACCGATGCTTTCTTGTTAAACCTGGCAGGTTTCTAAAACTGGCAGTTTTTACAAGGGGGTCAGCACACGTGTGAATTTTCCTGCTGGTGTAATTGCAGAGGGCTCTGTGTGCTCAGGGGGGACGTGGTCCCACACGGCTGCTGCGCATCTGCAGCAGAGTGCTGAGTGCTGGTAGATGACCTGTAAAAAAAATCATTAGCACTAAAGAAATGTCATTCGTCCTGATTTTTCATTTTGAGTATTCTCTCCAGAAGAGTTTGAGCAGATGTCTAATCAGGGAGGAGGAAGACTGCTGTGTAACTTATCAGACCGATCACACGTGAGTCTGAAATTTCAGCATCTGTTGCCTTCCCAGTGAGGAGAGCCTTTGAAATGAAATCTGCTAAATCCATTCCAGTAACTAGTGTCTTTGAGGAATATGATGTCCTCAAAGGATTCCTGGAGCAGAGGAAGAAAAAAGACTCGATCCCTTGAACACTTTGCTAATTACTGACCTAGAGCCGGGCTGTGGCATGCAGACCCCGATCTTTGAGATGGAGGATTTCTGTGGTTGGCATCAGTCTGAACACACTGTGAAAAACCTTCTGGTCCGTTTTATGCCTAACAGCAAAAATGTGTGTACGTTCACAAACTAAGGAACTACAATACTGCCTGAGTTGTGGGAAGACATCTACAGAGGCAGTGCTGTAGCGAAACGCAAGCAGGCCATACTGGAAAAAAATAAGGAGTTTATTTAGTGTTAAATGTGCTGATGTTTTTCTCAAATGTGTTTGCAGAGCCATTAAAAGCTATGTTTAATCTCTGCTCCATTTGCAATCTGATATGCATGGTGCTTCTTCCGCAAGGAGCAAGCACAGTTAATGGCACTGGATGGCTCTGCCTCCGCTCCCAGGGAGGCTGGACACAGTCTCCTTGTCCGGGGCTGCTCTGCCAGGGGACTCCGGAGACATCTCGGACACCTAAACCCAGGGCTAAATGCTGTTACGTGGTTGTGTGTACCAAACTTGCATGCCAGCGTTTGTGACTGAATGAAAACTTCCCTGAATTAGTAATGATGTTTTTATCTTTAAGAGACTCGAGCTCAGGCATCATTTTAAAAAATGGATCATGATTTTAGGTGATTTCTTTCTGCATGGATGCTTAGAACTACCTGAAAATTGTCTGTTAAAGCTGCTTCAACTTCTGTCTCTAATGGAGGTCTCACACTCACTAAACTGTTTGGGAAACACTGGCTGTAGTGTCTCATCCTCCTCATTGTATTCCATATTTGCATTTCCTTGGATATACAAAGAAAAAGCAAATCAGCAATGAACAGCACAGTTAGAGCAGGAATAACCAAAAACTGGGATAGAGAAGTAACTGCTGGTCTGGAGGTGATACACCTGGCCCTTTGCAGCAGAGCATCCCGCAGCTGCCCAGGGACCCCGGTGCCGCTCGGGCGCTGCGGATGCTGCTGGAGGAGCCGGGTGGCTCGGGCTGGTCCCCGACTCATTCCCTGCCGGGTCTCTCCTGGGGAGTTTTCTTTTTTGTCCTTTTCATTTATTTCATCAGGAGGATGTAAGCCAAGGTTTGGTGTTTTAACACTTGGCCTAATATTAACTAGGGAAATACAGCAGATGTACTTCATCGTATTAGTAAAGATATAAGCAATCTCTAACAGTCTGTTATTAATGTGGGTAGATTGACTGAAAACATTTTGCTTCAATGGCTCTTAAGAAATTCACAGTTCATTTCCAGTCATTAAAATAATTAGGTGCTGTGCTCTGACTACTCTACTAAGGGCACAGCTATAGGGCCAACCGACCCCAACGCGAGCGAGGGTGCGAGCTCCCAGCGCGTCCCCTCCTCGCTGGGACGGCGTACGCCTGTGCTCCCACCCTGCGACGGAGGCATGAAACCCAGGGGAATGCAGGGCTTAAGTAGGACTTCGGTGCTTAAATGGTTTTGAGGAGCTGGGCCCTGGCCCTGCAAAAAAAAAAAGCACATGAAGAACCCGCTCATGCTGGCCCGTTTGTTTTAATGAGACTGCTCCTATAATAAAGATAGTTCCATAAATAAGTGATTATAGGAGTGAGCCAAAAACAGTCACTGAGGATTAGGTGTAACTCAGGGGATCAAAAGAAGACCTTAGTTACATTGGAGGCAAGGGAAAAAAGTCTATTCTTTGCTGGATCGCATTATGTATCACCTTCACTATATAAAGAGGTCTTGGAAAATGTGAGTTAACCCAGTTAGGCCCTATTGTGCTGTTCAAGTGATGTCAGGATGTGAGGTAGAAGGAGCTCTATAATTGCCCTTCTCTTTCTATACTATTTTTTGTGTTAGGTAGCATACCTTGAAGGTATTTCTGTACATACGCTTGAAATGCATAGAAGTCAGCTCAGGGGAATTGCTGAGGGTCTGCAAAGCTTTTCTCTGCGTTGGTAGTTTGGACCTAGGTGAAGTTTCTAGTGGTAGAAGGGCCGGACAGTTTTCTCTGGGTTTGGAATGTGATATTAGAGTCAGGTCCGTATAACCACAGTACGAAGGTGCCTCAGGCACAGCTGCTTCTGCTGCAGCATAACCCATCGTCGGTAAAGGGGTGCACGGTGCTTCAAAGTCGTTGCTCTCTAATGAACTAGGCAAAGCAGGTGAACTTGCATCAGAACCTGCTGCTGAAAGTATCACCAAAAATTAAGGATGCACCAAAATGACTCTTTGCCGCTTTGCCTTTTTCTCTCCGCCGCAGGGCTGAGGTGCAGGGGGAGCGCAGCCCGGCTGTTTGCTCGTCTGTACTGCCGCGGCTGCTTATCGTGATCAACCGCTCCTGCGGAACCAAACCCAAATGTCACCTAAGGTGAAAAATCCCCGTTTGCTACATGACAACGCAGGATCTAGTATGATAGTCTCCATGCCTTCCTTTGGCTGGAGCCTGTAAATATTAGCGTCATCCTAAATATAGTGAAAGTAAAGATGTAAATGGACCTGTCAGATAACCTTCACTTCAGTAAACTAGGAATGGAAAATAACAACAACAACAACAAAACAACAACAATAATGATAATAATCCCCTTGCTTTAATGGGATCTGAAGAGTTCAGATGTTTGGGTAGGTTTTCTTTCACTACTCCCTTATTTAACTTTGATAAATATCACTCACTGGAGTTTTAGAAAACTAGATTGGGAGTGTGTTAGTGATAGGCAAATAAGAAGCAATAAAAATGGCTGTTGAGATACTTGTACAATTATGAGGGAATTTTCAGAACAGATATAGTTGAGTAATTATGAACAGGACCAATGTTCCCACTGAATAAATTTATATTAGATTATTCCCTAATTATAAAGATTATTTAAAAGACAAAAGTTATAGAATAATATACACTAGAAGTTGTATCTATTTCCAAAGTCCCTGAAACCACGCTTAAATCTTCGGAGTTATTACTCACCTTTAACATAGTTCTCATCAACTGCAGTATAAGCCTTACAGCTGACACTTCAGATAAGTACATGATATAGTTCAGCCCTAAAACCCTTAACAGAAAATACATCAGGACTTACTGTAAAATTTCATGGAGGATTAGGGAAAATATTAAGTCGATAGTTCTTTAGTTATTAGGGGCTTTTAGGGTAATCAATACTTCCCAGCCATATTAGTGCCTATGATGATGAAAGATGACATTAATATCCAACTCTTCTTTTTTTGGTATATTTATGTATATCCTTTCTTTACTCAGTCCTGCTAGAATCAATAGCAATACGAAGAATATGGTTATTTTTAAAATGTCATCAATATTGATTAGTTTGTTATTGCCAGTTTCAAGTGGAACTTGATTTCAGGAAAAAATTTACTTTTTCAAATAAAACTTTGGAGTACCACCTGACTTTGCTTATGGTGATTTTCACATTTAGCAGTGTGCTAAAGCAGCAAAAACTGGTTTAGGATTAATAAATCCTAACAATAGGATTAATTCTAAGAATTCTTTAGAGTTACATGACATTTTATGCCCTCAAAGCATTGCACAGATGTTAATTAAATTTAATTGATATCATTCAGTCCTGAACTTATATGCATGCAGTTATTAATGATTTAATTGTTTTGTCAATGGAATAGATTCTTTGTCTTTGATTCCGTTTCAAAAAAATTGAGACAGTCATCCTAGGCACAGTCTTTAGGCTCAATCCTTTTCATTCAGGAGACTCAGGAATATGGCTGGTCAAATGACAAAATTTCCGATCCTTTGCAACAGCAGTGTTCTTGAATGTGCTTTCTTTTGTCTCCCACTAATCATCTGCTGGCTTTCTTCTGTATTTCTCAGGTAGGAATTTGCTTTAAAATTCTGCTGATAGCTCCATGTTCGTCTCTGCACATCTAGGACCTTGTTTGTGAGCTGCTCATTTCCCTGGTTGTGCAGTTCCCCAAACTGCTTATTTACTTGACTGATTGCAGCTCACAGTTTCAATGAGTCCAACCACGGCAACAGAAATATTACAAATGTGTCTGTACCTCTTTGCCTGTGATTGCCTTCACTCCAGAAACTAGTCCAAGTAAGTATTCAAGACAGAAACTTCCCATAAAGAAAAAAAATCCATGTGCCCCAGGAATCTCAGACTGTACCTGCTGGTTCTGTCTCTGGTAAACGATACCCTATTGCATTAATGAAAACTAACACTTTCTCTACCTCTTCTCTTGCCCTGATGCAAGGATTCAAAAAGAAAGCTGCATCACCAGGACTCCTGCAGCATCGGCAGCCGCGCACGGCCGGTCCTCGCGTGCTCCAGACCCTGGCCGGCTCGGTGGGCTCCTGCTGAACCTGCACCCATTTATCCATGCCGGGGAGCCCCAGGTTGGATGCCAGTATTCTAGATGAGGTCTAAGGAGTGCTGCATAAAGGGGGGTAAGCGTTTCCACCGAGCTATTCTCTCATCCATACAGCTTAGGATGCTGCTGGCTGAGGCTCAGCTTGCTCTCTCCCAGGGCATCCTCAGCAGGGCTGTTCCCCACGCGGCCAGCCCCCAGCCTTAGTTACTGCAAGGGGTTATTCCTTCCCAGGCACCAGGCTTTGCATGTGTTCTTGTTGAGTTTGTAAGTTTATGGTCAGTCTGTTCCTCCAGCCTGTTTAGGTCTCTCTGAATTAAAAGCACATTGACTAGTCTGCCCAATTTGACACCATCTGCAAACTTGACAAGAATGTCTCCTCCAGGCTAAAGGTGTTACATGGGACAAACTTGCAGCTGGAAAGGAAGGCTTGCCTACCAGCTTCAGAGAGCACAACTTCGTCAAAGCATTGTAATAATTTAAATTAATGTCTCCATTGAATGGCATCCTTTAGTTCTTTTGTAATTAACAAAATCATAAACATTGTCATCTAATTTAGTCAAGAGTGGCTGTGAGATCTGCAGTGTTTGCTATGTATACATTACAGACAACACGTGTCAAGGATAACTAACAGCAGGTCTGTTTAACGTAGCAGTTTTCTTGTTTGAACGTGACTTTTGCAAGCTATTGTTTCCAGTGAAGTGCAGGGTTTATTTGCATGCAGTGATTGCTCAGCTTCCAAGCAAGTGCCAAGGAATGAATAATGGATACATTTAACTGATTATGGAATGCAGAAGTACATTATTTTGGCTAGATTTAAATAACATTGGACTACAATTTTAATCTTGTTTCCAACCCACTTGTACATTCTGATGGACTTAGGAACCCAGACTCTTGCAGCTGTTGCCAGCTGGAATTTCCCTTGGAAATTAGCCCCCCGATGCCTTAAGATCAGCAAAGCTGTTTCACATACAATTTGCCCCTTTCTGACCCATTCTAAGGCAGCTGGAAGAAGGTCTCGTACTAACTGCAGCCAGGTTTGAAAATGAAAGAAGCTCCTCCTTAAGAATATCCCTGAATCCCCTGCTTTTAGAAGCTCTATTGGGAAATGTTGCAAAACTACTCCCCAAAATAAAAGGGTTGGAAAGAGCAAGAGAGTGGATGCACTATGAAACCACTGAACCATTTATACTAAAACCAGTTACTCCAGTGGGTCCTAGCATGAGGCATGAAGCACTGGATATGAAGTAAATCAGCTGCAGTGCACTTGGAGCATTTCCAACACGGAAACCTATGAATTATCATCAACTTTCTAAACCTGTGTTCCTGTCTGCCAGTGTTAAAATCCTATTGTGTCTCTAGACTACTTATGCAGAAAGTACCTTTTTCTTATGAACAGTAAACATCTCTGAAATGTAATGGGGAAGGCGTTTCCATTGCAATATTGATTCTCGTTCCTCTAGCTGTCGTGGCCGGTCTGGGCTGAATACAATTAGATGCGATCCATGCACTCAGGGGAAACAAGGCTTCTTTTCTCTAACTAAGCCTTCTTCAACTCCTAAGAAATAGGGCATTAAAAGGCAATTATTCCATTTTGCATTTTATAAAATGGCTAGTCTTCTTCCATCTGAGTGTCAGAACTTAATGATCAAGTCAGTGAAAACATTTCTAGTCAGGCCTCTTTTTATTTCAATCCCTATTTATGTGGGGGAAGAACAAAACATAAAGAAACCACAGAAAACACAGCATTTAGCTGACCTCCCACAATACATCATTTGTATAGCTTTAGCTCCATCTTTCCAAAAGGCCATTTAGTTTAATAGTCTCTTCCATTTTTCATTTCCTTATGTTACTGGTGCTGGAGGGATGATTTTCAAAAGAACAATGGAATGACATTTTACCTGACTTTGGAAATGAATTCACAGCGGTGGTTTAGCAGTCTTATGCCTTTTGTGGCTTAGATTTGCCTTCCATAATATGGAGTGGGTGGTAAGATACTTCAACAAAACAATAGAAAATTTAAAATGAGAGAATACATACAATTTTCTATCCTGCTACAATTTTCTAAAGCCATTAGTAAATTGTTTATATGTCCGTATTTGTAACAAAAGATTAACTGACTAATTGAATTTTCAAAAATTTAGGCAGAGGCAAAATGAATTGGCCTCCATTCTAGTTTGTTTAAGTAAATGCCAACAAAAAATTACATGCACAAAATACATTATTTAAAAAAAACACTCTGAAGAAAACATGCTTAGCTGTATGATACCTATTTAGACAATTTATATTTAAGGCCTGTAAGAACCTACAATATTCAATCTACATGAAATAGAATGAATAAGGGGCAAAAAAATGGGTATTTGCCTGGAAATTTGGACTGGAGTTTATTAATCTTTATTCAGTATTGGTTGTTACTGTTCTTATTTGCTGTTGATAATGATAGGTCATTAAATGAAGGTCAGTTCCCTGTGGAAGAGTTTGTTGGCTTCTTTAGGGTCTTAAAACTTGTAAAGCATGAAATCAATGACAAATTTTGAGGAGGTATTAGCATTTTAAAATGTAGAGCTTACGGTGATTTGGAACATTGTAGAAGATCAACTGTTTTGTGAATGGCTAACAAAATACGATATATTGCTGAAAATCTCCTTAAATACTCAGCCATTGAAGGAAATTCATCCTAAGTGGGACTTCAGTAGTAGAACTTCTACTCTGATGAATTTTTCATGCTTGATAGATAGTGATATACAACAAATAACATTCATAACCTTACTATTTACAGGTAATTATCCCTATAAATGAGTTGTGATGGTTTGAAAACATCTGTTTCCTTTTGGAATCAGTGTACATCTGCCCTTAAACACAGTGAAAATTTGGTGTGATAACTCTGCGGACTGAATTGCTGTTTTTTTCTGCAGTGCTATATTCTCTGCAAATAGATAACAGCTTAAAACGATTACTGCATTTTTATGTATCACTGCGTATATTATTAGAATGTGTTTCCTTAATCTCTCTGTTTTATCTGATACTTTAGGCATTAAGCCAATCATAGGGTTGATATGTAGAAGACTTTTAAAAGAATTGTTTTATAATTTTGCTTATGAAATCCTTCAATGGAGACATCCTTTAATGGGCTTTGCCATAACTACTTCCTCCTCGGAGTCTCACACCCGCATTTTATATATCCACCCACACATTCATCAAGACCTCTTGAACTTTCACTAACACACACACAGCCTACTGAACACAACAAAACTCTCAGCTAAGAGCTAATTTGCTGTCTGCTGAATATTCAGCTAGTACCCTGAAACTACTGGTAATCAAATACCTGAAACATCTTGTGCAGAGCGAGAATTTCCATTTTTCAGAAGGTATATTTTTCTCCCATTCCCAGCAGGGTTTTTCACCATCACTTTATCTGAAGTCCTTTAAAGCTGTTAGTCAGTTCAGCATTTCACTAGGATTCTCTCAGGTAGAGGAACCTCTTAATGTGATGGCTATGCTAGTAAAGAGAAAATACTACTCTCTAAGGAGTTTTCTATGTGAGAGAGGTTATCTGACACACGTTTCCTTATCCATACAGTTGGCAGCAGGATCCTTTATTTCCTTCCAACAGAGACGAAACTGGCAGCCGGATGAATTTTAAACGTGGGGCAGTACGGAATCCAAACACCTCTCCGAGGCTGTAACTACCCTCCCGAAGGGACTCAGCTGTACCAGGAGATCGTAGTCACAGGTTCCCATGCTGGGAAATGCCACAAGAGCAAGACTGGGATGATCATCAATCTGCACGACTGAAACTGTGTGTCATGAAGGTGCCAGCTCTAATATCAGACTACAGACTGATACGAGCTCAGTAGAGCTAGGGTGTCCAATACAAGTTGTATGGCCAGATTGTCTGTGATTTTCCAGCTCTTTCATGTCTCCCATGTTCTTCAAAGTGGCTGAAAAGCAGTTAGAGGGTTTCCTGAGATTTCTTTCAGAGTGTGAATGTTCTGAAGCATCACACCACAAGGTGGTAAAGAACTCTTCAAGGCAGATAGAAAGTACAGCTAGTCCCGCTATGTCCAATATACCGATACCTACGGGACCTAGGCTGCTCTAACCTACGTGAGGGTCAAGGACGATGGAAGTCCTGCAGAAGCAACAGCAAAATGAGAATTGCAAAAGCATGAGAGCATGTCTAGAGTGCCCGTTCCTCCGCTCCCTCATGCAAAAATCCAGCAGAGTTTGGCATTTATGTCCATTATATATAGTATATTTCCATTACATCGTAGCGTATATTTTTTTCCACCATCTTTGCAGTGCAACCACCTTTGAATTGGACTGATGCAATACTCAGTACCACTACTAAAATAAAGTTAGGGAATGATGGTAACAATATAACTTTCAGCCCGAGAAATGCAGAAAACCTAAGTAAGCAGACAACAAAGAAAGTGTACACAGTCTCTACTAAATTTCAGTCCTTTGTGATGAAAAAAACCTCAGGAAGGTCTTGCTTTCAAAGCCTTTGCTGGGTCTCTTTCACTCTTTGTCAATGTTAGCTCTGGGTCAGTGATACGTTTTCACTGCCATCATCTGCTGAGGTTACGTGCCTGCTTCCCCAAGACAAACTGCAGCCATGCGAAGTCAGCAAAAACCTCAGACAGAATCAAGAGTCTTTTCCCCAAGATTAAGGACAATATTGTTGCGAATGTCACCATGTTAACTTCTCTGAACCTTCCTGAGCGTTCAGTGATTTTTCGGCATGGATAATGGAAGTAGAATGCTCTATATACACAGTGCAAGAAAGATAGTGCTTTTAACTTAAACATAGTACTCTGTATTTTACACTGAAGTCAAATTTATTAGCTAGTTTTACCTCTATCTAAATGTATGTAAAACCATTTACATTATTTTCCATAATATATGGGAACAATTTAATTGACTCTATTGGTTAATATATACACATATAAAACCGACACTGCTTGCACTGTGAGTGGGGACTGCTGAAGTGAGTTCTACATAAACTCTTTTTCAGACAGGGCTCGTTAGATCGTCTTTGGCAATACTGTCTAGAACTACATATACATTGATCTTTTTGCTAAGACTTGTGCTGACAGATCCAATAAGAACAATGGAGAAAGAAAAAGAGTTGTTATAGCTAGCAAGACTCAATGGAGTTACTCTTGTTTTTGCTGGCTAAAGATCTTGCCACCTAATTAATGCAAAGACAACCAAAAATTTTGTTATGGAAAAAGCTAAAGGAAAGATCAGGCCCTGATCTCTGATAAATCTTCTTTGCAGCTTACACCATCTGTGGATACATCAGGTCTGATGGGCACATCTCAGGGTGGCCCAGGAGCAGTGCAAACCACAGTGGTTTCCAGAGCAAGGTAAGGAAGCCCTAACAGAATTTGCTTCTTTCAAGCTCTCAAATCAGCACGGTGTAACGGGAGCTCTGCTCAACACCACTGCTCTTTTTCCCTCTGGTGCTCCTGACAGTCTCTTTAAAGCGCAGTTCCCCACAGCCACAGAAGGGAGGATCAGTTTGGAGCAGCTCAGGATCTGGCTTTAGGGCCCATCTTTAATTTACATCGGCAACTGTAAAGCTGCCTATCGACGCCGCCGATTTACAGCTCTATTTGTAAGAGCAGCAGTCACACAGGAACAGGTCTTGGCCCCTTTTCTCAGAAGGGTACACTCATCTCTAAGCTGTCTGTAAGCTCTGGATTTATGCAGAAGCAATACTCCTAAAGGCTACCTAAAGGACATGTGGTCTCTTTGACTTGCTATACCCTTCCAGCCAACGTTACCTAAAATGGAGTTTTTCCTCACTTTCTATTCTCTTTATTGAACCAAATTTCTGTTTATAGTCACATTTGCTTTCTATCCCATGCTGGCTGTCACTTGTGTTGAATATGGGTTTTGCACACATGCCAAATAGTTTGTTACTTGGCGAGAGTTCAGTGGCAAAAGAATTTGCTTCTACGCATAGTAATAGGCATGTTTGGCTAATAGGCTCTTTGTCTGAAAGCCTTTTGCATATTCAGAGCTGCTCATTTGTCACGCTAGCCTGACCTAGGCAACAAATATTAAAAAAGAGTCGTAAATATGCCCTGTTCTTACCAGAATGCCAGCTGAAGCAAGCATTAGCTGTTTCGTGATAAACTAGTCATCTGCTGCTCTTTAACTTCACAAGCATTGTCCAACCACACTTATTTCTAGAACAGTTCTCCTGTCCATCACTGATTTTTTTTGCTTTTGGAATTGCCTTACTCTGTTGTCTGTGTTCTCTTAGAGCACATTTAATATTGAAATGGACAACTCTGATGATGTAGTAGTTTGGGGATGGCAAATTTGATAACCTGCTATATGTGAAGCTGACAGCTTAGGATCTGTTCTGGTTTCACAATTAAAAGAAGGAATTTTTCCCTATTTGCTGGGTGTGTACCAGGGCCTTCTGCACTGAACTTCTGCGCTCACTTGAATGCCATGCTCCGTGCATCAATGGGCAGATAATACCTGCATTACCTGGCACATCTTCCTAATTTGTGCAACGAAGTTGTGACAAAGGGAGTAGTAAGTTCAACTGGTAACTTGAAAAGCCAGGCATTTCCTTGGGCATGGGGAGATGGCAAGTGTCTTTAGTATTGGGACTGCCTGGTTGTTGGTATGAAAATGGCTTCATATATTTTTTGTAACTGGCTTTTTTCATGTCTAAAGTATAGATTTGCTTTTTGTCCTGTAACTGCTTTCTTACTGTCAGTATTTAATAAATTGTCTAAAGGTTGAGAGTCACTTTTTTTTTTTTTAAATAGTTAGACGTACTGCTTTGTTCTGCCTAGAACAAAGTTTGGGTGTATAGCAAGCCAATTTACTGGCAGAGCAGAAATCAATGGCATACATACACAGGACTTTTCCTATTTTAATTAGACTATACAGACTACTTTATAAACAGAAATAGTCAAAATGCCGTGTTGCAGAAACACACAAAAACCTAATTTAAAGGGATTAGGTCAGAGATCAAACTTTTCCATTGTTTGCCGTGAATCCCCTAAAAATAGAAATCCCAAAGCTAACGGTACAGCACAGCTGACTCTCACAGAGAAACAAGATCTGCAAAAATGTGTGTTACAGCACCATCTAGTGCCTCTTATCCCAGCAATATAGCAAATTAATTTAATTTTCCACTTAATTCAAATATGTAGGTGGAGAAGAGGGAGTGCATTGGCTGCTTATACATTCTGACAACTTATTTTCTCTCAACTAGTGCTGAGATAGGAGGGAGCTGAGGGATGTAAATGAGCTTTGGCATTTTACATGGCGAAGATTTTGTCAGTATAGCTGCTGTTAGTTCTTCTTCTTTTATCCTCTTACCAGTTACCTAGTTTTTCCTCCTGAGGATAGCAGGGAAGTGGACACAGGAGTGCATATGCTGAGGAAATGGGAGGAAAAGTACTGCAATTAAATAGCAAACTGACCAAATGGTATATTTTGGGTGGGTAGAGACATTTTTTTGGTAGAGCGTATATTCTGTTTCGTATGTATGAATGACTGACAAGCAGGAGATTGGTGTTTGTTTGCAAACACCTTTTGTTGAGAACTGTACCCATAATGAAGGTACTTGTCTCAGGTAACCAGCACCCAAGCCTTTGCTTTCTTCACCCCGAGTATGACCCTCAGCAATGCTAAATGAATCTCTAACTATTGCTGTGTTTTAATATCCTTTACATTGCTGTCCTTTTCTATTTTTTTTTCTTCTTCTGCAACGGTGATTAACATCCTCTGTCTTCAAACTACTAAGAGGTTAACCAACAGCAACTTTGCAATTAGCCACTATTCCCAACCAGCAATTGCAAGATACAAAAGAGACAACATGAATTTGGGCATTAAACCCTACAAGGTCCGGTGGCATGGTATTTAAATTTTGTTTCTAAATCAACGTTCTTACAAATAGCGCTCCTAAAATAAAATGAAAATTCATCACAGCTGGCTGTGTATATCTTTGATAAACAGCTGCTAAAAAGAAAAAAGCGCCTCATCGTATTGAAGTGCTCCGACTTCATCTAAATTACAGTAATTTGGGCTTCTCACAGACACATTGGCACTGACCAGATTAACTAACATACTTTGGGATATATGTATACTTGCCCTCACCAAATTTAATAAAGTAACTTGGAATTTTCATAGTTGCTTTTCAGTCCACAACCTGCTGCTTTCTGGTTTTAACCCGACCTGGGGTTAACATTGCTGGAAGAATAGCAAATGGCTTCCAGTCATTCCAGTCTGAGTTTGGGAACACGCCACATGCTGGGATGGATTAAAGTGGAAGATTAATGACTCACACTCTTCAAGCTAAAGACTGCCTTTTGTGATAATAAATATAAATATTTATATGTTAAATGTATTTTCTAGCAGGCTTAGGTTAAAAACCTTAAAATTAATTGTACCTTAGCGTATTTAATAAACATCCTGACAGTAACATGTAACCTAATGGAAGTCACATATCTCAAGAAAAATCTTTACAGTGTCTTCACTATGCCCCTGTAGGGAAGCCTGGTGGATAGTAATGCCTGTAATTTATAGTCAGAGACTAAATTAGAGTTAATGCCCAATTTGGGGTTTTGGATTTAGATTTAAGGCACAAGCTAGAGTTATACATGCTGCACACAAACACAGCTCTTAGCAATGTTAAGGTCATAAAGAGATGCAATATCATCCAAAAGAAGAACTAGGGAACTCTTGGGGTTTGGTCCCAGAGTTTCCAGTACTCATAATTTTATTATGATTATTATTCTATTTAGTGTTTCCTAAAAGAAACCCCAGCTGCTTCAGTCATGTGAATTATTTGAGAATCTCAGTAGCCATTAAAAAATAAGTTCTATCCCTCAAGACTGCAGAAACAAGCTTAAAAGTGTGATGCAAATGTATACCCAGCAATTAAGTAAAGAAACAACAGAAATCAAAATAGACTAGCATATCAAAAATATTTAGCATAACAGTTTTTAATGAAACCCCAGGGTTTAGAGAAGTGGCTCATATTTTTTTAATACTTCAATTTGCCAGACTGCAATCCAGCCTGACAACAAAAACATTTGATTTTTTTATTATCATATATGTAACAGATACAGTACCCTGGAATTATGTATATTATACTGAGATAATGCAGAAAAAGTTATGGAATTGTAACTTAATAATTTAAGCGATTAATAAATGCTTAATGTATCATCACAGGCATGTTTGTGATACAGTCCTTGTTTGGCAAATGTGATACTGATTGTTGTTCTAAAGACATATTCAGTTCAGTATAGATAGTATTTTGAAATTTCCCACCCATGATGGTAAGGAAATTGGACTGCTATTTATCTTTAAAATGTGTTTCTCTAAAACACTTTAATTCTGACCAAAAAAAATAATTAGTATTTTGCTTGCTGGCTAATCATTGGTTTACTCTGTCACTGGTCCAGGGAGAATATTATTGCTGAACTGAAGTTGGACATATTAAAGAGAACACCAGAAAGTACAAAATTTTGCCCTGCGAAAAAGGCCTTCTTTGGGAGAAAACAAACAGGGCTTCAATACTGAGGAACTGTGAAATGCTTGGGAGCACTGTATGGGATTCAGTGATTTGTAACAGTCTCCAAAGAATGCCAAGAGCAATAAAAAGTAAGCATTTTAATACAAAGGGAGAAAACCCAGAGCCATGATCTGACAGGTTGGTTTGTTTTTTTTTGTAAAGGGGAAGGTAATGACAATAGATGGTGAGATAGAGCATTTGTAAGAGTTGGGCAGCGCAGAGGCAGTCCCACCGACCCGAATTTTTGGGACATATCAAGCGTGTTTGCAGCCTGTGAAGCGTTTCTGGTGATCACACCAACCTCACATCAGGACGACACTTTGCCATTTTAGCCGACAAGCCTCAACCATTTTGTTTTAGCAGCGCTACAAACCACCGTCGATCTTTTTGTGTGTGTGTGTGTGACTAAAAAACGCTTTTTACTAAAATCTCAGTTCTCAAAGAGAAGAAACCACTACTTGTGCACGTGTGGCGCACTTATCCACGTATGGCGCACCTGAGGTTTGGCACTACGGAAGACGTTAAGCCATGGACGCACCTCAGATATACTCCGCCAACCACCCAGACGCTTTTCCGAGGCACCAGTCTGGCACCAGTACCGCTTTTGAGAAGGTTATTATGGGGAGCCCGTGCTGAGCGTTCACACAGCGGTGTTCCCGAGTGGAGGGGAGGTGACGGACAGGCTGGATCTTCAGGAGAAGGCCGGGGAGGCCCGGCCGTGCCAGCTGTGCGCGGGTACCGAGGCCTGTCCCCAAAAATAACGCCGCTCGCTTCAACCTTCCCGCGCCCCGGCTCCTCTCCCGCTCGCGTTTCTGCCTCAGCAGGATCTGGTCTCCCTCAGGGATCCGGTCTCCCTCAGGGATCCCTGCTGGGATTGCACGTATCTAATCGTTGCCTTTACGGTTTCTGCTTCAAGCCGTTTACCCAAAGGGTGACCCGCCATGGATTTCAGTCACATCCGTCCCCTTTCCCAGAACTCGGGGACGGGGCTCGGTCACGAAAGCCCTTTCCCGAGCAGCAAAGCGGGTGCCACCTCGGCGAAGCTGTGGCGAGGTCAGCCATGGCGGAGCCCTCCCAGGAGAGGCGGCACCCGAGGGACAGCCACGGCCTCGTCCCCGCTGTGTGTGTCCCCCCTCCTTCTCCGAGCCCCACCGGGAAGACCTGTCCCTCCCCGGGGGACACGGCACCGCCGCCCGCAGCGGCCGCCCTCCCCTCAGCTCGGCGCTGAGGGACAGCCCCGCTCCCGCCGGCGCTCCGCCGAAGTATAAAATAAACGCCTGGGGAGCCGGGGCGGGTCGGTACGAAGTCCCCCAGAGCCGGCGGGCCGTAGCCGCCGGCGGGCCCCCTCAGGCTCCCCGAGAGGCGCCGCTAGAGGCCGCCGCGGCGGCGGCTCCTCCTCCTCCTCCTCCTCCTCCTCGTCGTCGTCGTCGTCGTCCTCCTCCTCCTCCTCCTCCTCCTCCCACCACCGCCTCCTCCCCCGCCTCCGCGCCGGCGGCTTCCCAGGCTCCTCTCCGGGTAAACAGCGATGGCCGCCGAGGAAGGAGGTGGTGATCCCCATAATAACATGGGGAACCACCTACAGCTGGTGCCCGGTAATGGCTGCGGCCGGTTGGGGGCGTGGGGGAGGCGGCGGGGCTCCGGGCCGGGCCGGGGCCGGGGGCGGGCGTGAGGCGCCGGGCCGGGGTTCCGCGGGCGGGAGGCGATGTGGGGAGCGGGGCCTCCCTGCCGCGGGCCTGAGGAGAGGGTGAGGGAAGGCGGCGTGGGGCCAGGGAGGCTGCGGGGCTGTGTTGGGAGGAAGGGGAGCGCTGGGGACCCCGGGCGGCGGTAGCGGGGCGGCCCTTCGGGGGGGTGGTCGGCGCTGTAGGGGCAGATCTGGGCTCATGGAGCCGCAGCCGTACTGCGGCCACTAAGGCTGGTGGTTTACGGCCCGGATTGACCCGAGTCCGGAGTTGCGCGGTGCGAGAAGAGAGAGGCTCAGTCCGTGGGTGTTCAGGCGTTGGGCGGCTGATGGGGTGAGACGTGAAGTTTCCACCGAAGCGGGCAGAGGCAGACACTTCTCTGTAAATTTGGACCGCTGTAAAACCAGACAAAGTCTGCGGAGAACATTTGTTGTTCGAGAGAGTCTCCTCTTGGATGTAAAGGCTCTCCGATGCCGTTAGTAGGGAGGCAGGAGGTGCTGTGCGCAGCACACGAGGGCAGGGTCGGGTTCCACACGCTGCCCAGACTTCTGCAGTGTTGGTGCTGGAGTTTGTAGGACAGCCTGGCTTGGCCATCCACAGACACCAGCGTGATTCCTCGTGGAGACGCCTCTTGCATAATAACGTGCGTTCTTCTGATTTAGCGTATAGTGCACCCAAACCGACAGGAGAGCATAATGGTTTTGGAAGCAGCTCGTGCTAAACTGGAAAAAAACCATTATTTCAGAATAAGCATGCAGAGGAGAACGTAGCAGTAAGTCCTGCCCGTAACCAGTGTAATTTCCTGTAGCAGGAAACTCTATGAGCATTTTATGCCTGTCTATTTAAACTAATATCAAAGTATTTCCTGAATGTTTTAGGAAAATAGCCTTGATATTTCCTACACTGTTCCTGTTTTTTCAAATGAGGTTCGTATTTCCTCGTTTCTGCACAAAGGTGTTGAGAGTAGATTTGGTAGTGTTAGTGGGCCAGCGTGAGCATCCGGGAATGCCTAACCTGGCATGAAGGAACCGTGAGCCTTGTCATGCAGGGTGCGTTCGGCGCTTGCCTTTCCCTCCTTTCTGTGTACTGGAGGTCTCGCTAATCTTGAAATAAGAAAATCAACAACAAAAAGTATAGTTAAGGGTGTAAAAGATGCAGTTTCTTTTGCCTTCTGTCTCCTGTTCCTGTAGTGTGTTGGAGGAGGAGAGTGAAGACGGTGGTGTTTTTTCAACATTCACATGGTGCTGCTGCAGTAAAATGAGTCATCGTTCCTTTCTGCCACCACACAGCAGCTAGCGTGTGTTTTTGGCAAGAACGAGCAAAAGTTTGCAGGGCACAGTTCTTTCTAATCAACTGCTGTTAATTCCTTTTGTGTTCAGAAAAACAGTGAAACGGCCTCTTTCTAAAAGGCTATTAAAACTGGTAATGATTAATGCAACTTGATGAGAGTACCTGCAAACCAGAATATAATTTCTGATGAAGTCAGCTTCCCTCCCCCACCCCACACTGCTGTCCCAGAACCAAACAAAACCTCCCTACTCTTTCCCTCCATCAAGCTAAGCAAAATGCTGGCCGTTTTCTACATCTTAAACATTTTGCAGTCATTTATAGGTAGGGTTCCTAATGTAATATAATGGAAGAGAAATTGCCATAGAATAGAAATGGAATATTTCTTGCAGTAATTAGGAAGATGATGTCTTATTGCTTTAAGTTCTGTAATTAGGTAAAACACCAAAGAGAGTCTGTAACCTCCTTTCTTGTCGTGCTGGATCATTTCTTGTTGAGAAATACAATATATGATGGATCCATAACATTAGCATGTCATGCTGTGCCTCCTACAGGCATAATTCTGTAAACTATGCAGTATTTAAAAAAAAAAAAAAATTAAAATGAGGTGAAGCAGAAAGAAGACCATTGACTAAACATTTTGTAAAGAATACATTTAAGAAATGTTTCTGAAGGCTGAAGAGGGAAAGAAAAGGTTCTTCAAAACCAGCTTATAATGTCTTCTTCATTGTTCTTTTGTGCACCCACTCTCAGAAATAGTAAGATCTCAGTGAAAGAGGGCGGTGGTGCTCCCATTTCTGAAGGAAGACTCCTTCCTTCTGCAGCATCTTTCTTTTGTAAGATTTGCCTACAGTACCTTTCAGATAAGATAATCACTCCACCTCTTGAATTTTCAGCTCTGGATTATTTCTTAAGAAGATACTAATTGCAAAGGCAGGCAACTAGATAGGCTATTGTAAAGATATTTTTTCTGCCTATCTTGTAATATAATAGCTTTTGAGCTCTAAATGATGTTTTTCAGCACCATTAGGCTTATCCATTACTCAGCAGCTATTGGTATAAGAATCCTGCAGATTCGTTTGCAAAGTTTATGATAACATGTATTTTAGATATAGCATGGTGTATAAATACTGTTTGTGTTAAAAGAAATAGGATCAAGTAATATAGTTAGAAATGTGTGAAAATTACATTGCTTTTGTTTTGGGTGAGTATTTGCAGGCATACATTGTATGGTAATGCACAGAACCAGCATTTTAGAGATAGGTATATTTTTTATTATCTTCACTATGTTTTTTTAATTTATTATAAAAATATCTATAGAGATTTTTATACAGATAAATGCACTGTTTATGTTTCCAAAATAAAACATACTGATAATTTAGTTGTCCTCTTGCCTGAAATTAATTTTGGGATTGACACCTGGAACTGAGAAATGGGAAGAAAATAGTGATTTTTTAAATACTATTTTGTACCTGAACTCCATTGCAGCATCGTATTATTTGCTTCCTTAGTAGTTGCCTTTGCTGGGTTTGTGCATGTGCTGGGGTTTGCGTGTGTGTTTGGTATACACATAGGAGAGACTGACAGCAGTGAAATTATCTAAAATACCGCTAGAGTCTACACAAATATAGAACTTCAGTTACTTTAAACTCGCTTTATGTGTGCAGTTATATTGTTCAGGTTTGTACTACTTCAGACGCTGTATTCAGCATTCTACAAGAAATTTAAGTTATCTGGCATCCTGGTGTACAGACAGAAGACATGTAGAATTGAGACAAGGAAGCAAGGCTGTAGTGAAAATCTGAACTGACAGACATAGTTGTTCTTTAGCCTTTCAAAAATAAATTACCAGCTTTTGACCCTTTCTATAGAACGGTGATTTTGCTGTAACAGCAAGAAAATTATTTTCCACATGTTTACAAATACAAAAGTTGCTTCCCTGTGAAAGGCTGTAGCCTGGGAATGTTGAATGCATTTCTGTGATTCTCTGTTTTTTCTCAGTATCTTAGTCTTTGCTGATTGATTTCTACACAATATTCTGTATGTGTTTATTAGCAGAGAGCGAGGAAGAGGAGGACAATGAAATGGAAGTTGAAGATCAAGATAGTAAAGAAGCTGAAAAGCCAAACATCATTAATTTTGATACCAGTTTGCCAACATCCCATGTGGTATGTTCTTTATATATTGTCCATTAAATAAGTCTTGAAGAGGTTTTGATTGTTTCTGTGTAATTCTATTGTAATGTCCTTAAGCCAAAGACCTAGTTTTACTTTATCCTTGTAAATCAACGAAACCTCTTATACTACTGTCATTTCCTTACTTATTTTTTTCAGTATTTAGGTTCTGATATGGAAGAGTTTCATGGAAGAACAGTGCATGATGATGACAGCTGTCAGGTGATTCCAGTGTTGCCCCACGTGATGGTGATGTTGATACCTGGACAGACGTTACCTCTTCAGCTTTTTCGCCCTCAAGAGGTTAGCATGGTGCGGAATTTAATTCAGAAAGACAGAACATTTGCTGTTCTTGCATACAGGTAAAATACACAAGTGGGTTTACTGATGGTATGCAGCATGTATTTTTAGCACAATTTCTTTGGATACTAAATCAAAAGCAGATGGTTGCATCAGTTCTGTGGTGAATAACATAAGTTGTGGCTGGAAATTGACAAAAATTGTCTTCCAATACATAATGAAAAGGTTTTCCTGTCACACCGGGTAGCTGCTTGACAGTATCACATGTTTGTATAGAGAAACAGTAGGTGTTGATCTGCTTTCCTTGTTTGAGCATCCTCTTGATTTCAGTAACTGTTTGAATGTACTGCTCCATCTTGCTTAAAGAATAAGCCTTGATCTGAAATGTAAAAATCAGATTCTTGTTTTGAGAACTGTATTCTTGTAAAGGTGTATTTGCTTGTCTCGTGTGTAAATTAACAAGCACAGACCAATGTTTCTCAGTAGAGTGAGAGGCAGGAGGTGATAGAAAAGCGGAAAAGATAAAGGCTAATCTGTGCCAAAAGAAGTTGGGAATATTCCTCCCTCTTCTCCCCCCCCCCCAATTTACTATGGTTTAAATATGTAGGAGGTGGGAACAGCTATTTTTATAAAGTCAATCTGAAGAATTTTGATACTTTCAGTATCCGTGTTTCAGATGTGGATACATTGGCGATCCCTGTGTTCCCAGAATTTCACCTCTAAGACCCTAAAATAAAACCAAGTCAACTGGCAAAAACCCCCAACCAACCAAAACATTAGAAATTGCTTTTAAAATGGAAAAATAATGATTGCAATTAGTTTAATAGGCTGCCCAGGGAAGTGGTTGAGTCACCATCCCTGGAGGTATTAAAAAAGCAAGTAGATGGGGTACTTCAGGACATGGTTTAGTGGGCATGGTTGATGGTTGGACTCGATGATCTTGAAGGTCTTTTCCAACCTAAATGATTCTATGAAGGTATTTTGCCAAGTTTACTTTTTTGATAAGACTAATCATGTACAGTCAGTGCAGGTAGACTAACTTGTGAAATCTGAATGAACAGTGCAGTCTGGAGGGTAGGTAACCTTTTTAATTCTGTTACTTTTAGTAACGTTCGTGAAAGGGAAGCACATTTTGGAACAACGGCAGAAATATATGCCTACAGAGAAGAGCAGGAATATGGAATTGAAACGGTCAAAGTGAAAGCAATAGGAAGACAGAGGTTCAAGGTGCTTGAAATAAGAACCCAGTCAGACGGGTAAGAAAAATATGTATTTAGTTCTACATACTGCAAATCATGTTTCACCAAAACATTTACGTTTTACTGCAGGTGCATCTGCCCTTTCAGTCACGCAATTGACTAATTAATATAGATATTAATTGAATGCTTAATCAGTAGATTCTCTTGTTATTAAGGACTTCTGACATTTCCTGTTCTAAGACTCATGTTTTAGTTGTTAATAACTTTGCTATAAAATTCTCTAAAGAATATCTACCTGTAGTTTGATTTGATGTGTGTGAGAAAACATTTGTCAGAATGACTTTGTTTCTGAAAATTAAGTCAGCAAAAATAATGCAAGCAAATCAACACCTAAGTTCTAAGGCTTTATTTAAAAATCTCTCACAACTGTTTCAAACCAGATGTGAAATGAGAGTTTACAATATCAAGTGTCTGCCTTCTGTTGTCTTGTGGAAAGCCTCCCTGATAGTGACCGGATTCCATTCCTTTGAAAAATTGTAACTTTCATTTTCTGAAAGGACACCTTTCTAGAGATGGTCTGTGTTGGACGTGTTCCACTTAATAACTATGTGCAATTGCAGCTCTGAAAGGCTGCAGGCAAGGGTCTGACACTACAGCTAATAACAATATGCTTGTATATTTTTGTTCTTTGAGTGATCTTTAACTACTGAGCCTCAACAGCATGCAGAAGGATTCAGCTGCATGATTCGGATATGGAGAGGATAGTGACTGTGCTCAGAGGGGTGGTGGTTTTCATGAGAAGCTCCCCATGAAAGGGGGGGACTAGAGTCTGGTAATAATCATGAGAAACAAGTTGCTTCTGTAGTTAATTTTTTCCTTTGTAAAACATAAAAGCACACTGTGCATAAATATTTGAATATGAAAATAGGTTCTTGATTTTTGCTAACTGGAAGCAGCCCTTCATTTTTGGTTTCTCAAATACTAAATCTTGTTTATTTTAACCATTGTCACATTGTCTAAACCTCCTTACCTTCAGCAAGTCTTACCTCTTCCTTTCTGACCATTCACTGATACTTCACTGATAGAAATGTGCTACTTCCGTTACTGGTTGGCAGTTCTTTCCATGTGCTTGTCAAACATGCTCAAATCAGCTTTGATAGGAGTATTCTCTTTTACATTCTTTTATAGTCCTGTTCTTGTTTATATTCCGATGTAATACCTGTGATATTCAGAGGCTCCTCATCTAGCCAGTTTTATCATATTATGCAATTAATAACTTTGTCCATTTATGAAAGTGACTAAGACCCTTAATATTTAGTTAAGAGTATGCTGAGTCTCCTGTCACTTTCAAGTTCTTCTTGACACCATGCTCTGCACCATGCATTGCATCATGTGCCTCTATCAACATCACTGTCCAGAGATACAGGCTCCAGACATTGATCCTGTGAGCATGTGATAAATCTTAGCACAATGGCTAGAGGTTTTTGTAATCTTTCCTGCAAGGCCTATAACATCTTACTCCAAATCTGTAAATCTAGAGCCAATCATCTGTATTCTGCTATTGTTCAGTATAGTGGCATTGCTTTAGGAAGATGCCTGGGAACAGTCTGAGCTCAGCATTTTTGTGTGCTTTTTTGGCCTGCCGCTGAAGAAATTAAGAATAAGTGTGCTACTTGCTATTTCTCATTATCTAACATTTGGTTACAAATAACATAGTCCAAATTTTACAGCTTCGAAAAACCATTGCTTGAACACAAGATGGCAGTACTTGGACAACTACAGTAACAGCATTGTTGCAGAGAATTCGGTATCCAGAAGCAGTTAAGATGTACAGTGATTTTGTTGTGTTGTTAAAGCATTTATTATGATGATTTTGTCTCTAGTGACTAGCACTTTTACACAGCACATTCACAAGTTTCATTCATAAATACGGATCTTTAAATGTATGAAATAAAGGAGGTGAGATTGACTTATCGTGACAAGCTCTAGATTTGTTGGAATGACTTAAACTATATAGAGTTACTCTACTTGTAAATATTGCACATTTTGTGGGTTTGGGGAGCGATCAGTGAACTTGAACCTCCTAGTATTGTCAGTACATTTTGGAGACATGAGCCTGAGTTCTTCAGTTCATCCTGAGGAAATGATCTTCTCTGCAGGTTGTAAGATGCTCTCCAGACTCCTGTGCCAATGTGCTAACTCTTTCTATGAATGAGCCTGGTAGCGTGACAGTTTGCTGCCACTTTTGTCTGTACATCAGAGGGTCATAAGAAGGGAATTGGACAGAAGAAGAATGTAATGTTTCATCTGTACAAATAAAACATTTTCATTAAAGTCATGTTCCTATTTTTCATGTATTCAAGGCAACTAACAAAAGAAACAAACATTACCAGTCTAAAATCCTTTTTGGTAAAGACGGAAAAATATTGAGCTTCTTAGCAAGAAGAAAATTTCCATAGTTCTTGATGTTTCTGATTCCTAAGTGCTTATGGCAAAACATGATTTTTATAACTTATACTAAGTTAACAGAGTTCAGTGTTGTCCCTGTAAGTAAAATTGGAAATTTGTAATGATGTGCATCTCAATATTTCAGGATTTCTGTTGCATAATACTGTTAAAATATAAAGTCTTTCCTGCTAGACAGTATAGTAGCCCCCTAACTGTTGCTGAACTCTTTGCAGAATAGGTGACCTGGCTGATGCTAGGATGTTAAAAGATTGTCAGAGTCTATAACCTGTTTCTGCTGATTTTGAACTCTAGCTAAGCACATAAGCTTTTGTGGTTTGAAGATGCCAAACTGCATTTCAGCTAAACTTCCTTTCTGAGGGTTTGATATGTACTAGCTGACTATTAGTTTATAGCAAAAGTAACTTGAGGAGACAAAAATCTAAAAATGCAATGCTGAGATGGTAGAATATTCTGCTGTGTTGCTACTGCCAATCTGTCTTTAATTCTGTTCACCACAATCCCAGCAGATATCTAGTGCTCTAAAATACAAAGACAGCCCATTGTATCCCATGGAGAAGGTAGCTAACTGTGAGAGGGGAGGAAAAAAAAAACCAGCAAAGAAACTTTTGCTGAAAAAGTTAAAGCAGTGATCTTTGTACAGTTCTGTATGCCAGTGCAAAAAATATTTGGAAGAGAGCTAATTCTGTTTCTTAAAGGAAAAGGAAAAACAGAGATTGCTTCTGTCTTCAATTTAGGTATACCAAAGTCCAGTCAGCACAGTAGCTTTAATAATTTAGCCAAGGGCATGAGATAATCTGTGTTCTAGAGTGGAATACATTTGGTTTGCTACAGATACACTGTATGTTCCCTAAGGTAATTTGATTTACATTAGTACCACTTTAAAAATGTGATGAAATAGATTGCTGCTTAAATTCTATAGTACTGTGTAGTGATTGATTTATTACACAAGCCTATGTTTTTATAAGCAGTAAAATAATTTTTTTAAAATTCTTGTATATGTGTTTATATCTCATCCTTTTTTTTTTTTTTCCTTATCAGAATCCAGCAGGCTAAAGTACAAATCCTTCCTGAGCGAGTGCTGCCCTCAACAATGGCAGCAGTACAGCTCCAGTCTCTCAGCCGATGCCATGTATTTCCTTCTTCAAAACCTACAGCGTGGCAGGACCAAACTATACATCAATGGTGGCAGAAATATCAAAAGGTTAGAAGCTAGTTGTGGTCTGGTTTTTGTTTTTTTGGTTTGGTGGGTTTTTTCTTTTTTTTTCTTTTTTCTTTTTTTGGTGGTATTTTGAAAATTGGTATAAAATACCATCTTTAGAGGAGGTTGCACACCTGGGATGCTAGATGCCAACCTCCTGCTTTTGTTGTGTATTGTGTGATTGTTTATCAGCCATCAACAGTGGGAAAATACATGTTTCGTATTATGAGTCCTCTTTGCTTTTAATTACAGTGTTATTAGATTAATATTATTACATGAGTATGTAATAATACAATTTTTTTTTTACATAATCAAACACCTCGGAGAGTGCTGGTTGGTAAAGCTTGTAGATGATGAAGAGTTGGTGGAAAAGACAGTAAATTTGTAGGATTTAATTTGTAGGCAGGTCAAAGAAGCATCTGAACTTTTACTGACATTGTTTTGACAACAAAAATATTGGCAATCAGTGTTGGCAATGCCAGTGCTCTTGCATTGTACTTGTCATAATGGTTTGTTTTTGAAAGTAAGGAGGCTTCTGTAACTTTTTCTGTGACTGATTTGGGTAGAAGAGGTTTTTAAAGACCAGAGGTGGTTTAGAGATGACTCATATTTCAGTGATGAAACAAGCCTTGTGATCTCATAGTTGTTTGGAATCACGATTCCATTTGCAAATTTTGCTTTAAAACCTGCATCAGTTAAAGGATTAACTTCTATACCTGCAGTTACTTGTTTACAGAAAATGTGGGTCTGCGTTAGAATGGTAGACTCAAGTTTTTTTAACTCGGTCAAATATTCCCACCCAGATGATGGCTGGCTAGCAACTAGGCTGTACTTTATAGTTTTGAGCATGCTTTGTGTTGCACTTTCATCTTGTAAATTTTTGTATAACACATATCTAAAGTTCTTGCTGACTTTTGTGCTTAGTCATCATCTTTGTCAGATCACAATATTTCTATACAGATCACAATATTTCTATACAGTCCACTTATTCTGGCCAATTGCGTGTGTATTTCTAAGTCTGTTTTTTTATTTATTAGTATTTGTTCAACACATTTATCGTCTGGGATAGTTAATATGTAATCCTTATTTTTTCTTTTTTTTTTTTTAAAAAAAAAAACAAACTGAATTTAGAAATTTTCTTAAACTTTATTATGCTGCTAAAAGTGACAAGATAGGAAAGGGTCATAGAAAGCTCTTAATTTTTTTTCATCCACTCTACATATGTTGATATAGTAGTTATTAGTGGAAGATGGTGCTTTTACACACCAAGTGGGTGAATTAACAGTTCCATGGTCTTACCAATTTTATTTCCTAGAGCTTTTTAGTAAGTATGCAGACTTTACACTCCTTTAGAGAGCTTCCAGAATTTTATTTACTTGACTCCGATTAAAAAAAAAAGGAAATAAAAAAAAAGTAGAATCATTATCAAGATGTTGGTATTGTCATTAGGGAACTAGGTTCTGCCTTCCTATTTTTGCTTCACTGGTGCAAATTCTGTCTCCGCTTGTTTACACTATTTTTGCATCACTGCAGCTGTGACAGTGCTTGGAATCAGGAGGGAATTCACACTGAGATCATAGGGCAGAATTTTCAAGAGTCCTAAATGGCTAATGCCAGGCATAAGCTACAAACTTTCGCGTTGCTCAGGGGAACAATAAGGTGTGATTTGTGCTAGAGACAGCTGTGCTGTTTAAAAGGTGCTAAAAGATGCCTTTAAACAAGTGAATGTGCACTTTTACCAGTCAGTATACAGCGTTTTCCTTTAGGAGTCTGAAATAAAATGTACTGTTGAAAGGATAATTTCGCTGGAATAAATTGTTTCCCATAATAAGCACTATGCTAGCATATTGTACTAGCATAGTTATACCAGCAAAAGCCTTTCAAGTGTAAACCTAGCTCATTCTGAGGCACAGTGCAGGCTTTTCAAAGACCAACTATCATGAACAGTGGACAAATATGCACAGTAAGGTTAATGGGACAAGAGTTACCACTGAGGTCAGTAGGAGAGGATGTGGTAAAACGGGACAACCTGGCACTTTTGAAAAAACTAAAATTGTGGGTTATTTATTTATTATTTAACCCACCGTTTTGGTCAGTGGCATATAAAAGGAAAGATACCTTGAAGTTTTCTGTATCAGTAGGGATCTTCAGAACTATCTCCAGAAATTAATACAGAATCCTAGTAACTCTCCTTATTGTCAGATGCAGTTGAAGTTTGGATTTCTTTTTTTCTTCAATGGTGTTGTACTCTGTACTCCCCCCCCCCCCCCCCCCCCCAAAAAACCCCAAAACCAAACCAAAGGAAAAAAACATTAATAACAAAGAACTATTGATTCTGAGTTTTTGAACAAGTTCATCTATGAGTTAACAAACCCAGAAACACTATGCTTCGGGGTGGGGGGGTGGAAATCCCTTTCCAAGACTGATTCTGTCAGATGATAGCTGAAATTCAGTGCACCTGCTGTAAGAAGAACATGTTTTGTGGACTGAGATGCAGATCCAGAGTAGGACCATTGTCCTGTCAACCTCAGTCGCTCTGTTGATGTCAGTAGAACTGTGACTGTTTCCAGTATGACAGGTTTGTACCTCTGTATGTTTGCTAACATAATGAGAAACATCAGAAAAAGGAAGTTGCACATTAAGAATAGTTTCTGCTTCATACAAGAGCTGACCCTGTGTCAGCTGTTACAGAAAATATACTTGCTAATTGAAACAGTAACTTGAGTTTTGGTGTTTCTGAGTCCTTTCTTCAAAGTACCATTTATTTTCTGTGGATTTTAGTCTCTGTTGCCTGATTTTTCTCATTTGTAAAATAAGCATAGTTGCCCTCAAAGGGAAAATTAAAATTTAATTTGTAAGTATTTATAGTACAATTTGAGATCCTTTTCTGGAAAGCGGTGTGGTTATGTAGGATACTGCTTTTTGCATTTTTATTAACCTGAACCTATAAATTGAAGTGTTCAGAAGTCACTGTGGAGAATTGGTTAACTACGCAAATAACCTTACACTGCTGGAAATTTGTAGTTAAGGAATGTGGTTATGATCTAGAGTTTCTTGTCTGCAGGATACACACAAGCTACACACAAGCTGAAGATTTTTTTAGAGGTGATATTAGTGGCCACTTGTATTTTTTTTCATCCAAATCTTCTCTGTATTGTTGTATAGATACTTTCGTACACAATTCAAGTGAATGTGTTAGTCATGTTCAGTGAAGTATGATACAGTAGCATGGGCCGCTCCTATTAGTAAGATTTTTATTTTGAAAGCATACCCATTAATAAAAAATAGTTGTGAGACCTTCAGGGTTTTTTTTTCCTGTTGTTTTTGTTTTCCTCTTCCACATTTGTTTCTTACTCAGTGCTCCATTTGGGTCTGAATTTTTCTTCATAGGATTTTGTTAAACGGATATTGTACAATATTTTGTCACTGTCTTTGGGTAGTTATAATAAAGCTTTTTAATAGCTTTTCAGTAGGCTGGCATAAGCATTGATGTTCAGTAAGCATTTCTGAAAATGTGATTTCCATTGAAAATAGGTACTAGAATGAGAGTGGATAGCAATATCCAATTAAACATCAAGACTGCCCAAGTTTTCTTAATCAGTAATTGTTCCGCTGTGAGAAAGCATCCTCTGGAACTCCTAACTTGTGTGTTAATATTTTTAAAATGGGAAACTAATTTGTTAAAAAAATAACTAAAAATATCATCATATATCCTTTAAATTTATATATGTCAGCTTAAAATACCTGATATGGCCCATTAATCTTCTTTGATTTTATTTACTTATGCATTTGGCTAAATTGATATGAATAGTTTAATCACCTCACATAGTGGTTTGCTGAAGTAGCAACAATTGGTAGAGACTAAGGAACAGATGCACTATCTAATAGCACTTAAATTTCTTGAACTGTCTAAATTTCAGATAGATGCTCTTTTGAAAGGCATAATTTCTTATTAGTAAGCATTAGAAATACTTCTAATGCTGAGACAGGTTTTCTGAGAAAATCCATATATTGTCTGTCTTGTACAGAAGTCGTAGCTCTCAATGCATTTGAGAATGCAACTCACTTTGAAGTACTGGTCCTGATAGTGATAATTTGTTGTATCTTTAAATAACCAGGTATCTCTCCTCTGTTTTATTTGTTTGAACAAGAACTGTCCCTAAAATCTGCTAATGTTAAAGAATAAATATTTGTGGGTTTTGTTTTAGAGGAAGTTCCACTGTGCAAGTTTGACATCTTGGCCTCCCTGGCTCTACTCTCTATATGATGCTGTAAGTTCACCCTATATATTACCAAATAATCTGCAATTAGTTTTGTATGTTTTCATATCTAATTATTGGATAATGTAAAAGCTTTAATTTTGTTGGCTCATAAGTTGCGTTTTAAAGAAGTGTATAGTTTTCAGTTTACTGTTAAAAGAGCAGGAAGGGCTTCCCCCTCTGTACAGTTGTTCCCTTGTGCTAGAGCATGTGTCTGGGGTGGATAAGAGGTTCACATTCCTGCTGTGTTGTCTCAGCAAAAACTCAATCCTTTGTCCCACATGCTCCAAGTGAGTGTCCTAACCACCAGGGTGCTGGATTGTCTTAGGTCCGTCTTTCCTGTTGGAGTTGGTTTACACTTTAAAAATTATGTATTTCTTTATATACATATGTATATATGTATATTAGTACATAAAGTAATTGGTGTAAGAGAGGCAAAAGTAGGGAGGAGGCTAGCCCTCATCTCATTTGTACAGTTCTAGAATTTTAAGTTGTCTGCTTATCTCAAATGAGAGTTATAACCACCATGGGCCACTGGTTCATTTTGGTCTGTTTCCCATCCTATTTTGCACTTAGTTTAAAATATGTAGATACAAAATGAGTCTGTAATTATTGTAACTCTTAAAAGCTAATGTCCACTTAGGGAAAATAGCTTACTCTACATTTTGCTTCCTTTTTTTTTTTTTTTTTCCTAAGAAAACAGAAATACCTATGTATTTAAATTAGGCTTTTCTTCTAACAAAAGGAAACCTTGATGGAAAGAGTCAAGAGGCAGCTACATGAATGGGATGAAAATCTTAAAGATGAATCTCTTCCAACAAACCCAATAGGTATGATATTGTTTAGCTTATGAACTCAATTTTTAATTATTTTTTTTAGTTTCCTAAGAAAACAAAACTTAGATAATTGCCTTTTATTGGCAGTCCATCCCTCACTTCCAGTTTCCAATAAATTTTGATGGTTGACTTTGACAAAAGGATGATAGAGCTTTTAGAGACATGAACATCCTCCAACTATGCAGAAACACGTTCATTAAAAGAAATAGAACTCCATTGCGTTCCATGGCAGGAGGAATACAATCTAAATTTTTCCTAAGAAAACAAGAGACAAAAGCATACGAGAGTTTTAAAATTATTATGTAAGTCTAAGTATTAGTATGTATAATCTCTTTGTTCTTACTTTGTATTACCTCTTATCCGACATGAAGGAAAACAGCACCAGTAACCTAATCACAAGAAAGTTGGGAATCAGATTTCATACCTTAGCAGGCATTGGGGTTATGTCCCAGTGAACAAGTGTCTTCTCTGTGCAGCTCTCTAGTATCTAGTAAGATGGAAATTTCAGCTGAAGCCTTTCTAAGGGGGCAAACATTCTTTCCTGTGTAGAATCTCAAATGCCTAACAAGGGGGAAAATCAAATTGCAGCCTTCAATTAAAGTCAATTAAGCCCCAAATGCAGGTCTGGGCTCAATAGTTTAGATGTACATGGAACTTTCATTTCTGATTTGCCTAAAGTAGTGGTTGAAAGTACTTCCCGTCTGCTTTGCCGTGCTGCTTAGAGGACTGTATATGGAAAGCATATGAAATAATCTGAAAACAAACAAACAAAAAATCCAGTATTTTTTTGGCACTTCTTTTCTCATGATTCACAGCATGCTGATATTTTGCTGACTTTAATTTTCAGCTTTTGAATTCTTTTACAGGCTCTGAGGAATGGGATGATTTCCAGCTTAGCAAGGTTTTTGTTAGCTAAATTAAAGAATGACTGTCATAAAGTTATTCTACCTTTTGTGGTTTTGCCTTCTAATACCTGATTGAAGTTGCTGCCTGAGAATTTACTATCATATTAATTTTTATTTATTTATTTTTTAAAAAACGAAGTCTGTCGTCTTGACTGAATATTGTTGGATCTAATTTTGGTGTGTATTCAAATGTGGGGAAAAAAAACCTCCAGAAGGGAGTGTGTACAGAGTATGTCTTCTTCCTTCTCACGGTATAACAGTAAAGAATACTTTCTTAGTACTAAATGAGTAGCATAACTTGGTTGTAATTTATGAAGGAGGTGTATGTTTGAGGGTTTTTTCTTTAATTTTTCCTTCTCTTATAAAAGCATGTCTTTTCTTTTTGCAAAAAAGGAGCAAGTGCAAGTATAAAGCCAACCACCGGTGGCTGGAAAACTCAGTAATTCTCTGTTGAAGTAGAAGTCTGTATCAATGTTCTCCAGGGGTTTGTTCTGGTTTAAGAATACATTACCTTACCAGCATTCTTCAGTCTCCATCATTGGTGATCTTTAAGTGTAGATTAGACAAGTATCTTGGAAGAGGTTTTATGTGTACGTGATCCAGCCCTTGGGCAGAAGGATGTACCAAGATGACCTCTAAAAGTCTATTGTAAACCTAAGTTTTAGCATTCTATCTGTAACTGAGTAGAAGGAGTAGGCTTTATTTCTCTCTGTAATTCTAACAGGCCTGGTACTTTCTCATTTCTAGATTTTTCTTACAGAGTTGCTGCTTGCCTGCCAATTGATGATGCATTACGTATACAATTGCTTAAAATAGGTAGTGCTGTTCAGCGACTCCGGTGTGAATTAGATATTATGAACAAAGTGAGTATTTTTTCTTTACTTGTCATTAAATTGTTCTTACAAAAAAACCCAGGAGTGACTGTTACAATCTCTAACAAAAAAATATGAAATTTCCAAATGATACATCTGGAGAGTGAATTTGGGTGTTCTTTTATTTCTTCCTTCCGCTTTAAAAGTTTTCTCAAGAAAGAAAATGCTCTCTCTCAATACTAGACTTCATGTTCAGCAGCAAGCAAGAAACATATACTAATATTTGCTTTTGTTAGAAATATATTTCAACACCTCACAGCACTTTTTTAGCCAAGAGATGGTGCTAGAAGTCCAGTGTTGCTCATAACCATCTTACGAACATCATAACCCTATATTGACAGTATAATATACGGCAGTCAAGTTGCATTGTGCCATGAAAACTTGTGGGTTTTGTAACAAAAGATAAGTCTTCCTAGTATTGAGCTATTGAGTATAAATCTAACTAGTGGAGTGGAAGGATTTTTGCAAAAGGCATGTATTGACTTCTTAGGCGATACCTTTTTAAGATGTTCAAAAACTTGTATTTCCTTGCCTTCTTTCCATGGCCATGGAAAGCTCTAAACATAGGACAGTAAAGTTTTATTTTTACATAGTATATATCTTCATAATGATATATACTGTCTTAATAATACTATAAGTAATATTATATATTATAACTGATAATGCAGCTAAGTATCAGTCAACGTCGTGTTGAATCCTTTAGCAACAGTATTTGCAATAACATCTCCAACAGCAGTTCAGACTGCTATTCTCTTTCCAAAGAGAAAACACTGAAAAGAGCCATCGGTATAAATACAAGTTTTAACTGTAAACGTATTTATGTGTTTGATAGTGGTAGCTGGAATATTTACCGTTCAATTCTTGAATGGAGAGAAAAATTAATATTTTGTTAATACATTCATATCACAAAGAATAGCTATGTACATCCTGATTGACTTTCACCTTGTGCTGGTTGTAAGCTTGCTGGGGATACCAAAGTACTGTCTCAAACTTTAGCATAACATAACCCCAGTCACTGTTGTGTTTGTCTGTTGGATATAGAGCAGGGGAAATTTTGCCTGTTTGCCTAAAAAGTACTCCCTCTTTCTGGGGAAAAGAGAACCACAGTATCGTTCTAATACTGTTCCTTTTCCCAGAGTTCATGCACTAAAAATGTAAAGGGGAATATACAGAGAAAAGGAGACAGAAAACATCTCTTCCAAATTCTGAGACAGAAATGGACAGGTTTTCCGTGAGGCTCTAACCAGATTAAACTTAATTTGTGTTTCCTGAGTCAGATACTCTGAAAATATTCTGATATTCAGGTGCTACTAAGAACTGTTCATGTTCAGAACATTGTATATTTTCTATAAATCTCAGGGACAAGAGGACTTAAGTTACCGTCATAAAATATCAGGTAAAGTTGATTTTTCGCCTACACCAAAAAAGGTGTTTTCTTCATCAACATGTGACATTTTATTCTGTAAATGTGTTTAACTGTTCTACATTAGTGTGAGAATGGTAGAGTGCATTATGGTTCTTTGCAATTTTTAGCAACACTTATTTTGGTCAAATCCACTCTTTTTCAGCCAGGCTTCTTTAATGAGAAGGGGTGCTCTGGCAGCATAGCATATATTTTGGTTTACTTGAGAAGGATAGACTTAACACATTTCATTGTTCAGAATGTAATTTACAGTAATATAAATGATTATAAGACCTGATCCATTTTCTTTTGTCTTTGGTATCAGTGAATTGCATTGTACTTTTAATAGCTTTTCCTGTTACTAAAGACAGCTTCTGTGCTTATTTTTAAAGGAAAGTAGATCACTCACTTCTGTGAATTCTGCTTGAGAGTGCTAATTGTAGTAATTAGATAGGTTTGGAAATGGAGGGATGGAATTAAGTAGCTGTCTAAATTGGATTCTGAGAGGGATATATGAGCACGAGATTATAATCTGTGAGTAAGGGTGATTTAAAAGAGTGAGCAATAATACATGTTAAAGGGCCCTGGTAGGAGAGAAAGGCCAAGTGAGCTTTAAGAAGGGAAGTGAAGTGGTGTATGATAAATACTATCTGTATAGTAGAGCAATTTTCTTCCCTCAGTCTCCAAGATCAGTAGACAGTGTGTTTAAAGCGTGGGGCAGAACCTGCAAGAAAGGAGCTGGAGGAAGTTGAAATGCAGCAACAAGCCCAGAGCATCTGAATAGAGAAAAGGGCAGAGCAAAGACTGATGTATGCCTGTGTAGTATCACACGAGTGGAGTGCAGGAGTCAGAGCTCCGGGAGACTCAGCAGCACAAGCTGTGATTTACTCCAGGTTTTTAAAGGATATACGCTTACACATGGACTTGTCCGAGCAAAGATCCTAGGTGCAGCATTTTGTTCCAAAATATAGTGGATCATTTTTGGGGTAATTTCATATGCGTTACCCTTAAAAAGAGGTAGAAGTAATGCACCTCCTGAAAATTAATGGTAGTGTTCTACTAAGCTGATTTGACTGCTTATTTTGTGGGCAAAGTGATGAATTGTTTCGTCCTACCTTTTAGAAATCGTAGAAGATAGATTAGTCTGTTATAATCTTTAAGAGAAAGATCAATATGTCTTACATATTTTTGTGAGGAAATTAAAACCATTGATCTGCAGTACTCTCAAATTTTAGAAAGACTTAATGATTGCATTTGTACTGATCTACCTTTTCTGTGTTGTATTTTAGAAGAGCAAAGGTTTTTTCTAAATTAGCTTTTAGAGACCTTAGAAGATTGACTCACTTATTATCTTTGTGTAGTCAGGTCAGATCCTCTTCTGTGTGTGGATTATTTTTGGGGGGGGGGGGGGGGGGGGAAGTATATAAAAATTGTTTTGTCTTTTAGATAGCAATTAATGTTTACCATAAATAAGTAAAATGCATAGAAAAAAAATTTCTCCTTTGATAGAGAAAACATAAGTGACAGCTGCCCACATAAACAAAAGAATTGGTACAAAGTCTGTTCTTGAGGGAAGGGGAGAGATTTTTATTATTTGCCACTGTGCTGACAAGCCTCTGGAAATGAATGGAACTACCCTCTTTGTTTTTCTTTTCAAGTGTACATCTCTCTGTTGTAAGCAATGCCAAGATACAGAAATAACTACCAAGAATGAAATATTCAGGTGAGTTTATTGCTCTTAATCTTTGGGAGATTCTTGATCAGAAACATTGGCACAGCAAAACAGATTAAGCTAGGTTATGTCTTATAACCAGTGTGTTTTCCACAGCTCTAATAAAATCTAAGTAAATATTTGTAGGGAATTTTTTCTATAAAACAAAACAGGTTACTTGAGCTTTTTTTAATAAAAAGTTAGTAAATCTGAACATCACCATGTATATGTAAGTTAATGTGAAAGGCCTTATACTACCTAGTCCAGCATGTTGCCACTGAAGAATTATGCACTCTGCAGTGAGTTTTGAAATATAAATTTGTTACACAGAATTTTTTGTCCTCTTACTTCTGAATAAAGTTCATGACATCCCAAATTTTATTTCTCAGCACTTCATCCCAACTTATGTGTGTTAACAAGCTTCAACAGCAGATTAAAAAGCACTAACTGGGTGGTATAGGTAGGCTCCCAGGATGTTGTCATGTAAGGAAATTGCCTATTTATGTCATTAAGCATTGTAATAACCCTTTTATTTTAAGAATATAGGGCTTAATCCCAATAACTGCACTAGGCAGTATGTTCCCATTATATCTGTGACCTATACAATATCTTCCATGTTCAACGATGAGAAGACTATACATTTTCCAAATAATTGCTGCTCCTGGCACTCTTGTCACTATTTTAATCTTGAATAACTAGTATCTGTCCATCACCTATGAGAATGTGAACGTTAAGAGATGTCTTGGTTTAACAAAGCAGGACTCCCCACAGTTTTCATTTATTGGTGTGATAAGAAGCTGATGTGGTAATTAAAAGCCATCTCTTATCTTCTAATCAAATAATGGATTCCAGAAACCACGATTCCTGCTGTGTCGATATGATGTACTTTAACAGAAGAATAATGAGAAGTTAGTGTAACGAATGAACATTTTTGCTTAAAGTTAGATTTAAAAGTAGCAATATAGATGTTACTTGGTTTTATTGGAAGTTGCTATTCAAAAGCAGCAAGTAAAATGAATTCTGAGTCTGTCATGTACTTTTTTTATACTGAGCTGTAGGTTTTTGAGGGAAAGATTAATAATTGCCTTAAATGAGAGAGAGGGTAGCTGACAGGATGCTATAGAAACTAAGTAACTTGTCCCTTTCATCAGACAGCTGGGCAAGGTTCATCTGAACACAAGAATATTTTAATCCTTACTCGTGATAATATCTTTTTAAATACCTTTTCTGCAGTCCCTATTAATAAGTAGGTAACAGGAATAATTTATGTCAGTGAGGAATGCATCAGATTTATAATAATGGACACTTAAATTTCTGCACTTCCAAGAAAATTTTACTGATATTTTACATTAGTATCTATTTTCTTTCTATGTTTAATAATATAATTAAAGGTACTTTTTCTTTCTACAGCCTAAAGTGGTTCTTTCGCTGTGGAAAATAGTTTTAAGCATGGTTGGCAGTTTTTCCTCTGTTTACATTTGACAGCCTTTGTTTTTTGTTTCTTCCTTGAACTCTGACAAAATTATTAATTGTCTGTTGTAGTTTATCCTTGTGTGGACCCATGGCAGCATATGTGAATCCTCATGGGTACATCCATGAAACCCTTACTGTATATAAAGCCTGCAACTTGAATCTCAGTGGACGACCATCGACAGAGCACAGCTGGTTTCCTGGGTAATAACAGCTAAAAGAAACTTTATTAGTAAATGACAGAAATTTGGTTGTAAATATATTCCTGTGATGGTGGAATAGTAAATATATGACTTTTGAAATATGTGTCATCATTTTGCTCATACGGAAAAGGAGAGTAAATTTTAGGGTTTTTTAATATACAGAATAAAATGGAAAATTCAGATAGAATATTTTCAGAATTTCGCTTTTAATTTTTTAAAAATGTGGAAGTCTTAAGATTTCAAAACATAGTTTAACATCTGAGAGCTATAAACAGGATACTGATTGTCTGGGCGTTTCTTTGTGTATGGTTTTGTATAAGCTACAAGTAATATCATAGTTGTTGTTTCCATGCAGCTTTCTTTGACCATAAAGTAAATAAGTGCAAATGAAAACCAGAATATATATATATGCAGTTATTCTACTGAAATACTTTTTTTAGATCTAAAAACTGAATAAATGTTGCATGAATTTAAAAATGACTAACATTTGTATTAACCTGTTTTCCTTTGGGGTTTTTTGTGGTTTTTTTTTTTTAATTTTATTTTTTTTTATTAGTTTGGTTCTCTGAAACAGTAGCAGAATTAACTGTCAAGGTGTAAAAGTTTGCCTAATAATGATAGGTCTTGCATCAAAATGCCACCCCTCTCCGGTAGCTTAAATTTAATTTTTGTGGCTAGGTAAGCATTCTTCAGGTGCTCATTCAAAAGCTTGACTATTTAACTGTTAAAAATACCTGAAATGTCAAACTATATTTGAACTTCAGTTTCACAAAAATATTCTTTAAATATATTTTCACCAAATCATTCTTCTCTTTGGCCCTTTTTGTGCCAGTGTCAAAATTCATTCTTCTGTCCCTTTGGCAATCATGTCCTCTTCCAAAGCAGCGTAAAATAATATGTTGCTGTATCTGTAGCCAGTCCAAGGTTCTTGACCAATGCATGTACACATTTACTCTTCCATTTTCTCATGTTGATCATGGTGGGGTTTTTTTCTGGATTATCACGTAGCAGTGAGTAATGCCTTAGAGGGCGCATGGAGTATCTGTCACAAGACATGCACGCTTTAGGACTCCCTGAAGAAAACCTGTGGCTTGTAATATCTGGAGTTAATTTTTCTCATCCTTATGCTCCTTTCTTCTATGAGTGTTTTGAAATACTCATGTTCTGCCTTTTAAAACTCTGTTGCTCTGGAAAAGTGCAGTTCCCTGTTAATCTAGGAGCAGTGCAAAAATCACTTTTATTTCTGTTAAGTAACTTGCTCTCTGAGAACCATTTTTTGACTCTTCTTTAAGTGACAGCATTTCATAATACTGTTGAAATGTTGTGCTAATAAAATGCTTTAGTTGCTTTCTCTATTTGAAGGCTGATTTATTTTTTATTTTTTATTTAAAGATCTGCAGGTTTTTTAGATGGGAGCTGGGCACCTTGATTCCCGAAGATTCTTTGAAAATCTAGCTTGAGACTAGTATTAACCTTCTTACCTGATGAGTGAGCTGTGTTCCAGTAATTTTAAAATGTCTTTTCTTTACATGTTAGCATCAACCTTTTGTTTTGTTTTTGGTAGGTATGCCTGGACTATAGCCCAGTGCAGAATCTGTGGGAACCATATGGGATGGAAGTTCACAGCTACCAAAAAGGATATGTCACCTCAAAAATTCTGGGGATTGACACGGTCTGCTCTCCTGCCTCGGATTCCAGAAACAGAGGATGACTCAGGCCATGATAGATCACCGTTACTCTGCCTGTAATCTAGTAACCTGCTTTGGAGATGAACAGGCAGTAGTCTGTCTCTGATGCATCTGCTCAGTTCTGCTTCTGATGCTTACTTAAACTTAAAAACCCCAAGAACCCACACCAACACACAAAAAACAACCAAGCAAGCAGGCTCACTACATTTGGGTTTGGTGTGCATCCACATTACTGTTGTTTCAGACACACTGAGAACTGAAGGTTGAATCTTTAAAATGACAGCTGAGGAGAGGAGGTGGCATGAGACACCAAGAAATCTATCTGGTCCATCTGGACAGGCTTGAGACTGAACTTCCTTCTTCCTTGTATAATTTCAGAAAATGTTTACCGCTATCAACTTGCAGTGAAAGAAGGTTGCGGGAAACTAAAATTACAAATGAACAGTATAATTTATGCAATATATGTACAATGGTAGATACCAGTTACTTGCTGCAAGTATTTTCCATAATATACTTAAAAGTGGTTTTGCTGAGAATCCCTGTTTCTAACTGTGTGGAGTACTTCAAATTTTATGCTTGTGCTGTTTCTCAGATATTTGCTGAATAACCATCGAAGAGAGTACAAGACCGAAGTATCTCTTCTGACTGATACTGACTTGGTACCATCAGTGGCAGTGCTGTAACTGGCAAAAGTGATAGTTCCTGCTGCCTGCAGCTAGAACAATTGCTTTACAAGATGCCCTTTGAAAGGAGCCCATGTGCAGTATTCGGTCCTTACAAGTTGTCTGATCTATGTAGTCTATTTGACTTTAAAAAGTCTTAAATTTTATTGGTACAAAATATACAGGTGAGTCCCAGAACATAAACTACATTGTGATTTACTGTTGAATGTGCTTGCATTTACTTCTCATAATTATTTCTGTGAAGATTAGTTTACCAGCATACGTGTCCAGGGTTCTGTGAAGTACTCTCTAAAATACATAACTATGGTGATTTTTCAGTAGTATTTATTTTGACAAGGGGGAGGCAACATCTCTTTAATTTTTTTTTCTTTTACACTTTCATATCATAAAGTAAAATTTCACATTATTATCCTTACCTTACAAAAAGCAAAAGTTTCTAAATAAAATAAATAAAAAGCATAAAAGGCAGTGCTGCTTTTTTTTTGTCTGAAGTGCTGTCTATGCTGCAGACATCAGGTGCCAAAATGGGACAGCTTTTGCCACTGATTTATTGGGGTTTTTTTTCCCTCAGAATGCACTTTGGTGATGGAAACTGAAGATTTCTTCAGTATGTTTGTGTACATACACACCTGTTTTTCTTTTGAAGCTTTATCATTCACTCTTTATTTCTTCACAGTAAATCTTTGAGAACTTGTATTGTTAAATACAATGACACAAAGCTACTTAAGATTTAAGATATCAGCCGCTACTTGGTGGTTCTCAATCACACCCCTACACCAAACATATGTAGCATGGACAGATTAGTTCAGTGAAAGGCCAAGTCAGACCTCTCTCGAAGTAGCTGATTTAAATGGTAGTGTGGTACCTGCTACAGTGCAGCTGAAAAAATACCCAGATGTGAAAAGATGCTAGATGCTGAACGGCTGTTAGGGTAGTTTATCATGCTAGGTATGTAGAAACTAATGATTGTGTAACTCAGGTTTAGTTCTTTGAAGCCTTCTACCTCTGTGCTTCTGTGATAACTTTTGTTCTCTCCCTAGACATCTTTAATACCGTATTTAATTCTGTGTGCAGTGCTCTGACATGCCAGTGAACTGTGAAAAGCAATACTACTTTGAATATAATTCTGAACAAATAGAGGGTGAATGATGGCTCATTTTCTTCAAGAAAACATTCTGTATTTTGATTATGTTTCTAAAATAAGCTTCCAAAAGGCTGAAATGATAAGCACTAGTGTGAGAGTGAGACCGTGAAACCTCTGTACTTGGATAACCACTGAAATCATACTTAGCTTTCCCCTCACACCCTGCACATGCACAGACACACACAACATGCATGTGTGTGCACACAGGCACACACACATCTTAGCTGTAGACTTGGTTTATTTTTTCCCTCAAAGATACTTGTATCTGTTGTTCCCACTACCCTCAGTAGGGCTTGCGGGTGGCAAGAAGTTTGAGGGTGCTTTAAAGTACCTTTGCTGCCACCCGATTTAAGCATTCACTGAGGGTATGGTGGGTGAGGTTTCCAAAATTATTTTCTCAGCTGTTGCTGAACTTCATAAGGTCTTTGGGGTTCTGGCTGAGTCTTTTGGATTGCCTCAACTAAAAATGGCATTATGTTGGCAATGTTTGAATACAAAATAGGCATATTTTTGGTATTGTGTATATATAGTCAAATATAAGCTAATATAAAGTGAGATAAGTTGGGAGTAAATTTAGCACTAATTTAATTTTATTGTTGATGATACTGTTCCATCTGCCTAACCTTCTGTGTAATGTTCACCATTTCAAAGTCTGTGGCACTTTCCAGGTTGAAAATAAGTCTGATCCAAGTTGCCGTATAGAAGATGAAGCCTGCCGTGGTGAGGCTGGCTGTTACAGTGCTACAGGTGTAAGGATGCTCAAAATGTACAGCATGTGACTTTTAGGGTGGATGGGGAGTTGTGGATGGTTCTATATGTTGGTTAATGTTTTCTATGCTTCTTTTTGGAGAGAAAACTACTGGTTTGGGATTGTGGATTACTGACAAATACGGACTTCATAAGCTTTTGAGAGCTAAGTACAAAGGAAATCACCTTTATGATAATTTACTATAGTTACTACATTCATTGGTTGGCATGTAGCGTCATGCATTAATTGGATTGACTTGCTGGCTGCTGCCAAAAGGGGTCATTTTTCTCTTCTCTCCCACCATAATCTGTCCTTCTGATGTGAGATTTAGGCATGGGGCAGTTGCAGGGTTGGTGTTCTGGCTGCGCAGCCACGTCTGCATCGGGTCAGACGGAGGGAGGAGGGACGAGCAGGCATCTTGTAGGGACAGAAGAGGGACTGCCCTGCGCAGCAGCAGCAGGTCTCAGATGGATTGGAGTACCTGTAGCATAGAATTGCTCATTTTCAAGCTGTCGTTGCAATAGCGTAAAGACATCATACAATCGGAGCCTGTAATATTGCAAGTTTTCATATATTTTAGTTTAGTTTTGATTAATAGGTAGAATCACGTAGGACACTTGCACACTGGGTCTAAAACATGTTCAAATACTCTACCGTTTGTTTTTTAATAATGCTATTTTTGTATGTGCTGCAATTCATTTTGTTCCTCGTTTTTTCACCTTCGTTTAATTGCTTTGTAAAAGCTGCGGAAAGGGTAGCACGTTCTCTTCCTCTGTCTGCCTTTTGAGACAACTTTTCAGGAAAATCTTGTTGCTTGCAAACATTTGCAAAAAAATAAAAATCAATTTGTTTGAAAACTGATCTTTTTTTGCTGATTGTTGGGATGGGAACAAGGAAACTGCTTGGGTTTACATTGTGTTTTAAACTGGTTAGCTTCAAAAAACAATACATAAGCTGAAAGAATTTTGGCTTCAAAGAATGTGCAGGATTGGCTGACAAAGGACAGAGAAGGTAAGAAATAAGGTGGAGAGAGTGTAGGTTGTCATTCCAATGAATAATCAAAATGAAACATGAAGTCCTTCATTTCAAGATGTTTTCTATCTCTCATCTGTGCACTTATTTGCTTTAATCCACCTGAGTAATTCTTAGCTCCAGCCCCGAATTGTTTCCTTCTGTATTAACTTCCCAAGGTCTAAGAGCGCTGATGTTTTTTCCAGCATCCCCTTCATCTCCCTTTTGTCCTACAAAGAAAGAGAAATGAGTAGGTAGATACATGAGGGCGTTAGGTAGTGAAAATATGGAGAAGGTGGATCTGGAGACGCTTTGAGGAAAACCAACTGGAGGCTTTGCAGACGAGGGAGGAAGAAATGAGTGTCGGCAGGGAAGCAGCGGGCGCTGGGGTGAGGCTCACAGCGAGGGGAACCAGGAGGTGCTGGTGGAAAGAATTTTAAGCTGCGTAAACATCTGCCAAAACAGGCTTGAAGGAAGCCTAAGTTTAACTGGGAAAGAAGAAGGGAAGTTTAGACTTAAGGTTCTAGTCACAGAGCTCACAGTCCTCGCAAGGCTGTCCTGTTGTGGTTCAACCAGCAGCACTTAGGAATGTGTCCCAGTAATCTGGTTTATTCATCAGTTTTATTAGGAGAATGGTCTCTGGACTGGGTTATGAAAGAAACAAGAAGGTACAGTTTTAGCTTAAGCAAAATCTAATTTGCTGTTAGAAGGCTTAAATTCCGTGTGTGAAATGGGCTTAGTCCTGCTTCGGGGCTCACAACACACCTTCATTTTTCCTGTGTGACCGTTTTCAGAATGTCCTTCTTGCTACCTCGTAGCTGAGACTGTGTCACCCGTTTTGTCTGTCGTAGGGTGCTCACTGGGTGTTCAGCACCGGTGTTTAATCCTGCTCTCCCAGAGGCATTATGGGAAGGGGTGATGGTAACATGCGTCTGTCCCAAACGTGGCAGGTACGCGCACCAGCATGGGAATCTGCCTGCCTGCTCTCAAGCAGTTCTTAGTCGACTTGCTGAACAATTTAATTTTTGAGTAAACTCCCTGTTGTTCTTACTCTTCCAATATTTTCAAAGCAGACACACTCGAGGTGGCTTAGCTGCCAGAGGAAACTTTGCAGGGATTTCCTGGGTACCTGCCTTGTTCGTGGGTGCTGTTTTCCACGCAGACTGTGCTGCTGATGCAGGATTATTTCGTGGTGCAGAATTTTTTACTCTCACTAAAGCTCTGCAGCGTGCCATGAGCTTTCCCTTTCCCCTGTGTTTTACGACCTCTGTGTCTTCTGAGAGCTTGGATCGCTGTGTGGTGATGTTCCTCGTTACGAGTGTTTGGGTAGCACGAATTCAGGATGGTTGCCACTCTATTGGAAAAGTCCTGCAGTTTTTTCTAAGCATTATAAAAATACCATGAGGACTTTGTGACAATAGCACAGAGTTTATGATGGGCATCGCCACGTCGCTGCTTTACAAAGCTGTAGGCGTTTGGCTATGGGAAAGCAGTGGAGAAGGACAGCTTCCCAGCCTCCTGTTTCTTTCTGTATGGCTTTGTCTGGAGGTAGAATGCCTAAATGAGGCTATAGGATGGGTAGTTTAGGCAATATGCAGGTAGTGGAGCATGCTGAATTGAATTTCAGCCTCTTAAAGAGCTATTGTCTTACAACATTATAAAGAAATTATCTGAAATGTCAAAGCTTTAAATCCTTGTCCTCTTGCTCAGCCCGATAATGAAGGACACTGTTTTAGGCTCTCCATCACTAACACTCTGCCAAGGTAACGTAATCTTTACTGTCCTGCTGGAACTGGAAGCAGCTTTCTAAGGGAGGAAAAGGCGTTATTATACTACAGCCGGTCATGCTCCACAGTGGTCTGTAGGATTTGTTGATGTATTGAGACTTGTAAGAAAGGTCTGTAGGATTTGTTGATGTATTGAGACTTGTAAGAAAGGTCACTCACCTGAACAAAAGCCTCGGTAGAACACTGGGTGCCTGAAGACGTTGTCCCTGATGGGACTGAATCCACAGATAAATTATAACAATAGCTCTGAAATGGAAGCATGTTAGATGACTCCCTTAATCTGAGTGCTCTCCTAGAGAAGGTAGATAGAACTTCTAGAGTACTTAGAGGACAAACTTCATCTGCCTCTGAGTATCGTGCCCCTGTCTCCATAGGGACACAGTTTGAGTTTGATGCTCTGTATACTTTTTTCCCCACCCACTAACGCCCCCAGTTCCTCGTGTAGAGGAGCAGAAGGGTGGTACTGCCATCAAAAACTACTTGAGCCCAAATCCCTCGAGAGTCTCCTTGAAGTTAATGAGTCGTTTATGGCTGTACCATATGGGGAAGTAAAATAAGGATAATAATCCTGCTTTCATGTTCAGCCAGATGAATTCCCCTGCACAACTTAACTTACTTGTATTTATTGCATGAGCTGTAGATACAGGAGGCATCACTCTCCCCAGTCCGAACTGGGACGAGGTCTGGGAGGGGTGTGAGGCATACACTTCCCAGACTGGCACGAGTCAGAAATGCTCGGGAAGTAAAGAATAGTTCCCACGTGTGCTAGCGATGTTTCTGGATGTGAACCTGCTCTGCTGTGTCACTGTGTCTGCAGTGCCCGGCCAGCCCCAGCCACGTGTGTGGGACGGGGTTACAATCCGCTTAGAGACCCCCGGGGCAGCAGAAAGCCCTTCCCGCGGGAGCAGGGACACCGAGGCAAAGACAAAAGGAACAATATTTTGTGGCTCACAGCCATCCATTGGGGATCCCAAGGGTGGCACGATGCTTTCCTGACTTTTTCCAGCTGCCTTTTTTTTTTTTTTTTTTTTTAAGCTGTCCCGGAGCAGCCTGGCTGGGTGAAGCACACTTCATGGAGTCAAAGAGCAGGCACAGCTGCTGGTCCTGCCGGAGTGGGCTGCTGACCACGGCTTCCCTGCTCACCCGGACCTGCCGGGTGAAAGAGTCCCGAAAGTGCTGCGGTTGTTCAAGTGCCACGTGAGGTAGAGTCTTCTATTTTATTTTCATTGACAAAATGACTAGACAAAAGTAAACACAAAAGAGGGAGAAGCAGAGCAAGCAGGCCAGTCCAGGCACGGCAGCAGCTCCTAAACTTTATATATATATTTATAAAAATATTATATATATTAGATGTTTATTATTATAGTATATATTTTTTCTGTATGTATATATACATGGATTTGTATGTGTATATAAGTGTGCGTACACACACACAAAAACAAATAGGGGGATATATATATATAGATATATGTATATATATGCGCGCTCTGTCTATGGCTACTAAACTTTATTTTTTTATATATAAAAATAAATAAAACTATAATGGATTATAATAAATAATATAGTAAAGTATATATTATTAATATAGATGATAATAAAGAATATATATTATCTATATAAATATTATATCTAACATATATACTTATGTATATATAAATCCATGGCTCCTAAACTTTTAATGTGCGTGTATATATATAATATCTACTATAATAAATATGTAATACATACAAATTTATATAAATATTTATATTTTACTACATATTATTTAATATTGCTTATATATTTATAATATTTCATATGTATATTATTTATTATAGCATCTATTATGTTTTATTTATTTATTCATGTGCAGTTTAGGAGCCATTGATAGATAGGTATATCATGTATGTGTATGTATGTGTATAAACCCCCCCCCCCGAATCACAGGGCTCAGCAAAGGCCAGCGAGGCCAGGCAGCGGGCGCAGCTCCTGCGGCTCCCTCCACACAGCGCCAAGGTCTGGGGGCACTTGGGGTAATTTTGTTTTCCTCTTCTTCCCTTTGCTTCAGGCCCGCGGTTTATGGGCTCTGCGGGGAGAATTAGCCGTGCCCTTTCCCCTGAAAAGGCACCCAAGCCAATCCGGCCTTTTAATCATTTTTACAGACCATTACATCTTGAGAGAATGGTAAAACCCTTCATTAATCCTCAGAAGCCATCTGCGACAGAAAGCAGTTTGTATTATTTACCATTTTGCCCTTCACAGGCGGTTCCCTCCCGGGGCGATGATGAGGATGGGCAGGTGTGGAGGGGACAGTGCCTGGGACCCCCCGAATCCACAGGCTTTGCTCTGCAGAGGGGCTGCATTCCCCTCCTGCTGCTCCGGGCTCCAATTTGAACGAGAATTAGCTTCACCCGCAGGAAAAAGAGTTTGGTTCATTATTCTTTGCAAACTTTTGGGATACGTCCCCCTCCAAGGAGAAGAGGGCGAACGGGAAGTGTTAAGTCTTTTGTTCTTTTTCCAAGAAACCCAAAGAGTGATGGCCTTAACATTGATACTGGCAGCCGGTTTTGGAAAGGGCTGTCGCACTGTGGAGCCAGGAACAGCTACCAAACAGCAAAGCCACACAGGTTTTTCTGATGTGTAACTTCTTTAATTAAAACACATTGCCAATGTCATTTAATTAATGAAGTAATCCATTGGAGAAGAGTACTTTACTGGACCATATATGTATCAGACTGCCTCATCTCTTATCATCTCCCAATCTGATGTTTAAAGAGTTCATACTCTGTAAGTTTATTCAAACACATCATTTTTCCAGAACTCAACCTGGTACTGCTTGCTTAAAATATGCTATTATTTTGATTTAATGCAGTTTCATTTTACTAGGGTTTAATTTCTTTGGACTATAGTAAAACAGAGATGCTCAACAGACCAGCTAGAAACCTCAAGCATAACATGATTTTTAAATGAGCTATTTGAGCAAATGTGCTAACTACGCTGAATTCAAAGCAGGACTGTTTAATTAAGATGGTTTCAGAATAATATCTGTGCTGTTTTTCAGAAGCGCTGGAGACTGTAAGAGTTTCAAGCTTGTGTCCTTAAAAATCCTCCCTCCAAGTGGAGTTCTCGACCCCGACAACAATTTTGGGTAACAAAAAGTGTAGTTGGTAATATTTTACCGCCTCCACAGACATTGCCTGGAAAGATGCACTTTTGTGAAGTGCTCTTTACAAGAGTCTACTATAGTACTAAATTTTATTACTTGTCTCCCTCCCAAGATTTCAGTAGTTCAATAAACTGCGCAAGGAGGCTTCAATTTAATTATGTAATTAAATCAAACACCATCATGTTCCTAGGAGCTTTGCCTTATTAACAGAGAAAAAACAGCACTTTTTTTTCTTCCCTTGCTGTCTTCCTCAAGTTCCTAAGTACCTTCAGAATGATTTATTTCAAGTAATGGACTTCCTAGGGAAAAAAAAAAAGCAGCTAGGAAGTTAGCTATATGAAAGCATAAAATGCCCATTTTTTGTGGCACTGCTCTGGCATTGCTGCCATCTAGTGTTGCAAAATGATATCTGAGGAAAATGAAACCCAAACCATTTTATTAGTTACCATGGTTTTGTAGGAAAACTTAAACCTGCAATAAAATTTATATACACAAGAGATGCTCTCGGTTAGAGCCATCCCTTTGTTGTTTGTTTTGTTGTTTTTTTTTTTTAAAGCACACCAAAAACCACCAGGGTTGCTAATACATGTTCATTAAGACCAGCCAGAACAGCACTGCTTCAAAACCCAATCTTCTACAGCAGCAATTGATGGCTACTGTACAAAGAGAATCCCCTTTACTTCTCATACTTTCCAAAATGTTATTAATTTTGAAAGGGCAAATGATTTAGAATTTCCTTTTGAGCGGCATTCAGAGTGCATTTTTAATGTAGATCTGTTCAGACAGAAGAAATGTATGGATAATTAACACAGAAGCAACACAGGGAAGAACCTGGTGTGATAGCAGTAGGGATGTTGGACTTCTTCCCAAAATAATCCTCCTGCTTTAAACAGAATGCTGGCACATCAGAGAGGTGAATGCCTCTGGGTCTCACTGCTGCGAGTTTACAGGAAAAGATGTGTGGAGAGTTACTGAAGGCACTGGCAATTTCTCTAATTTAGTGTTAGTACTCTGAAGGTGATGGAGCTACAGGACTTAGCTCAGGTTCACACTGTTTAGGCGCACCAACACCATCACCTGAATTCTATTTGTACCTCCTCCCTTGGAAAAAAAAAAAGGAAGGGAATCAAGAGGCAACTACCAGACACTGCAGGGGGGAAAGGCAGGGACCCTGGCTCTACCTCCCCCTCTACTATTAACATTAATAGTATGTTTCACACAGGAAGTTGAAAACACACTGTAGAACCCCTTCACCAGTATTCTACAGATTTAGTTACTCAGTGATAAACAAGTTACTGAAAAACTACTGAAGAGACAAGAAGTTCATGATACTGACTCAGCTAAGTCATCCTCTTAATCTAAAACTGATTCTGGAATTATGGAAGATAAAAATCTTTATAGAAAAAAGACTTGTTTTGCATGGTAAGGCTCTTTGGGAACTGCTGGAGTGAGTATTTCAATCTGGTACCTAGCTTTAACTACAAAAAGAGTTAGAGCTCATTATTTCTAGACACTTTGTCACTCTCCTAGGCACAGAAAACACCCATGATTTTATCTAGAAGATAAAACCACTTTTTTTCTTTTTGATATAGCAAAGTCAGAATGAGAAAAATCCTGGTGTCACCTCTAATTACCCAGAGTCAAGATAAAGTAGTTAAATATTTATCATTAGAATTCAACAAAAAGAGGTAGACTGTGGAACTTGGCAAATACCATTTTACATTACTACAAAATTAAACTTCTCCTTGCAGAAATTACAAATTAGTAACAGAACTGTGCTGTCTGAAGATCTTAAATATGACAAATGCTATATTGGCTGTGACAACACTGATGGAGTATTTACTGGTATCTCAGTTACACTTAGAACAGGGCACAAAGTTCTCTACTATTATTCAATTTTACAACTTCTTCAGGCAACTTAACAATTCTTCTTTATCCATATGGTATCCGCTCTTCTTCCATTCATCCCGTAGCTGCTGTAATGCTGTTCCAATGTCTTTTCCAGAAGACACACCCATTTTTCTTAAATCATGGCCACTAACAGGAAAAGAAGGAACAGTCCATTGCTGCATTTCTCTTAAAAGATGTTCTTCTCCTTGGTATTTTAGAAGCTCACAGATCTTGGCATTTGTATTAGCTTCCCTAGACTAAAAGAAAAGAAGAAAAGAAGAAAAGAGGATGCACTATGAAACAGTAGAAAACAGCTCAAACTGTGCTCAACATTGCGTTATTCCCATGACATCTTATTAGGCAACATCTGGACAACAAGTTGGAGCTCTCAAAGTGAGAATCTCTTCTGCCTCACAAGTTTTAAAACTCAGTCCTAACTTAGAGGCTCTGTGTGATCCTTGGGGACTTCTTGAATTCCAGGTAATAGCCGTAACCATTATCTTCAACCTCCACACTGGAGAGGAACTATTACCTTTCCCGTGAGAGACAGGCCTCACTGCAGACACTGCTGTCTCTCGCCTTCAGTCTCAGGTACTGCAATAGAAGTGCAGAACTTCAGCTGAAAATTACTTGAACTTTGCTGTGGAAGAACGTCACAGTTTGCCTACTTAACAGTACGCCTCACAAAGAACACATACCGATGCTCCAGGAATTGCACCGGCTTTCAATACGCAATTCAAGGAGCTGAATTTCACAGAAAAGAGCTGGAGTCTCTTGAGGTCCAGATCCTGTGTCATGTTTTAATGCAGAAGGGGAGATCAGCTGGGACAGTACAAAAAACTGTCAGTCCCTAGGTATGTTCACAGGAAACTTCTGCTTCAGATGATTAAATGTGACATTTTTCAGCCTGACTGAAAGGTAGGCTTTTAAATACAGTCAGAAAATTGCTATGGAACACAAGGTGCTCAGAACTGCTAAAAACATGGTGGGGTTTTTAGTTTGTTTAAAATAATGTCTTAATTTAAAGCCTCAGTATTTTGGATGGCAAAGAAAAAAGCTTTTGAACCCAAGTAGAAATGTCTGCTATTTATCCTCTTGCAAAACTAAACTCTACTAAAGGAAAAGAATCTTTTTATAGTGAAGTTTCTACTTTATGTTGCAGAGACATGCCAGGATGTTTACAATAGCTCGTTAATTTCTGGTCCCCTCTCCAGAGGAAAAACAAAGGGGAAAAAAAACCAAACCAACCCACTCCACCTAACTGGTATTGATAACACACAAAGATATTCTTCCAGTTACTGTGATGATATTAAATGGGGAGCAATCCAAATTTGGCTAATACTTTTTGTCAGTACATCCCATCTTTCTGATGAAAATATCATAGTCTTTAAAACGCTGGTAAAAATTTGCCTAAGATCAGTAAACAAGCCTGCCGATGAAATGGCTCTTACTTGACTCTTTAAGGCCCTTTCTTTCCACTAGGCATCGTCATCCCTGCTACTCTGTAAAACTGGAAATTTCATTCACTGTGAAAAACAAGGTAAAGCAATATGAAATACACTTACATCCATTATGAAGTCCTGATAGGGTCTAAGCGGTTCCGGACCCGTAGCTTTGGTTAACTCTTGCCGGTGCTTCACTAAAAAAAGGCCAAGGTTTTTTTCTTCTTTTGAGATTTTCAGCCTCAGATCGAGGTTTGTGACATCATCCTTCACCTTGAACAGTGACGTCAGAACAGTCATCGGTTTTGGACACAGATTTTGAATACTTTTAGTGACTCTGTCAAATTCCTCTAAATCTCCATCAAGTGGTAGTCCTAAAGGAATACACACAAAAAACAGTGCAAGGAAGAGTGTTAACAAGAAATGTGGATGTTAACACAGGGAAAAAAAATAAAAATCTGATTTTTTTCTGGATAAAAACAAGTTTTATCTCACTTTGCCACGCTGCAGTTCTGTTTGTATATGATATAGGAGTAGGAAATATATCTTCATTTCACTTTACCTATATATTGGGCAATATCCAGCTCATACATAAGTCGAACCAAATGATTTACATGGTTTCCAAGAAGAATTTTTTTCAGTTCCACCCAAATCCTTTCTCCTGATATTCCAGCCAAACCTTTGGCATTTTCTTTAATTGCTTGCAGTGTACTAGGTTCATGATCACCAGGTTTTTCTGCGATTCTTCCATAAAACCTGCCCAAATAAAATCACTGTATGTTAGACTGAGAACAGTTATTCCATTTATTACTGCTATTCAGATAATCAATATCATGACAGTGTTAAATATTCTAATTTATAATACTAGAGGAAACTTAACAAGATGACAATTACAACACTTTTTACGTCACTGATCTCTTTTTGCATGTTTCTGAAACCTTCTACAATGCTTACTTCATTTCTTTATCTAGGAAAGGCAAAACCTAGTACCTGAAATATCTTAGGATTCGTAAATAATCTTCTTGTATTCTCTCACTTGCCTTTCCTACAAATCTAATTTTCTTGTTTTTCAAGTCTTCATATCCATTAAAAAAATCATACAGCATCCCATCCAAACCTAGAAAAGGAAAAAAAAAAAGAATATGAATTTACAAACATGATTGGCACAATTAAACACTCTCATTTGAAAATACAGAGGACAAGTTGTGCGATTTGACCTGGTTTGTCAGATCATCTCACATACTTGTACAGACCTTTCAGCTGATAGCAGTACAAACAAACAAAATTGAAACAGACTGAGATAATTTAGTGGCTTATTTAAGAAATCAATGTTTCATCTAAATATTTGCTTTTGAAAGAATTTACCTAAAAACATGGAATTGACAGTCAGATCCCTCCTTTCAGCATCCTTTTGCCAGTCAGTGGTGAATTCAACCTCTGCATGCCGTCCATCGGTGACAACATCTATTCTAAGAGTAGTAATTTCAAAATTCTGTTCATGGAGCTGAAAATCCCACAGACATTGTTACTTCAACACAATCATGTTTTCTTAAAGAGCAGACAATCAAGAAATACAAACACTTGAAAACAATCCTTGCATTATTCATTTTCTAGATAGCCTGCAGAAATCTTCCTGCAGAAGATGGAATAAGAGGCAGAGGAGCAAGCAAGGCAGAGGAAGCAAGACTTGCGAAATCAGGAGCAAGAAACACTAGGATCAGCTTCCCCACATTATCTGAACATGTGGGCGGCCTACATTATCTTTTCTAGTGATAACACAGCAGCACAAATGGGTTATGCAGAGGCAATATGCATAAAAATATAGTAATTAATTGAATTCTACAAGCAAAAAGTAATAAAAAAATAAATCACTCCATACTTTAAAGCATGGTCTCATTTAAACTCTTACTGCAATACTTGAACAAAGAAGGAGCATACTACCAGTTTTCTGTTGGTTATGCCGCACATTCACAGGTACAGTTAGAAAAAATCCAAGTCAAATCATAAACTAACCCTGGCAGTAATGGTTCCATGTTTTTCTCCTTTGTTATTGATCAGACGAACACCAGCAGATGTGAACATTTCCTTCATCTCTGCTGGTGTAGCTGTAGTGGCAAAATCTATATCTTGTGGTGTCATTCCACTTAGTAAATCCCTCACAGCACCTCCTGCTATTCTCAGCTCATAGTTCTTCTTCTCAAACAATTCTAGGAAGGAAAGGAAAACCATAAAGCACTCTCTCAAATAAAAACCATAGCACGCTGTCAGCCATAACCTACCTTGTCACAAATTAAGGTCATAGATGTGGGAATACACACTCAAATATGCAGTAAGCAGCAAGTATGTACGTACCTTACACCTTCATGTAAAAACGCACAAATTAGGTACACAGCTGAGCACCCACATGCATTTTCCCAGTCATTTTTGATACATTTTTCTGCGGCATTTCTGATAACCTAAACATTAACAGGTTGCTAATTGATACTGGGGGACTCTGGGCTGTGGAACATTTTCAGCAGTTAGCAGCTGATCAGGGAAAAGCACTTAGTTTACTTATGGCAGAGCGCAGTGAACCGGGAATCCCAATTTCTTCAGGCACAATACCCCACAACAGCTGATAAAAACTGAGCTCCGCCATGTCCTTTGAGTAATTTTGAAGTTACACTGTGTCCTGGTTTTGGCTGGGATAGAGTTAATTTTCCTTCCAGTAGCTGGTACAGTGCTGTGTTTTGGGTTCACTATGAGAAGAATGTTGATAACACACTGACGTTTTCAGTTGTTGCTAAGTAGTGTTTATACCAAGTCAAGGATTTTTCAGCTTCTCATGCCCAGCCAGCAAGAAGGCTGGAGGGGCACAAGAAGCTGGGAGGGGACACAGCCAGGGCAGCTGACCCAAACTGGCCAAAGGGGTATTCCGTACCGTGTGGCATCATGCCCAGCATATAAACTGGGGGGAGTGGGGCTGGGGGGATCGCTGCTTGGGAACTGGCTGGGCATCAGCTGGCGAGCAATTGCATTGTATATTGCACTTGTATATTCCAATCCTTTTATTATTATTATTGTCATTTTATCATTGCTGTTATTATTAGTTTCTTCCTTTCTGTTCTATTAAACCGTTCTTACCTCAACCCACGAGTTTTACTTCTTTTCCCAATTCTCTCCCCCATCCCACAGGGTGTGGGGGCAAGCGAGCCCGCGTCTGCGTGGTACTTAGCAGCCGGCTGAGGTTAAACCAGAGCTGAAGAGCAGCACCCACCTCCCAGAACACAACAGCTACCCAGGCCGCCCTTCAGCACCCACCACCGGCCCACAAAAGCCCCTCTCCCGTTTCCCCGCTAAGGGGAATCAGGGGCTGCGCCTACAAGCAGCGAGAGGACGCAAAGCGCAAAGCCTGCATTCGCCGCCCGGCCTCTCCAGGCCGGCATTTTGGTCCTCCTCAGGCGGGGGGACGCTGCTCAGGCCCACACACCCCCACCCGGGGCCCGGCCGCACTCACCTGCCACGCTGCGGAGCCCCGGCGTGAAGAGAGCCTGGAACTGAGGGGACTGCAGCTTCATGGCGCCCGGCGCTCGGTGCCTCAGCCGAAGCGGCGGGAACAGCCGCAGCCCGGCCCTGCAGGGCAGAACCAACACCTCAGCCCACATCTAGGGAGAAACAACGACACGACGCGTCAACCGGGCCGGGCCTCGGCCTCCTCCCTCCCCTCACCGCACGGAGGGACCCCTCCACCACCACCACCCGGTCCCCCCGCAGGCACAGCGTCCCGCACTCACCCGCGGGGCTCCCGCCTAGGCCCCCCAGCAGCCGCCGACTCCTGCCGCCCGGACTCGCCCCGGCGCCGCCCGATGAGCTCAGCGGCGCGACGCGGCCCGGCCCGCCCCGCCTCGGCGGGAAGCGCGGGGCGGGCGCCGCTGAGGGGAGGAGGCGGGCGGCGGTCCCCGCTGAGGGGAGGGCGCGGACCGCGGTCCCCGCTGAGGGGAGGGAAGGTCCGGGGCGGGCTTTGGTGGGGTCGGTCAGGCGGGCAGACCTCGGCCGAAACGGGAGGGCGGGTGGTGTTTGTCCCGGCAGAAAGTGGGGCTATATGTAATGGAGTTATAGGAAGGATGAGAAGGCTAATGACTTACATTCATTAACAGCCTGGACTGCAAGTACAGAGAAGCCTATTAAATATGCAGGTGACACCAGCTGGGAGAGGCGAGTGCTTTGGAGGCTAAGACTAGAATTTAAAAAGTTCTTGACAAACAGCTGGAAATCGGGTGCAGTTCAACACGGACAAGCTCTCAGCTGCATTTAGGCATTATCAGCTGTAAATTACTAGCTATAAATAATCAATTATCGACCGATTAGGTGTCTGTTCCGCAGTAAAGGATCTGGGGTTTTGGAGGGTCATAAACTGAAGAGAAAGAAACAATGCCAGGCACTTGTGAAAAAGGCACCCCAGGCCACCGAAAAGCAAGTGTCCTCTGCAAGACACATGAAGTAATCCTTCCGCTCTGCACAGCGCTGATAAAGCCTCCGCTCACACACACCGCGTCCAGCTCCCATACTGCACTTAAGCAAGCCATGGAGCAGATGAAAAGAAGGCAGTACACAGCAAAGGATACTACCAGAGCCTAAAAAGTACCAGTGAGGAAACAAGTTAAGGGAAGACTTGTGCAGAAATGTAACATGTTAAGGCTTCCACATGCTCTCCAAGTCCTTTGGGCTGGCACTACAAGATAATGACAAGTAAAATTCAGGTTAGATATCAGGGAAAGATTTCAGTGTTGGATAGGGAGGCAGTGGAGCAGGCGCCCAAGGACTGAAAGAAACTGTCACCAGGCATCTATAGACAAACATCAACCAGGGATGACAGTCGTAATCAAATCCTGCCATCAGGCACAGAGATAAATTAGGTGACTTCCTAAGGTCTGGCCAGCCCACGTGTCTCTGAATAAACAGCTGATTACTGGGCAGAGAGTTTGGATTTGATTTTCTAGGGGAAGAATAAATTGGGGTATCAGCAGTGGTCTGTCGGTAGCTGGCTATAGGTTATTTCTTTGCAGTCAGTCATTAAACATTTCTGCTCTTGGAAAAGTTATTAGAGAATTATTAGACTATGGTATAGAATTAACCCTCAATAAATAAAGTAGAACCATTTCTGGGCTAAACTGTGTGCTTGTATGGAGCCTTCCATCCTGTGGTTAAATCTGTAGTTCCCTTTTTCAATGCATGCTTGTCTAACTTATCATCTGCCATCATTTCTGAAGTACCTATCACATTTGTACTTGAAAGACAGCAGTTATAAAAGAAACCCACAGGGAGATGACCCAGAGGACGTTTGAACAAACAGAGCAGACTCTTCACAGAACTTTTGAGACTCTGCAGGTAACCTCCTGGGATATCTGTTGTGGTTTGTTTTTGTCTTGTTGTGCTTTGTTTGAAGACTGCAAAGGTCCTGCTTTTCAAATTCGGCTTTGCCTTATGCTGAAAAATGCATCTGGAATCTGCTTCTGACCAGCGGCTTGTGAGATAGTGGGACATGTCAGCTATAAGTAAGAAAATCATTACCTTTTAGAGGCTGTTTTCTATGGTTTGGATTTCTACTGTACTTTAAGAAGGAGTGTACCCTTTTCGAAGGGAATATATCCTTTACCTTCTGCTTATTACTTTTTACCATATATAACCAAAACACAAAGTCATTAAGGTTTTTATTTATCCTGGGAACTTACTATATCCATTTTTGTGAAGAGTGTAATCCTATTCTAGATTTCTAGTTAACATCTGTACTTGAATACATTTATTTTGATTCTCTTTTCAGTAATTTCTCACATGAAACACACAGGGTATCACAGACTGCACAGCATTCTTATAGGCTGTGGTCTTACACAGCTACATAAATAACTCTTGCAAAAGCTGTACTTTCAATCTTAGTCTGATAGCAAGAAAAAGAAAAACAGCATTTTTAAAAACAAAGCAGGAAAAGATAAACTGAAAAGAAGCACAGGGATAATAATTGAAAACTAATCTGCATTACAGTAACATTCTATATCCAGTTTCAAATCAGTAAACTGCTGCTCAGAAAATGTTAGGTCTCTGTCTAATACCCACATGCTTTTAGACAGCAGAAGTACCTTTGAAGAGTTGATCTTTAGGATCCTTTCAAAAGCATAGGGGAAAAAATGCACCCAGAAAGGATCAGAATCCTTACTTTTTGAGGACAAAGTAAAAAAAAATTCTATAGGTAGCCAAACCCACTTTAAGTAAGCTCAAGAGAGCCAGGTTTTTAGTTGTGCTAAGTGCTAGAGCAGTCCTGAAACCAACGTACTGACATTACTCAGGTTAGTAGATGTGAATCCTAAGCAGTTGTAAAACATGAGGCCTTTTAAGGACTTTTTTTTTTTTAATAATGTACTGAAGTGATTGCTTTTTTTTTAAAAAAAGTGAGTGCTCTTAACAGTGGAACTAATGAAGCTTCTTTCCCAAAGTCTCGTAGTTGTACCTGATACAGCTTTGACTGCAGCTGGGGAATCACAACCTGTCCCTCCATCTCTCTTCTGTGCAAGTGGAATGCCCTTCGGTGGGTTCTCATGTCTTTCTCACCGAGGTACTTGGTTCACATTACAAGAGCGTAATCTACTTGAAACTGCTTCTTAGCTGCTGGATTTGATTGTAGGTAGTTGGTGGGAGAGCTGCAATGAACGTAGTGGGTAATGTTAATAGGTAGGAATGCAGATATGCATGCATGCATAAAAGCACGTGCGTACACATCTGCGCAGTTCAGAGTGGTGTTCTTGGCAGAGTTGTGGGGTTATTGCTTGCATGAAAATGAGAAGCTAGTTTTTATTTTCAGGGACTTGAAGTTGATAAATTTTTACTTTTAAATAGAGAAGACAAGTTACTAGTATATTTAATAGTCTCATCAGGTAAATGAAACAATGTTTTTTGAAGTAGGAAAGAAAGCCTGATGCCAGTAATTTGTACAAAAGCACATTGGAAATGTGTGTCATGTTCTAGCAGTTTTTTAAATTAGTTTTTATCAGATATAGCAGTATAGGTGTGGCAGAGATTAGGTGCCATTGTAAACTTGTGTTCAGTCCACATAATGCCCTCCAGAATAACATAATCTTGTGAAGCAGAGATTTGCATGGTGTTCAAGTGAGAAAATCCAAAAGAACAGACTTTTTATGAATGGTAATGCAATGGGAAATAGTCTTGGAGGCATTGTGTAGGCATAAATGTACAGTGTGAATAGTAATTACCTGATTGTTTGTGATTCATATACATTTTGGAAGAACCAAAATGTCTGGCCAAAATGTCTTTCAATAACCCAACATACAGAAGAGCAAACCCTGGCTCCCCAGGAATAATCCGTTAGCAAACTCCAGAGGTTAAGTTAGCCTTGTGCACATTTGGCTAGCAGAGTAGCAGATACATACAAAATATGAATATAGATAATGAGTTGACTTGGACATTAAGAAACACACTATTGTAGATTATGTGTCATTTTAATGAACTCAGCATTCATACACCATTTTGAAAAATAGTTACTGTATAGCAGAAGTACTCCAACTGTGATCAATTGGAGTGCTTCCAGTCCCTGTGTTATTTATTGGAGGTTCAGGGAGAACTGATGGGTTAAAGGCGCTTTCTCTGCTCATTACCATCTGAAAATATTATGTTTTCCATACAAGCAATTGCTGTAGTGCCCCAGGGAAGTAGTGCGATTGGGCTGGGAGGGCGTATTTCTCTTCGGTAAGAACATTTTGGAAAGCTGCTGTTCTATATTTCCATGTTGTTTATATTAGGTTATACATGAATGATTACACACAGATTTTTTTCTCCCAGTACTTCATGAAACAATCTGTAGGAAGCATAAGAACATGCTGGTTTTAAGCATTAAAAATAGTCATTCATTTAAATTAGAAACAAACAAAATAGTTTCTCTTACACCCAATAATTAACACTGGAGAATTAGCCTTGAGGTGAGCACTGAGACTGCTTCTTTAGCAAGCTTTATTGAAATAGAAACTGGAAAGTAAATGCCAGTAAGTAGCCATTTTATATATAGTGACAGCTAAAAATATGGTTATTTCTGTTCTTGGAGTAAATGGGACTCCACTAAAAGCCCATATACCTGAACCCGACTCACTCCTCCCCATGGAGAGATGCTCTAATTCCGTGACTGCTGCTCTGAACATCTACACATGACAGCGTTTGAAACCAGTAGCTTTTTCAAAGAGAGCTGGCAAAAGCAAAGGGGGCAAAATGAAATATTGTTGGTGCTACTTATATTAAATTTAGCTATGACAAGATGCATTTTCCTGCAAGGAAAGGAGAAGAATCTATCCCCTGCAAGGTAGCAGTTTCATTCCTTTGATCATGTGGGTATGCCATGCTCCATGGTTTGTGTGCTTAACACTTGGGATTGTGTTCATTTTTTAGCTATCATCAGCCTCTGTAAAATGGTGACGAGGGACATATGCTGATACATGGCCGTTCTCATTTACCATCTAAAGATTATGGCCAGCATGATGATTATTTTTCTGATCCTCCTTTGGACAACAGACTCGGTTCAGCCAAACACACCTCAAGCTGCAGGTAAGGCATTTTCCTTCTACCAGTGTGTAGCTTTAGCACCAGTGGGTGACCAAGGCCCCTTTAAGTGTTGGTCAAAGGCACTATTCTACGCATGAATAAAAGAGCCCATGGCATGCCATGAGTACAGGACCACAGATGACCATGCTGCGTTAACATGCTTCCTGGGACAGTTATAGCCTGTCTCAGATTGCTCCCAGCCAGTGCCTGAGGACTGTTTTGCTTTGAGAAGGAAGAACCATGAGGCATGCAGATGCAAGCTGTGCCATGCCACGTGTCCTCTGGGCAAGCAGTTCCTGGCCTGGTTTATTAAACAATTTAATCCAGCCGGAGCAAAGGCATTATTCCAGATAGCCATTTTAGTTCCAGGAACAAAACTGCAGTTAGCTGCAGAAACACGACAACACAAAGCGTTGCTGGCATAATCCTGGTATATCAACAGCCTTAATGGTGACATTTTTTGTGGGCATCTCAACAAGGAACATTTTAAGGGAACCAGTTCAGGGTGGTTTGTGTTGAGGTTTTCTGAGCCTTCATGAGGCAGTTTTCCTAATGCAAGGTGCATGCTTGAAAATTGAACTAGTGGCCATCAAAGGTTGAAATCATGGGAGAAGAGAAGTGGGGACTGACATCCCTCAGCTGCCTTGGAGATGGTAATTAAGGGGGGACAGGCTCTGAAGAACTCTAGAAATGGAAGGGAGTAGATTGATTATTTCATTGCCTTGCTATTTATATGCTAACATTTTCCCCCAGCATGAGATCTTCCTCATTTCCATATGAGCCCCAGGAATCCCTCTTGCCCTGTCATTTTAAATTATCATTCCCATCCTTCTATGTTTTCTTCCATTTGTGCTTAATTCCTCTGTTCATCATTTTGTTTCTTCTCTTGCATATAACTTCTGGCTGTCAGCCTTCTCTCAGGCAGCCACCACGTTATGCTCTTCTGCAAGCTTATGCGGGTGAGAATTGTTTGTACAGCTGATCACTTGATCAGCCCTGTTTCAGTACAGATGCCCAGTGTCAATGTGGCTATGAGGATCAAGTTGAAAAACCTGAACCTAATTAGCAAGCCAAATGTAATATATCATTGTGATTTTCAAGTTGAAACTGTTCTAAAATTCATTTTTTAAATACTAGAAACATTTTATAAGAAGCTGTTGACGGAATATAATATTGAAATGAAATTATTTGCTTGTATTGCTCATTGCTTGTAAACAGTTATTGCTCGAAACAATTCACTGGATTACTATGTTATGAATATTTTTGTTCTTCTCCCTTACAGTTCAGGTTTTCCCACCTGTTAACTTCACCCTTACAGTCTCTGCATTAGCACAAGTACTTTTACATTGGAAACCAAACCCTAATCAAGAACAAAAAACCTACACTATTAGATATGATGTGAAAATCCTAAGCCCTGTGCCTGAAGAGGTAAGATAAAAGTCCAGTATACTAAGAAGGTTAAATTCCTGTTGAGTTAAACATGTTGCACCAAACCAGGGTGCAGTAGGTGTGTTATGTCTCTTGAGCGATTGGCATATTGAATCACTTATTCTCTTACATCATGAATGTATACTTTGAGCACTGGAGAGATTCCCTTTCAGCTATGCTTATGGCTACAGCTCTTCTGGGACAAGGGTTAGTCTGGGAACTGGCAATCTCTGCAGTGTTCATCTTGGGGGGAAGCTGGATACTGGTTTTTAAGTGATATTGCTCCCCTTTCAAGTCATCTCACTTAATTCACATTAATGCCACGGTATCATTAAAGTGTCAGACCATGTTTCATCACTGCTGTGTTCTATAGACAAATTTTTTGTAAGATAAAGGTCCTGCTGTCTTAAATGAGAAACCTTGCACACTTCTTGTGTGCATTATTTGTACTGTCTAGCTTTATACACTTAATATAACCAGCTAATCTAGCTGGCTGGTTTGCCTCTTTGCAAAGACTGAAGCAGTCTTTGCAGATCCCTTAATTCAGCTTGCATCACACGTGATGCTTATCTGATTTTTTTTTTTATTTCAAGTATGATACAAAGAAGACTCACAGTATCCGAACGGCTGCACTTCACAACGGTTTCTCCGCACACATTCGGACATTACTTCTCCATAATGACCTTCTGATGACAAGTGACTGGGTGAAGGAAAAACTCCCGCCTCTGCCAGGTAAGAAGAAATGCAGGGGAGGTCTGAATTTTGTGTTCTGCCCTGGTCTGTGGACTAGACATTGACAGGTGACAGGTTTAATACTTGAAAAATACAGCATTTTCCCCTCTACCTGCTACGCTGATCTTACAAAACAATTTAGTCCAGGACTTTCTCTACTGCTGTGGAGCCTGGACTACAGTCTGGAGGTGCAGAACATGGATAACCCACATAAAATTTTCTAAAAATTCCTTGCTAAGGTGAAGATAACTTACTTTTATACACTCTAGGCTATTAAAAGGTCATGTGGCCTTGGCGTACATGAAATATGTAATGGTGCTGTGTGGTACAGCTTTACTTACGCTGTTTGGGAGTCTTCATCCATCCATAACTGATAGACCTGTGTGATAAGGAAGAGAATTGGATACAATAGACATAGATATAACGGACCACAGACTGTAATCAAAATGTTTTAGCAACATGAATTTGTTACAACTTTTGTAATAAGATTTTTCTTTCTGCTTTATAATTCCTTGACTCTCCAGGTGCTCCAGAGACATCTGTCACTAATTTGTCCTGTGTTACTCGTATCACCATTTCTAGTATTGTTTCTCTCCATTGCACTTGGCTTCCTGGCCAAGGGGCACCAGAAGATACCAAGTACTTTCTATTTTACAGGTTGGTGTTTTCTCCCATTTTAGTCAGCAATGGATTTCTTTAAGAGCATCATGTCTCACAAGTATTTTAATTTAGGTATGAGACATACACTGAAGAATGTCAAGATTATATCAAAGACAAGTGGAACAGGAATACTGAGTGCAGATTTTCAGTGACTCAAATTGATCCTGAAGAGGTTGACAATCTCGTTGTAATCCACATTAATGGGTCTAGCAAGTATGCTGCAATCAAACCTTTCCAGCAGTTATTTAACCAAAATGCCATTGGTGAGTAGAAATACTTTTATTTTTTTTTTAAATTTAAAAATGTCTAGCAGGATTGTCAAAAGATTTGTGAGAGAATATTACTGGATTGACTGGTTCTTGATGCAGGTGAAAGTATGTGCTGGTTTTGCATAGACATCTTAATGAAATTGGAAGAGAGAAAACAGAAGTGGAAGGTTTTAACTAACTTTGATTTTAGTATTACAGAATGGCAAAAATAAAAAAGCTAGAAAATACAATTAGTTATTCTGTTTGTTAGCCAAAGCATTATTTCCAATATTCATTTTCAACTGATTTAGTCAATATACCTTCAGGTACAGTTTTTACTACCTTTTGTTTTACAGCCTTTCTTTAAAAGGAAGAAGATGCATGATTTCAAGATAACCATGTCCTTTTAAAGAAAGGCATTAGACTGTTGAATAAAAGGTGGTATCAACCATGACTGGCTATCAATCACCTTTCACCCACCCAGATAATTTCTTTTCCTTCATTAGTTCCATGCCTTTCACTTTTTTTGTAAACAGGTGACATTTCCCTTTTTTCATGGCTTCACTAAGATAAAGCAGTTGACATACTTTCTTCTTCGAAATCATCCCCATAATAGCTGCTGATCCATTCTTTTGAATTTGTTCCAGTTTTCAGTAACTTTCCTGGTTACATCTGTTTGTGTTTTTTTTTTTTTTTCCTGAAAAGAAGTTTTTCTAACTGTTCTATCATTATTGTCATGCTTTTGTGAAAATTAATTTGATAAGTCATCTCCCCCCCACCCCCCAGTAATCTAGTTTTCCAAAACTTTAAGTGGATTTTTAAAATTGTTTTACCTTAACTATTGTTTCCAATATAGTTATTCCTCCTAAATCCTTATCTTTTCTGTCCAAAATGTGAAATAAATTCAAGGATTGTAGGTCTTACCTGGAAACACTATCAGGTTATAAAGTGCTCCAGTTGTTAGTATTTAAACTTTGCTCTATAAATAACTTACCAGTACAGTTTTCTTTTTGTAGAGAAGGTGAATGTTCCCAGAAATGTCACTGTATTCTTAGAGCAAAATGATCTCCTGGCCACATGGGAGAAGCCAATTTCTCCTTTCCCTAAAGAATGTTTTGAATACGAATTTTACCTCTTCAACTTGAAGTCAGGTAACAAGCAGGTAATTGCTTCTCTGATGCCCAAGTATTACATAGCATTCCTGTCTCTGAGCTGACTGTCCTAGATGATAGCTAGAATTTGCCTTTATGCAACCTGGTGAAAAGGTCTTCGTATTCGTGGATATGTTACAAATTTTAAAACATTCAAAATAAAACCTGCTATTAGTATATTTTTGAAACTATGGACTTTCAGTGAAAGTTGTCCTGTTTGTGACTAGGGTTCAGCAGAGCCAAAGTCTCATCAGTTTTCATATTTTTCCTCTTTTTCTGGATGTCATTTATGTCTGCAACAGACTATCCCCAAGAGAAGTAGGAAAGCAGAACGATAAAAATTGGAGTTACTCAGTTTTATGCATCTGGGTTCAGAACAGTAGGAGGATGATCAATTCTGAAAATCCAGCATTAATTGTCTTAAGGAAGAATGCAAAAATAAGGCATCTTTCAAGAATTTGCCCTGAAATATTGGCATATTATGAGAGAAAATACACCTATAGAAGTAGAGATCTTACTTCAAAGACAAAGCCAGATGCTCACTGTTAATCTAGAAAAAGTTTTAAAAAAAAGATAAACATGATTAAAGTTTGTTTTCTGAATTGTTTAGTCTTAAGTAATCTATAACAGTACAATATTGTTTTCCTAACAGATATTGAAAATATCCTCAAACGACTTCAGATTACGGATTGATGTTACCAGCAGGTATTCAATACAAATAAGAGCTAATCACCACATATGTTGTACGAGAGGATTTTGGAGTGACTGGAGTGAAGTTATTTATGTTGGTAAGAATGACATGCTTCTGTCTTCTAGTGAATATTATTGCATTGCTGGAAAGCAAATGCTGCCTAATCATGAGCATGCACAACACCATGTAATTTTAACAGAAGCCAGGAAAATAGGCATTTGAAGAAAGAAACTGACTTCTTAATGCCAAGGGGAGTTAAATCTGTGTTCCAAAAAAAATTAAAAAAAATCTCTCAAGCAAACTTTTGGACATATGGGGGGATGTTTAGACAGTGGTTTTTTTTTACATGCTTAAGTTTTGAGAAACTGCTTTAAACTAGCTTAAGGCCTAAGTTCTAGGTAAGGCCTTTCAGTTGCATTACTTCCTTTAGTTTTTACACGAGTTTCCCTGGCATGCATTGTGATGTTCATGCTGGAAATTAATATGAGTGATCATGTGAACTATTACTTTACTGGAGCTATCTTAACTCTTAAATGTTGGGGGAAAAAAGAGCATGCTTTTAGCATCTTTGGAACATGATAATTTGCCCCACTTTGTTCTGTATTTCCTGCTTGCTGAACATGTTTTTCTGAAAACAACAGTTTCTTTATCACGGCACGTTATCAACTGTTTCTTCTTTGACATCCTCCTTTGCTCTTATCTTTTGAGTTTCTTAACTTCCTGGTTTTCATTAAAAAAAAAAAAAGTCCCTAACACTCTCCTGTTTACTACAGTTTTCCCTCTTACATCTATTTGCTAGTGAATGCGATTAAATCTGCTGGTGTTTTGCTGCCTTACTCTTAATACATCCCCTTGACCTTCCCACCTGGCTCCATGGTGCTGACAAGCCCTTGGGAAGAAAAGCTCAGCAACCTGACCACTCACCCGGGGCAGGGGGGATGACCAAACATCTCATTAATAAAGAAAACCGGGCCTGTTTATTAGCCTCATGCACCTATCCGGGAAATATTTGGATGAGGCCAACTTTAAGACCAGTAGACCTCTTCTGACCCCGTACCCTGAGAAAAACACTGGCCTAGATTGTCCATCCTGTAGCAGCAATCCTCCAACTTTGTTAAAAACTGAAACACAATTCTGGTTTCTTTCCTTGGGCTGTGGTGGTGTTTAGAAGCATTACAGTCAAACAAAGCTAGATAAAAATCATCAGTGCAGCCAAGTAGGCTGGACACCTTCATTAACTACGTGTGGCAGCCTGATACAAATCAAATCTGTGAAGCTGTAGGTACATGTGAACAGCCACTGCCAGGGTGCACAGTTTAAAAGACGCACAGGTAAAGTTTTGGGCTGAGAAGTACCTCACAGCATGTTTGTGCTGTCCTGATTCTGCTTTCCCAGCAAGGCTGAAAGATTTGAGGGTCCCTCTCTGTGAGCCAGAGCACTTTTGGAGCTGTCTCTGCTGCACAGCATGACGACGACTGAGGAACCTGGAAACATCGCCCTTATGGATGCCTCTACTCACGCACTGCACTTATCAAATATGAAAAATTCATTCTGATGGTAAAAAAAAAAAAAAAGTTAGTCTTCCATGAAAATTTACTTAGATCTCAAAATATCCAAGGACAGGTCCACTTACTTCAGTTTTTCTTATGAAAAGGGTTTTTTAGAGGCTTGCTGCAGTTCACTGACACAATCCATGTTATTGCATAAGTCGCTGGGTTTCAGTACATACTTCAGCCAGTCTTGTTAGCATTGCTGTTGCTCTGTGGCTCTGAGGAGGTTTCATCTGTTCCCTCCCTTTCACGTATTACGTGGACACCTCTCACTGGGCAGGTGCATGTGCTTGTGCTGGTTTGCAGTGGTGTTGGTGTGCGGGGCTGGGCTGGTACCGCCGGGCACATCTCGGAGAGAAGCCGGAGGAGGATCGCGCCAGGCAGGACCCCAGAGCCACAGCATGGCCTCTCCAATGCTGCTTCTCCCACACCTTTACTCCGAGTTGCAGTGAGACCGTGTTGCCTGATCCTGCCTTTTTGGGGCCATTGCCAACCGAAATAAGATGGAAGAGACTTAGGACTTGCCATTTTTGGTTTGGAAAACAGAGACACTTCCCAGCCTTCATGCTGGGATGCTTAAAATTGGTTTATGGGACTTAACCATTTTCCACAGTTTGCTGCCCCAGTCATCCTCAAGACTTACGTGAAGCATAACTCATTGACAGTTACATCCTAAATCTTATTTTCTTCAAAGACAAGTGGTAACCCTGAAGACAAAATAAACCATCCTAACCCATTTGTAATTGCAAGGTTGACTGTGTACCCCTGTCGGAGTACCGCCCGGCTCATGGCGTCATCCACACGCTGCTCTCAGGGACTGCCATGCAACTGCAGCCGTCAGCAGAGACAGCAGGCTCAGCTCCTCATTTCTCAGAAACAAAGCTGGCCACAATTGAATATTGTTTTGTCTACAGCACCAATAAACCCAACACTCCTGCTGCTGGCCGATTTATGTCCTTTCAATTACCTGGTAATGGCAGTGCTGGCACCTTGATGCATAGGACAGGCAGTTATCGTAAGCACACACGGACTCGGCAGCCTTTTGAAAACGCAGTTCGGTGTAAATGTCTCTGTTATATAGCATAATGTGGCACAAAATAATGGTCGTGGTCACTGAGCACTGCCTTTTCAAAACAGAAACATTGACCTTGATAGAAATACCTGTGTCTGCTCACAGGCAGAGGCAGCAGAGAAATTCTTCCTGAGGAAATGTATCAGCAACCAGTTCACAAGAAAAATGGGGGATTTCAATGTCTTTTTTACAGGCAAGTTTAGGAAGCCAGAGAAATCCAGTTCCTGGCTAGAGAGGAGTAATAGAAGCGAAGAATGGTTTAATGGAAAACAAACATTTTGAGCCTGAGATCAGTAAACAGTGTCTTTACTGAGTACCAGTCGTGTGCTTGCTGCATGGCATCGCGTGTGTCAGGACGGCAGCTAAAGGACCGTATTGTCCTTCTGGTGGGCCTGGCTCCTCATGCTTCTTGGCCTGTTCTCTCCTTCAGGTCAAAATGAAAGAAATTTATTGTTGAAATTAGAAAGTCAGTTTCATGGAAATTGTTCTTGAAGCTCTGCGTTTCGTTTCTAATTCTAGATACCAATTCTTCATTGTTTGCATGTTAATTTGTGATCTGAATATAATCACATAAAACAGCTGATGAAATCTTTTGGAATAGTGTGTTTAAAATAATCTGCACTAAAATAATATATTTAATTTCTTTTTTTCTTGAAATTCAGGGCAAAACAAACTGGAGAATCCCGTAGCCTGGATTCTCGCTGTGCTTTGTGTATTCACGTGCTGCACATTCCTGCTTGTTGCTATAATATGCAAAATGTAAGTATCATCATCTTCTTTTTAATTCTTTTCTTTTTAAGAAAGGGCACTAAGTTTGGTATTCAAGCATAATTATACAAAGCAAAAGTACTGAAAAGTAATAATTAGCCTCAATTATCAACAATAACATTCAGCAAAATTGTTGGGGTAAGAGCGTTATTCAATGTAATCTTAAATGACAAAACCATATACTGAGTGAGGTGAATTTGTTAAAAATCTTTTTGTCCTTATCTCGTTTCATCACTTAAATGGATCTGGTTGGGTCAATGATTTCCCAAGCAGGACTCTGTCTTTAACTGTGGTGAAAGCTGCGGTGAGCATCTTTCATGGCTAAAATGTACAGATCAATATTTTCTCAGTCTCGTCCAGCTCAGCCTGTAGACATACTTTCTATATTGGGCCCTGGACATGTAGTCTGAATTTCAGCTGACATCAGAGTGTAGTACATGCTCTGAAGAGGTAAAAATTCAGTGCTTTTGTGCTTGCTGCTCCTTTTGATCTGTTAACAGCAAGTGTACTGAACTATTGTTTGCTTAGAGTTTTTGAACTATTTGTTTAGTTTATTTTTAATTACTACAGAGGATATGGATGCCATGTAGTAAAAACACATGACATATAGCCAAACTTCCCAAAATGTGCTGTGAAGAAACCCAGATACACTTTGGATTACACTTTGGATTTCTGTAGCTGTGACTAGTCAAATCATAAGTGATGGCTTAAAGTATCAATGTAATTACAAGCTTCTCCCCTGAAACATGCATCAAGCAGCAATTATCAGTCCACAATAAACACAGCTCCCAGTAATGTAAGTGCTGTCCTTGACTCTGCTAATTTCTTATTAATTTCTTTAATGCCTTTTAATTTATTGGTCATCCTGATGTGTCCTTGGCTATTTTCCTTCCCATACCACATTTCCTTTATCAAATAAAGGTCTTGTCTACAGGAATGTTACATTAGAATAACTGTTATTTACTCTCCCTAAAGTGTCCGGTGTCTATGATAACCTGTTCTTAAGTCAATTTAATTAGCATAGCAGGTCACAATAAGCAATCCTTTTTGGAACAAGGTAGATTAACTCCCCAGAGAGTTTATTCATGTTATGCTTTGTATGCACTTGTTCCCAACTATGCAGCCTTGTTGTATTGGTGGAAATCCCCAAACTGCTCTTGCTCACGTCACTGATGATTGACCTGTCTGTACAGCTGTAGGTCCTTCACTGCTCCAGCATCATCTTCATCAGCTCTCTCCTCTCTCTTTGGGAGAGCAAAACACCAACACCAGTTAGTAGCAGTCATACTGCTCCATGTTTTCCTGTGGAGTTCTGCGAATATTTGGATATTATGCAGTTACCCCCTGCGGAGATCCTGAAATAGATATAGGGGGAGCAACAGGTATAGGGGAAGACTTCTACTCAAGGACCAGATTGAAGCTGCTGTGCTAATGCATTTTATGAACTTTAATACATTAGGCAAATTTAAGCTAGCTTTTCCAGGTTCAGCTGCTTGATGCTACATTGGTTGCTTCTAGGAGTCTCTCTCTGCCTGGCTAGTACAGAATTCCCTAGCACCCAAAGTCTCATTACATTCCATCTTTGCCAAAGTGATTAAAATTTTATCTGCTTGCTGCACTGAATTTCACAAAGTTGCTAGCTTTACTCCACCCTTCCCAAGCTGCTTCTTGCTTAGTGTCCTTGCCACTTCTCTAATCCCCCAGCCTGCTCTGGCAGGTGGGAAGTGTAAGAAGATGAAATAGAGTTCTTAGCCTGCTCATTTGTTGTATCTGCAGATATTAAAAAAAGAAAAATAGAACAGGTTCCCTAGATCACAGTTTCATTAGTAGTCTCAGTTTCTACTGCTGTTGAAAATTCATGAAGTGTACCATGCAATTCAAGCCACAGAATCATTTCAAATTTCATACGATTTGAAGCCATTATAAGGAATTTCATTATAGCAAAGAGTTCTATAAATTTTTCTGTGTGCTTCCTGGTGATTCCAGGCATCAGAGATGCAGCCCACCATTTGGGAGAAATGCTACAAGGCAAAGTAGCCCTTTGGGACTGTTTGGATAGTCTTTTCCCTTCACTTACTTGCAGTAGCTGATGTGGTTACTGTCTTGATAAAAAGCACAATTGAATGTTTTCCTAGTTTGCCCTCTGTCTTTATGAATTAGCATCTTCTGTACTTCCTTGGGCTGTACCTTGGAATAACATTTTCTCCTGGAGGTGAGCCCACAGGAGGATGTAGTTAATAACTTGCTGCCAGCTGCTCTCTACTTAATTGACATGAGGACAGTCAGTAGCCCTCCATACCCTGAAATAAATGTGGTCATAACGACCTCCGCCAGGTACCCCTCCCTCTTCTGCACCCCACGACCAGCAGTCACCAGCCACCCGCTACAGGGAAGTCGTTTGGAAAATGTCACAGGGAATCTGGGTGGAGGCAAGACACTAGAAAAGGCGCTCTAACATACTGTGAAAACAAATATTTCATCAATCTCATCGTAGCGGTTAGAAGAGGGAAAAGAAGAACTTGTTCTCCTACTTACTTCTCTTTATTTATCTTTGGCTTTTTCGTGTCACAGCCTGTGGGAAAAGTGGCAAATTTCAGAAAGGCAGACACAGCACAATCATTGGAGGGCCTGAAACACTGAGTTAAGGCACGAGGGTCCCGTGGGGTGTTTCCAAAGCCTGAAGGTCCAGGTAGCGCTAATGGAAAGGGCTGTGCTCTAACCCATGTAGAGACAAGCAGAGATAACTGGAACACTTTTTGTGACAAGATATTTAATCACATAACTCCAACTTTCCAGTGTCCTGCAAAAAAGACCAAGACCATTCTGAGGGCACCACTGCCACCACCCCCACCAATGCCTCACTGCAAAGACTCTTGCACCTGAGGGGCAACCAGCCCCTATGAACACAAGTGTGCTTCTGCCTCATTTCTGTTGGGCATTTGTGCATCCCTCCTTAAGTGCTTCTATTCCAGAAGCAACATGTAACTTATGCTTTTTGCTGACTCAATAAATAATTTTGATATGGCTCCATCAAAATCTTTTATTGACAAACAGCACAACTAGAAACGCGCCAATTCCAAACAAAACCAAATCTTGTTGGTTACATTGCACAGCAATAGCATAAATCAAAGCCACACTCGGAGCTGAAATAAGATGCAGGTGAAACCATGTGGTCTCCAGGGCCTTCCTCCTGAAAGGCTTGGGAGACCCAGTGGAGCGCAGGAGCCGTGAAGACAACAGCGCTTGCAAAGCTAACCTGGGTATGGTCACAAAGACCTAACCCTTGGCAGGAAAGCTGGGAAGAGTAGAGGTGATGCCAGGTACTGGAGCGTAAATATTGGCACTCATCCCAGTCCCACTCCTGAGTTACACCAGCAGCCACCTTACTGTCCCACTCTGCTGGTGGTGACCACACCGCCTGATCTGTCCTCTGCAGCCAGCAGTGGTTGGACTGCATTCAGCATTTCAGCAAAGGGGATGCAAATGTCCCCTAAAACCAACTCACTCGCGCCCTGCTTTTCCTCCCCGTATTCCCACTTCTGGCTGTATACCTCCGTCACAAACCCTCGTCCATGTGCAGCAAAGGGGAGATATCCCACAGCTTGCTTGGTCAGGTCTATCGTGTAAGCAGTGGTATGGCCCTTCCCTTTGCCTCATAATTAATTAAGTGTCAATGTCTCCTTCAAGGCAGCAGCAGCTCAGTCAGGAAGGTTTAGCTCCAAACTGATAGTCAGAAAATATTATTCCTCCTCACCTCCCTGGTGAGGAGGAATAATAGGATAAAAGAAAACTTGACAGAACTCAGAAAGCTTTTGGAAGAAGAATAGTCATAAGAACATAAGCATTGAACTAACCAGACATCAGCCAGGAGAACTGTCACAAAATAAATGAGGCAGAGGAGCAGATCTGCCCTTGGTCCCAGCCTCTAGGTCTCCACACCTTGGCCACGTCTCTGCTTCACGGATGTCAGGCTTGCTCCACAGAACAGGCTCCGGATACTAATTCTGGGCTAAATCCTATAATCTTCACTCAGGCCAAGTTCCCATTAAAATCTGGCCCTATTTGGACATCGTGCTATCCAGGGGCAGAGATAGTGAATGCGTTTTGGTGATCGAAATGTGAAGTCTGTACTCTGGGAGATATCAAAGACAAGAAAAAGTTCACTCTGCAGCACTTGCTATCACAAAAATACATATGCCTGTATGCTTGAGCCAGACTAAAGAGTGTCAGGCAGGGAAGGAGTATCTCAAAGGGTGTTACCAGGATGAGTTATTACACTGCGAAGTAGAACCGTTTGCTGTCAGTCATCTCTGGTCCCGTTCCTTGCCTCCTCCTTGTTCCCTCAGCACACAATTATTTGCAGTTGCTCTCCCACCATGAGACATGGGCAGATTATGTCCTGAAACCAAAGTCTGAGCAAGAGGCAGCCTGTCTTGAATGTCCAAACAAAGTAGATGACAACGCAGCCCTTGGGAAGAATGCGAGCACTAACGGGCAGATCAGAGCAATTAATTTCTCTCCAAGACAGGCCTATTGCTGGCTGTTAAAAGCTGTGGCAATGCCCCCTTGTATGGGACCTTCCAGCCCAGCTCTCTGCAGCGGCTGCGATGGGAGAGGCTGATGGGGGAGAGGTGTCCAGAAGTGTCCTGGTAGGAATGGCATACCTGCCCTGTCCTCAGGGTGTCCGCTGGTGGACCATTATCCCTTACTTTCAGCCCTTTTGAACCTGCTGCTGCCGTCAGATGCCGATGACTGAGTGGGGCAGGAGGGCTGGTGGTGCAAGGAGATGTGTCTTCTTGCAGGGCTAAACACGTGCTGCTTGTTGGACATCATCCATCACGAAAACCAATTCTTTCACATCTCTCCACTACTGTTTTTTGCAGAAACCAAGTATGGAGTAAACTGTTTCCACCAATTCCAACACCCAGCAACAAATTCAGAGATCCCTTCCCAAATGACTATGAGGTAAAATAACTTACTTTTTTTTTTTTTTTTTTTTTTTTTTTGGTTAGAAGGAATGCTTGTGTTTGTGTGCTGCTCTTTCCCTGTAGGGCTGTGGGCATATAGCCTGTTACAGGTCAGTTAAAGCCTTTTGACCTCTTAGAATTTCTCATGTCTGTATGAAATGTGGACTACATTGTCAAATGTGTCGTGCAGAACATGCCAAATGGGAAATTTGTGGGTGCTGTTAACATAATGATACGCACAGCCCTGACTATAACATGGGGTTAGCCATTGAATTTAGCAATTTGTGAGGCTGTTCTTGCAATCCTAACTGCTGTGGTCGGGTCTCACCTGGCTGTGTGGCCACCTCCTCTGCCAAGGACAGGTCCCAGTCTGCCATAGCTCTGGATCTGGCCTTGTTTGTAGAGGAAATGTTTTGGGGAGGGCTAAAAAAGAACAAAAGGATTAAGTGCTACTGTCGAGTGCTTTTCTAATATGCACCGAATTTCAGGCACACAGTGTGGTACCTATGTCTCTGCCTTTTGTACGGATATGCAGTGTAGTTGCTCCTTCCACCGAGCACAGCCAGGCAGATAGCTCTGCTTTGGCAGGGACTGGAGGTTTGCTCCTGGAGAGCTGATTTATTTTGTGAAACCTAACAATGGGAAATGTTTTGGTCCTACTGTTAAGCTGGTCTTAAGCCTTATTATGTTTGCTGTTACTTCCTGATAAATACATTTGCCTTACAGATAAGATAAAACTCCTCATTGTCTGCTCAAGGGAAGTGCTGCTCAGTAACTTGATTTTAATTTGTCCCCTTAGAATAGGGGTTTGATTTTCTGGGTATTGTTCTTATTCCATAGTCTGGACAAGGAAACAGGCTTAAAAGATTATCATATAATGTTTGTTTTTAATTAAAGTCAGTGGTATAAAATAACATGACTTAGGGTATCACAAATAAGAATATGACAAATAGCAAATATTAACACTGCAGCTAGAAAATGTGGGCTTACAGAGGCTGTTTCACATTCCCCAAAACCAGCACTGCCTTGTATTTAGTCGTCTCTTTATTTGAAGTGAGTTCGGTGCGGGTAGGTGATACTAGCTGGAGGCTTTCTGCTGGCAGCACGGCCACAAGGATAGTGGCACCAGCAGGGAGAGGTGAGGACACGGCCCTGGTGTCTCTGCTGAGGTCACACGGGACAGCGAAACCCCCAGCAGCTGTTTGTTGTGGGCACCGAGTTCCTAAATTCATAAACAGTGGGGTGAGGTGATGAAAGCCCAGCGCAGTGATGGCAGCATGGCCCGTGGGAACCGCGCTCGGCCCCGAGGAGCAGCTCTGCCTCCCGCTGCCCCTGCAGGCTTCCGAGCTGCTGAACCGCTGCTTTCTCCTTCCTTCTGCAGGTCACCCTGTCCCTGCATGCTTGCTTGCGCAACTCTGCTCGGTACTGAGGGGTCAGGATGTGGCCCCACAAGTGGGCTTTGCTGCTGGGTATTCAGAAAAATTTGCATGCCTTGTAACATGCCCTCCAGCTCCTCCTGGGGTTCTTCGTCCTTGGCTAGAGGGGTGTCTGGTGGGCCACCCTGGTCAACTGTGTTGTGCAAAACATGCCAAGTGGGAAATCTGTGGGTGCAGAGGGCTGCTGGCTCGAGGGACAGAGTGATGAGCAGCCCTGTGAGAACTTCAGTGGGAATGTGAACTTTCTGGTAAAATTCTTCTGTTGAACCCAATGCTCTTTCTCAGCTCTTGCCTCATGGAACATTTTGGGTGAATCCCTCTCTAAATGCACCAACTTGAAACGTTGTTTTGCAAAAACATGTTAAGTAAGGACTTTGCAGCATTTGTTTCATAACGAATTTCAACACAGGCTAAAAACAGTATGTCATGACTCCTCTCTTAATTAGCGCAGCCCAATTGATAACCCATTTACCTCCCAACTTGCCAGCTAAAAGCGGTGTTTGCTTTCCAGAGAGCACGTACCTACACCAGCGAGACGGAGACCGAGTTCAGCAGCTTTGCTGAAGATCTCTACTGCAGCACCCTTGACGACTCTGTCTTCTGAGAGGCTGCATGGCCTTGGCATGCCACCCAGCATCACCGGAGCGGGCTTCGTGTCACCTCTGCTGCAGCAGCGTTTCCAACCAGGGGAGGAGGACTTGCTTCCATGAGGCACCTTGTGTAATGATAAGCTACTAAACAAGAAGTCCCAGTTTAAGCAGGATTTAAGTATGCAGTACAAGGGCTGTGTAGGAAAAAAAACATTCTGGAAAAGAGCTAATGGCTTTTTTTCTGGTTGACAGCTCAATCTTTTGGATTTTTGTTTTGTTTTAAATAACTGTGACAACTCAAGCTGCAAAATGCAAAGTGGGACTTGGTGCAGCCCTGTGTATGGCAGCAAGGTACCCAGCCGTGGTCCCTGGCAGTGACCAAGGTGGGTCAAATCCTAGGAAAAGAGTAAAACAAGCTGTAGAGCACCCTAGTTCTGTCATCCCTGGTGCTGCACGGCTACAGCAAATCCATCATGAGAATTGGGACCCACACCTGGCCTTCACTGATATGTTTTGTAATAAAACAGCGTGAACTCAGCAAATAACCTGAATAACCTCCATGGAAATGCAGTTCATTGATGAAGGGAGCGTCTGTCTGTGCTGTGTGGAAGCTGTGAGCCGTGTAGCCAGACTGCTCCTGTGTGGAGACTGCTTGACAGTGCAACGGGCAGGCCATGCCTGACGTGGCAGTGTCCATCTTGTACTGCATAAAGGTACTTACATCTTGCAATTTAAGTAAACATAGCGCCAATTTTGGATGTTGGGAAAAGGCTGTCTCAGGTGCAGGGCTTTATAAACCCCCAAAGCCTCTGGATTTTATAGGCTATTTAAGACGTGGTTACTTTGCTTATGCAGCTGACACACAATTAGAGTCTTACTACTTTTGTGCACAAAGCTAGCACCTTGCCTTGCTACTTTGGTACACACAGGTAGCCCATTGCCTTGTTGTTCGTGTGCACGCAGCCGGCACCTTGCTGCCACAAGCAGAACTCCCAAAATGTCTGGGTTTGTGTGCGTGGCAGGTTCTGCAGGTGGCCTGGGGTGCTGCACGGGTTGTGTGCGCTGCAGGCCTGCGAGGAGCCGCGTTTAAACCTACAGTAAATTCACCGCCTAGGAATTGAAAACTATTTGGGGAAATAGCTATGAAACACTGCAGAAAACTGACAGGAGTCAGTCACCTGCACTCCCCCAGCCTGGACCCTGCTGTGCCAGGCACACAGCGAGAGCTGGGGAGGGGAACAGTCTCCTACTCTCAGATTTTTCCTGTGAAGTTCCGAGATATTGGTAAAAATGTCTATGCTCGTGTAGTTGTGCTGCCAGGTGGACAAAGACACTCAACTAACGATACCTCGATGCCTGCTGCATGCCTCTCCTCGGGTGTCCTGACTGTCCGGCACACAGAGGAGTCCCTGCTGTTTATTCCTCTCCTGGTTTGTGGAAGTTTATTTTTTCTTCAGGTTATTTTCTTCCTTCTTGTAAGATTTGTACAGTTTGCGGAAGAGAGGAGGCATTTTTAAGATCTTGGTTTCCTTGGGGCTTAGAAGTCCCCACCTTCTGGCTGCGTGAACCGGTGGGGCTGCGATGGCTGACGACTGCGCGGGAATCACGGCAGCCGGCTGAGACTGCAGTCTGCGTGCTGCGAGACCCCGATTTCAGCATGGAACAAGAGCTTCGCCTGTGTTTCTTACGCTCCCCTCTTCTCAACGAGGGAAAGAGTGTCCGGCTGCCCACCCAGGTGCTCACTGGGGGCTGCAGGACGGGGGGAGGCACGGGAGACTCGCAGTCAGCTCATTTTCAGTACAAAGCTCCTTTGCAGGCTCTTGCCTTTGACGTCAGCTGGCAGCATCTGCAAAAGGACAAGAAGGGATCGGTTGTGCTTCCTGGCACGAGTAAAGTTTACGGGGGGGAAAGAAAAAAAAAAAAGAAAAATGGCATAAACTGCTAAACTTCTTTAATTGCACCTGCAGAACAAAGCACAGCCTGGGAATGCAGAGTTTTCAAGTGTACAGTAATTAAAGAAATGTGCCAAGGACTTCTTGGTGCTCTTAAGAGGCTTTCTGAGTTGCAAGGAGCTGGGCTCCTCCTTCGTGTGCAACTTCAGCTGCTGTCAGGTAATTTTGAAAATCCAAGCCCAATACCACAACCTGTTTTTCTTTGCTGTCTGTTGTTCCATCTTAAATGAACCCAGTTTGAGACGGTGTCGGTTTTTGTTTGTGCTTTGTTTACTTCCATTGTGTAATCCACCAAGCGAGTTACCAAATAAACCTGCCTGAAACCACTTGAACAACTCGGGCTTTGACCTCTCTGGCTGCGGACCACGAAGGTCTCTTGTTCTTGCGGAGTTCCTTCTGCTTCCAAGAAACCTCCCGTCTGTCGAGCTGGCCAGAGGTGGGGTTAAGCACATTAACAAAGAATAAAAAGAAAGATTTGACCCAGCACGTAAATTGTTTGGAAAGTGCCTAACGTAATTGAGTTCCCAGGTGCTACAGACTAAAAATAATTATAATAAATGAACCAGTTCTCATCTGGGTGAAATAGCATGGCTACATCAAAATTAATGCAGCTCATTAATATAACAATGTTTGTGGCTCAAATGTCTCTCCTGCATGTGATTTTAATGGATCTGAGGTGCCCAGCTTTAACGGCCTAAAATCAGAATTTCATTAGTAAAATCCTAAAAATGAGACCAAAGAGAATTCATTTACTGTAATGTATTTTATGTCATGCCTTCAAGTGGCCCAATAAATAAGATTTCTAAATATAATTTCATTCCCATTAATGGCAAGATATTGCAGAGATTAATGCAATATATTTAAGTCTATTTTGCATTGGAGCTGTACATTTGGCCTGTGTGTGAACGCCCGGCACTTGCTCGTGAAGGCAGCCGCAGCCTCAGGCAGTCGAGGTGTTCCCGGGGCGCATGGGCAGGCAGCTGGGGGGAAAAACCCACACTTTTGATTTTCAGTGTCACTAATAAGGATGTGCATGACAGGAAAACAAGTAAATAAAACTGAGCTGGTGTAAAGCAGCAGGAGGATCTTTATTTTCCCAGCCAGGCCTTTGGTCTGGCAGCCCAGTGCTGCCTCGTGCAGGTACGCAGTGGGGAACCTCACCTGTGCTCAAGAAGATCCACCTGCATGGGACGAGGAAAGCAATTCCTGGCAGAGCTGCTGCCTCACAGGCATTGCACTCGGAGCAAAGAGTCTTCACTTCAGGCAGCCGGAGGGAAAAGGGAGCACGTTCGGTACATCCCAGGCGATTCGCTCTCAGGCGTGCCGCTCGCAAGCTCTGCAGCGGGGAATGCAAAGAGGACAGGCTGCGCTCGGGGCTGCGTGTCACATTTTGCCACTCTTTGGCCAGCCCACACTGCCAGTTAAGCTATCTATCCCCAAACTCCTAGATCAGGGTTATGAGTTTTCTGCCCGGAGTGCAGAGAAGTATTTATTCTGACTTTTTTTTTTTTTTTCTTTAAACCCAGCTACAAACCCCGTGCGTTCCTCCTGCCACAGCTTTTCCCCGCTGCCTCTGTGAGAGAGCTTCAGGAGCATGCTCCTGGCTCCTCTCTAGAGAGAGCAATTTTAAATTTGCTTTTTAAAAACTGAATTCTGTTACCAGGCCATTTTGTTTTCAAGCTTCATTGACTGCAAAGCACAATATTGGTCCTTTGAAACACAGAGCACAATCAGACGACTCCTGCGCTGCCACCCCTAAAAATCAGAATGAGAAACGCAGGTTTGGTGGATTTAACGATTTCAAGCAGCGCTCCCCTAAATCCTCAGAAATCCACAAGGATACGGCGAAGCGGTGCTGTACCTGGAGGGGGGTTTACTCTGCGCGCAGGGTCAGCGATGCTCCGCTCTCCTGCGCTGCCCGCGGCTCCTGTGTGGAGCTGCTGCTGCCCACCCGCTCCCGGACGGCTGCGATGGCCACGCTCAGAGAGATGGTCGTGAGGAGGGGGAATGCCAGTTTGGGTCTTTTCAGTTGTTTTTTTCCTTTCTTTTTCAGTCTGAGCTTCCCCAGCTGTAGAGGCTCTGCTCCGAAAGCGCCAGCCCACACGAGCTTGGAAAAGTCATGACTCCACATAAATAGACATTATCAGCCCAAATTCACGCACACAGATTTATTTTTTTGTCAGTTTTGGAAGCAGAATTAGACCAGCAATGTATAAATAGATCTTTTTTTTTTTCCTGCCTCCACAAAGTTTTGACTTAAACCAACCCTTCTTTTGTATCTTCACATCAGTGACAATCTCAGCAGGCGCTGCCTATTGCCATGGTGAAATTTGTCACTGGGTAGAATGAAACATGGAGGAAAAATGCTCCTAGAAGACAGGTATCTTTACAAATGACAGAATATTTATTACCAATACCTTTAAAAAAAGATTACATCTGCTAGATCACTGATAAATATCATTTACACTGGGGAGAAAACTACAGAAGCTTCTTTTTTTTTGTTCCATTTTTCTTGGTTTTGTGGTTTTTTTTGTTTTTCTTTTTTTTTTTTTTACATAGAAGTAACCATATCAAACTAAGAAAGGAACACAGCTTGAAATACTGACAATATTTCTCTGGTCAACACCCCTGACTTTTACACAAGTGGAATCCTGATTATGAGTTACTGAATAAATATATTTAGAAGGTCTAAAAGTTAACTGTATTATTTTGTAAGCAAAAAGACAAGTTACAGGCAAATTCAAGCTATCAGAAAAAAAAAGTAATAATAAACCACTGCAGCGCATTTAAACTTGAAAATTTTATAGAAAATTCCGTTGCCTTTTACTAGTGTTATCCCATCTGAGTGAACTTACAAAATTACCCCGTAGTAACAAACAGTCCTTCTCTTAAGAAGAATTATTTTGCTGTGGATATTGTTGTTTTCCGGCGTGACTCTATTTTGCCTTCAGGCGTCTATGAAGAGTTTCTAAAGAAGCGCAGGCTTCCTAGCAGAGAACCACCAGGAGATCCCACCTCCCCGCGGACAACCTGCCCCTCCGTGGGAGCCCCGGCTGCTCCCCGAAGCACGGCACAGCTCCTCTGATGCTCTCAGTTCGGACCAGACTTCCTAAGCGTTTTCTATACAGCGGAGTTACAAAGGATGATGAGTTCTGTTCCAGTGCACGTGGAAAGCAAGCGCGTATTCGGACAAGAAACCCAGGGCAGCTTTACGCCTCAGAGCATTCTAATTTTCTTGGAATAAAATCCTCCAAAGCGAGGTGGATTTAGCCGGGTTTACACCCGAAGGTGAGAACCGCGTTGTTCGCTCGCTCCTTCGGGTACCTGTCCCTTTTTGTCACTAGAGGCAGAGATCGCATCTTTGCAGTATCTTCATTCCTTCCCAATTTAATGCTAATTGTGATAAAGACAAAGCTATTTCAAGACAGTAAAAATGGACCCTTGCTGCATGATGCCAGAATATTAGCTACATGTCCTGTAGTCCACAAACAACCAAAATTCCTGTATTTTTTCAAGCTTAGAGTGTTCTTACTGAGTATTTCGAGTTTGTCTTGCTTAGACCTCTGAATAAAATATAACATCTTATGTGTTAAGCACTTGATTTAACACAAGAATCATTGTAACTGCCATTTATGAACCGGATCTGGAACAGTTCTGCCTTCCGTAGCCTTGTAAAACTGTACAGTAAAGTTGCAGCCAATTTACTAAGAACAACTTTGAACTCTCCATCATAAAGGAAAAAATTCCAAACAATATTTTTATGATAATGTCGTCCATAGCATTTTATAGCAGAGGAAAAATTAATATCTACATCATATGTTAACTTTAAAAAATTCTATAAAACACTAAATATATAATAAAAAATATGCATATAAGGACATATGTAAACTGCTTTGGTAACATCATATTACAGATGTTTTCAGTGCATTGCAGAGTTTCCAAGGAAACTTCAGACAAAGCTATATTTGCTTTGAGGAAGTACTGTATAATGCCATTCCTAAAGAAGCATAAACATTTTTCCAGTAGTAAGATGTACTCAAACCACAATATTACTTAGTACTGGGTGTCTTCAAAACAACTAGCTAAATGTTGCTTATATTATAAACAAGAAGTCCTTTATGTAATTTTTGTCATAAACTGGACCGAGCTGTGAGCGATATCATTATTGTGCTGATGGCTGAGAGTGTACAGGCGTTGGAGGTCGAAGAGCCAGATCCTCTTGCGTACGCATCTGAGAAAAGGAGAGAGGGGGAGAAAATAAGCGAACGGTGAGGAGGGCAGCCTTCGTTAACCCAGACCTCTCCCCGCCCCGATTTTAATTCTCTTTCCTCCCATGAAGCACGGTGGTGGCAGAAGGCGATGTGGCTCCTGAGAAGGTCCCCTCCTCCTGCTTCAATAACCTCCTGTTTACTGGGTTTCACCTCTCTAACTGGATTTTTAGTTTAACTTGAAATCCTGCCGCTGTTGCGTTGAGGCTACTTTCACAATTCTATTACTTCCTGGCCCGTTTACTTATTTTTTTTTTTACATTTGTACTATAGTCAAGCTGTGATTTGTGGCACCAGCCTGGCATGATCCACACCCTGGCGGAGCTGCGTACCCGCTCTGCGGCCCGCTGCGTTCAGCCCGATCAGAACCGGCATGTGTTCCTGCTCTCCTTCGCTCTCCTGTGTCTGCTGATTAAATTCCTCTGTATGGTTTATATAGCCACAGTGTACAACCATGGTGGAGATAATCCTGATCTCACCCAGGGTTTTTTACATTGCTGTAATTTTAATGCCATATTCCTGCATTGCAGAGGCTCCTGATTTAATGCAGCTTATAAACTGGGGCATTATTAATGGAAGATGGGACATGGAGATTTTGCAAAAGCAATGTTGTGTAATAAAATACTCTCTTTTCTGCTTGTTCTTCTACACAACCTCATTTCCCTAAATAAATATTTATGCATCCAACACACAATGGAATATGGCTATACAGTAGCCTTATAAATTTAAAAGCCTCTGAACACTGCATTTGGTATTTTGTTACAGTGAATTGCAGTGGAACAATATATTCAACATATATATGAGTATGGAAGTAAGAGAGTGGGAAGTGTCTAGAAATCTTAAATACAAATATAACTACTTATGATGGCGTTTCTTATGGTTTAATCTTGACTCATGATGAAATCAGATACGTGGGCTGGAATGACTCCTGGTCCCAGGTGAGTCTGGGTTTCAGCTCCCCGCCTGGGAGACGGCCAGACCTACAGCCCACCCCTGCTCAGCTTCAAGGCTCTGGTTCATCCCCATTTGTAGAAGCCAACGGCAACTGGGGTGAAGCAGGTCTGTCCCACCAGCGGGTGCGGAGAGGGGCTGGGGACGCTGGCTCCCCGCGGCTCGGCAGCTGGAGGAGCAGGCACGGACCCCAGTTCCTCCCGTCCTTACTTGATATCTTTGGAATTCGGATTTGTTCGCTGCTGCTGCCATCGCCCCCGTCGCTGAATGGCTTTATCTCTATGATGTAGTCCTCGTCGAACGGGAGGGAGAGCTCCACAGAGGTTTTATTCGTTTCTATTACGGACGTGCTGCTCTGCCTGTTCCACCTGTACAAAACCTGCAGCAAAGGGGAGAGAGAAGAGGAGGCAGAAACGGCAGAGACGCCCATTGCCCTAAGGGCATCCAGATCTGCTGCTGCTCTTTTCCTGCCTCTGATGCTCAGACACGCGGTCTGGTCACGGAGGGGCCATTCAAACCCCCCCCAGGGGTTTGTGCTGGGGACCCACACCAGCACCGCGGTGACAGAGCCCAGGCGGGGAGTTGACACTGGGAGGGGGGTGATGACAATGGGCAGCACCACATGAGGCCTCGGTACCTGGCAGAGCCCCTCAGTGAAATCTTTAGCTTGATCAAGCTAAAATAAGTCCCGAGGCTTAGGTAGAGAGGTCAAAATTTCTTACTATGTTTCTTCAGGAAACTGAGTTGGGGTATTTGATGCAGTGCCACGAACAGCTTCCCAGAATAACTGGCTTTTTCAAATTACTTTCTAAGATCTGGGAATTCTACTGATTTATATACGATTTCCAGGAGAAAAAAAAAAAAAGATGGGCAACGTTTTGCTGCACTTCAGGAAAGAAATCTGGCTGTGTTATCCTAACAGTAAGTTAAAAGAGAACTTTTTAGAAACCTACTAGATGGAGTTTGATTTTTCAGGGGGACGAGTCTCTCTCACCCCCTTTCAACTGACTTCTTAATTTGCATTTCAAACCTAAAACAAGTAGTGAAAACTTGGTCCAAACTGCTGAGGTTCATCTGAGGTTTTGACTAAAAACCCCGAGGAATTACTTATTTTTGATAATCCGATACAGTGCACCAAAGATACTTAAAAGTTAGTGCAGAGATTCAGGAGAGCTGGCACAGGCTTATAAAGCTGACGCTGCTGGCATTCCAGATTGTGAACAGAATACAAAGCATGTCCAGGTTCTTCATCGTTTCAAGCTTTGGTGGGAAACGTTTGCACAACTCAACCCTCAAGGCAACGGCTGGCAATTGCACACTGATGTCTTCTTTGGGCCAAATTAAACCCTTGTGTAAGGTGATAGAGCTGAATTCTTCCCAAGATTTCTCTCTAGTTAAATTATACCCTATTAAAACTGCTACTAATGAGGATTCTCTTTCTTTTCATTTTGGCTTTGCTTTCTGAAGAAAATGGGAGCTATTAAAAAAGCATTTTATTTATCTGCAATTAAGGAGTCAGCTACAGCCTTTGGAAGGTTTCCACCAAAGGCAGGAGAGCAGTCCTGCAGGTGGGAGCTTCAGAGGGAAGGGGCAGGTGAAGGTCCGTGGGCCGAGACCCGCACGGTTGCCTGCAGGGGTGAGCATCACTGGGGCGAGGGTGAGCAGCCAGCAGAACGTGCTCACCCTACACAGGTATGGCCTGTTTCTGGAGGAATGCTCCAGTTTTAACCGGGAAAACCATGCAAGTACCATGTAAAACACCTCGTCTGGTCTTACTGTAAACCCCAACTTGACAGTGGATTCATGGAAATATTCCCTATAGCCCAACACCAGAACCCAGCGACAGCTGAAGCGTCGTGAGGGTTCACTGCAGGACCAGGGGGTGGTGAGGGAGGTGGTGCAGGGCAGTGTTGTCCAGCTGCCTGTGCTGACAAAATACTCACTTTGTAGCCTCTCACTTCTGACTCGTTGTCCAGCGCTTTCACCTGGTCCCAGTTCAGTATGATCTTGGAGTCGGATGAATTCCATATGATGTTCCCAGGGGGCTGACTTGGTGCTATACCAAAATATACACAGCATTGTGTTACTTAGGAGCACCGTTTCCCAGCTGGATCCCTCCCAGTACCAGCGAGGCTTCTACCACCATAACTGAGCGTGCCCAGAGCCCTATTACTCTGGAAAGCTAATGAGCTGTTCCACTGATCTGTGTCCTCAAGGTCACAGGAGGTGTGACACAACACAGTGCTCTAAATGAAAAAAGGATTCAGTCAGTTGCTCAACATGCCTGAGACCAGAAGAAAAAAGCCCTCTTGAACAATGAGATAAATATTTAATTTTCCTGCACAGCTGTGATTTCAGTTTTGCATGCTCTGCTTACTTAACATGGGGAAGAGCCTCACAAAAAAGAAAAAAAAAAAGCTGGTAAGTCTTCTGCACAGAAACCTGGCAAAGAAAGTCTGACAGCTCCTTCAGACTCGAGAAAGCTTGAAAACGAGAGAGGGGAGTGCTGGCAAAAACCCTCCCAGGCAAGAGCCTCCTCACAAACACTCACGTGGCTTTTTGGTTGTGACATTGACCGCGGCACTGGAGGGGCCGGTCCCAGCCGTGTTGTACGCCCTGACTGCCAAGTGATACAGCGCGTTGCCTCTCAGGTTGCTGACTTTTGTAGACGTTTGATTGCCAACTGTTCGAATCCTTTTTGCGTTTTCTTCCTTTTCATCGTGTCTCCAACATCTGACCTGAGAAGCAGAGCAGGTACATGTCTACCTCCAGCTACGGGCTGGCAGCACCCGGTCACTTCCAGCGCTAACTCTGGCACTTCTGCCCAAAGTGCAAGTGCCACAGGGACAGATCCTGCACCCTGTTACAATCCCTTCTTGTTCCTTGCTAGAAGCCAGCCTGGCTGCAGCGCTCCCTCCGCAGGACCTCAGATGCTGCTTGGCCATGGAAGCGCATGCACGCAGGTTTCCCCCAGCAAGCTCTGCTATTTTCAGCCAGATCACACACAGAAAAATGTGTAATTCTTTACGGTGTGAGAGAAATCTCTGCGTACTGAAGAGACGAAAGGAAGCAAATACGCTGCGGGAACCCACCCGCCCCATGGCAGGCAGGAGCAGCACCGCAATGACTGCCCTGACGTTATCTCCGCGTCTCCTCAAGGCTTAGTACTGAAAGGATGCTGCGTTGTGTTTCCATACCTCATATCCCTGTATTCTTCCTTTGTGCTGGTTCTCCCAAGGGGGAGCCCAAGAAACTTCAACGTCTGAAGCAGAAAGACTTCTGGCCAAAACAGTGGTTGGGGCTCTCGTCGGCTCTGGGTAGAGGAGTTAAAAATAAAATTAAGAGTTTTCAATTTTATATTCAATTAGTCCCAGCCTTCAAGGGATTTATTTTCTTCATTGCACGAGAAAAGAAGCATGCGACCAAAACAAACTTTCACATTTCAAAATGATGGCCTGTCCGCCTGTGCCAGAAGGCACCGCTCCTCTACCTAAGAAATAATAAAATGTCATTACTAAACTCAACCCAGGATACCATGTACTGTAATTAGGACAAGAGGGAACATTTTCTAATCAGTGGACATTAATTCATATTAAATCTCAGCGGAATTCTTTCCAGATTATATATTACTTTCCCATTAATATCAAAAGATTTCATTACGATTAATGTTATTTTAATGACTATCAAAAGAATTAATCATGGCTCGCCATTTATTAAAAATCAGAGCAAGGATTAGGTATCAAAGGATATGTCAAGGTGGATACTAAACGCTTTCAGACCCGGTCAACCCCCGCCGCGTCCAGTGGCTGGGAGGAGGGAGAGGCGGTGGGGTGGGCTCCTGGTTCTACCTTCCTCTGCCGAGTAGACGACCGTCACGGGGCTGAAGGACCCTTCCCCCTTGTTGTTGTACACCCCGACTTTAACTTCGTAGGGAGAGAAGGGCGGCAAGGTCTCGTTGCGGAAGACGTATCTGGCGGCGTCCGGGGAGGCCACGACGGTCTGCATCCAGCTGACGGTGCCAAAGGGGCGGAAAGCCACCACATACCCAAAGCCGCCTCCGTTCTGCAGCTCCTCGGGCACTGTCTGTGGGCAGGCAGAACGTGAGAAACAGAACTTTCAGCAACAGCATGCATTTACCTCCCCGTCTGCGTGCTGGCCGTTGCCTCTTGGTCCTTCTGAAGCTACTGCCCTAAAGAGAGCGTTAGAGATGGGAGGCGGCTGGAGTCCTGCTTCGTGTCTAACCTGAATTCATCCCATCCCATCCCTGGTACAGCCTTGCTGCTCCGCGAGCTCCCTGTAGTCAGGGGGGAGCAGCACCTCCAGAAGACGCTTCGCCTAAGACTGAATTCACCTTTGTAGGTGCCCACCTTCCTTCACTGTCTAGATGGAACCTCCAGTAACTGTGAGTAATTTTCGGTGCTGCAATGACAAAGAGTCTGAGATGTTGGGGTGAACCAAGGACACGGTTCCTGCTTTCCCAATACACGTGCAGCTGCTCTCACGTCTTTGGAATCGCACGTGAAGCCCTGAAGAACGTATCTGGGCAATGTCCCAGCCAGCGCGGGGCTGGTGGTCCCTCGCTGGCCTGTTGCCACACGGTGACCCAGACCAGGTCAGCCCACTATCCGCAACCTGTATGGCGTGACCTGTTAGAGACCGCGACGGCAGGGAGCGACTAGTCACAAACGTGATGGAAAAGGGCACGTAAGTGCGAGGTAACAGCTGGAAGAAACAACCTGTCACCTCCAGGTCACTTCTGGACGCACTGACACTTCCTACTCTCAGGCTTGTAGCCCCCTAAAAGCTGCATCAAAACCATAAGCTTCAATATATTAAAATAATCTGCAATTATGGGCCACTCTCCCTCAGATGTCCACGGTGCTTAAGCATGTGCAGGGGTTACCTTTGGTGACTGCTTCTTACTGTGTATTGTAAGGCTCAAAAAATACACCAGACCATTAAAGAAAAGGCCTCTGGACATTTAAAAGAGTAAACTGACTGTTATATCAAAATACAAATTATGTTTTGTGCAAATTACAACTCAAATCAATGGCTGATGTTCTTGCTATGTGTGTTTTTGAAACATATTGCAGTATCTTTAGGAGACAACGGCGTAGCTAATTAGTCCAACGGAGGAGGGAATTTAGCACATTGAGCTGTGTGGTAAGGACAAAAACCCATTTATAGTTTTTTAATAACCTTAAAAATATCTCTGGCGATTCATTCTGCCAGCTTGGTCAGAAATAGTGCTAAGTGGAAGTGTTAGCATGTCTAGTGAAGTTCATTATTAGGAAAAATATGCCAGCTGCATCGCATCATAACATGAAAATATGAGCAGACAAATGACTAAAGTTCTAACCCTGACTGCCTTAAGGAATATTAAACATTTTTCATCTCTGTATCTCCTCTTGCTGCCTTTCATTAGCAGCAATGAAAGCCAGCATGCAACGCGTTGTGCTAACTCTTAACTATTTGCTGCCATATACCCCAGCGCAGGGATGAGGGATGAAGCTTGAGAGTCAGCCACAACAATTCTCAACCAGGTCAGGACATGCCAAGCCTGGCCTCACAGACTTTGTTTTATCCCTCAGGTAGTTTCTGCCCATCCACGTTTTGCTGTACGCGTACAGATGTGCTGAGAGTCAGGGAGAGCCGAGCTCGTGTCGAAGCAGCGACGCGCAGCCTGTTCCCCGTGGTCCCCTGCGCAGCGCTTCTCTGCTGGCTTCCTTGCACAGGGGCCCGGGGTGGGGAAGCCGTTTAGCTCAATTTTAATAGCTGGGCTATTTTTATCACACAATGTGGGCTTTTTTACTGCAAACCGTTTCAAATCTACAGATGCTTCCCCTGGGGTCTGAGGTGAAAGGGTGCATCTAGGTCAGAAACGTATTAATGTTCCTCTCGGTTTGGACTCTGCTTACCTCCCAAGTAATGACCAGCTCAGACTTGCTCCCTCCACCTCCGCTGACGTTAGCTGGGGTCACTTCAGGAACTGCAAAAAAAGATGCATAAGATGGACGTGACAACTTTGAAACCAGAAATGTTGAAATGGAACAGACTGATGCAGCAACAGGACTGTGCTGGCCTTCCCCTGCTGGGTAACAGAAACGCTATTAGGAAATGACTAATTTGCCATGGCAAACAGCACATTAAAAGTATGTCAATAATAGTATATTAAAAGTATGTCAATTAACTTGTGTATTCAGTCACTAATTGTTTAGTTTAAATATTTATTTTTCCTAAAAAAGGGCTTTTATTTATTTTCCTATTTCATATTCTGTTCCATTACAGGCTAAAAGAGAACAGAGGAGCCACCTACCAGGGGTTTCCCATAAACGAGGCACACATCCCTGCAGCCACCACGCTGAGCCTACACCTTGCCATGACCCCTTTCTGCCAGATCAAAAGACAGGGACAGCACCAAGGAGCAGTGAAGTTCTCACCGTTAAGCTGTGCCTGCAGCAGCATGAAGACACAGTGTGGTTCTAGGAGGCAGTGGTGTGTTTGGGAGAGGGTCGCAGAAGACAGACCTTCAGTAAGCCCATGAAATGATCCAACCCCACAGGGCAGCCCAGGGTGGTTTCTTGAAGGCTGATGGCCCACAGGGACGAGGTCCAAATTAATCCCAAGAACCACAGAAGCCCCCAGCATCAAGGTGCTGCCGACTCTCCAGCTGTGAAGCTCGAACTCCTGCTCTCAAGGTGCTGTAGCCTGTGCTCCAGAGTTTCCATCACACTGATCATGGGAAACCAGAGGGACTGCTCTCAGACTTCATCTCTCTCATCAATGGATACTGGGCAGTATTTTCCAAAAAAACCTGCCCAAATACCTTTTTTTTGAAAATCATTGCTTTCTTCAGGAAGAAGGGGTGAAGCCTTCCTATATATCCAGGACTCATGAAGTGAGCAAAAGAGCCTATCAGGAGCTGCACAACTTCTACTGCCCGTTCTGTGCACACTAGTAATGTGCCACGAGGGAGGAGAGCAATGGGCGCAGAAAGCGCTCCTCAGCTTCCTCCCATGCATCACATCTGTTAGCACCGACGAGCATTTATTCAACAAGACTTAACTCAGTTGCCCACCACTACTTACGAGCTTCTTCCGTTCTTCTTTTCTCTGAAGGTCTGCTGGGTTCTCCAATCCCGATCAGGTTGGCAGCCACTACTCGAAATTCATACTCGACCCAAGGGTTCAGACCCACCACTGTTGCTGTGAACGTCCTGCCATCGATGATCTCGGGAACTAGGAGACAGCCACAGTTAGGAATGCAACAAAACCCACTATAAGTATTAAAGACTGCTGAGAAGAGGTCATATCTGATACCCTCAAAAGTGAGGGATTAATGTAAATACAAAGTGAATAATGATTGATAAACCTTTTCTCATTTTTCTAACATTTTGTTAACTGCAAAGAAGTAAAAGAGGCGGCACTAAAACATTTGTGCTTTTAGCACAGAAATTCCTGCTATTAAAGAGTTTCTCCTAAATTGCCACTTTTTGAAAACAAAGTGTCAAGACAACAGGTTTAAAGGGTTTTTATTTTTCTCTTTTTAAAACACAGTCTTCCTTCTATTTAATGGTTACTGGAACAAAATTAACCTCTGACGGAATGAGCAATTACATCATGGGATTTTCCCCTCTATCAGGAAAATAATTCTACTTAAAGATAGGCCAGATGACACAGTCTGTCCCTGAGGGATGTCTTTATAAACCACAATTACTGTTGTATATCTCCAGTGCGGCAACAAAAGATAGGAATTCATTCCGTTTTCTCTTAAACATTCATGAGAAAAATGGATGAGTAATAGCACTGACTGGACCCTAAATCTTTGGGTTGCCAAACTTGGAACTAGTTAATAAGACCAGTGCTCTGCAGTCAATGAAATTACTTTTCTCTTCAGGGCGCAGAGCTGCTCCACTCGGCCCGTGCGCGGGTCCCGATGGATGTGTTTTCCATCGGCAGAGCTCTCGGGGGGTCAGGCGATGGACCTACCTGTGCTCACCGCTTGCCATCCCACCGAGAAGGGGGTTCTTGCTTGTACGACGTACATTGTGATAGGGCTGTGGTTGTCTGCTCCTGGCCTCCAGGACAGCTGAGCGGTGGTGTCGGTGATTTCATCTATTGTCACAGCTTCTGGTGGACCTGGGGGACCTGTTTGAAGAATTACAGGAGAGGGGTGCTTGGAGCTTTGCAGTGGCTCAAGGAAGGAGCACTCTGGTCTTCTTCCCTTACTCAGGACGGAGCCCCAGCTGTGGTTTAGCAGCTCTCGTTACCTAGCTGAGATCGGGAGGCATGGGGGAGAGACACAAACCCAGAGACCACCAGCTTTGCCTGCAGCCCCCAGGTGCCTCCACGTGAGCAGCAGAGCTGTGGCATGCCGACAGAGCAAGGCACTCAAAGCAGCACTCAGGATCGGCTCCGCCATCCCACGTCTGCTGCTTTAGGGCTGGCTGATATACAAGTACGATTTTTGGCTGCAGCGTGGATGCACCCCGAGGCTGGTGAAGAGCGAAGGACCTGCCTGTAATTAGCATCGTGTCCGAGTAGGGACCAACATTTTCTGTTTCACTTCTGGGTCCCTTTGAAGCAGTAAAGCGCTGTAGGACGTACCGATCAGAGAGAGGACCTCTCTCCTGTATCATATGGCCATTACTGTCAGTTGTCGTACCTGAGGTGAAGTCTCTCCCCAAAAGCTCCATCTCAAGCAAACTCTCTCGCTATTCACTCTGTGGACTAAAATTATTCTCATATGATATTGAGAGAGCTGGACCTGTTTAAGTATCTAAAATACCCTGAAACCTTCCAATATCCTGTCGATAAAATGAAAGTTTCAGCAGGTCTAGCCAGATTTAATTTCTCAGAAATTAAAAGTTTAAATTGTTTTGCTGGGGGGAGTAGCCATGCAATGCAGCCTCATGGAGCAGTCAGTCCTTTGCCCCCCCCCAAGTTACACCAGAGAAATGAAATTTCACTGGATCTGTTACTAATTACTTCTACTGCTTGGCAGAGGCTGAAACAAACTGTCTTCACTTCATGTCTTGGAATAACCATGGTTATTCCCAACATTTCAGAATATACTTCTTTGCAGGGTGCAGGCTACAGTAGGGCAAGAGAAGGAAAAATTATCAGTTACCAATTTACCAAATATTTTTGGGCTGCTGACAGTCACATGCTTCTTCTGTTCTGATGGCATGAGAAAATCCCATCCTGAACAAGTGGGCTGATCTGTGTGTACTGGTGCCAGGGGTTACTTCTGTATGCTCTTGTTTGATATTCCCTGACATAAATAATTGATTTTTATTCTAGTATCTAATCTCTTTATTAGTTTGACATAACTCCAATATTTAAAAACTTCTAAAAAAATATTCTGAAGGCTCTATTTATGCACCAGCTATTCAGCTGCCCCTCCAGTCTCACAGCCCAGGGATATTTCCCAATTTTCATGCAGTTGGTGAGACGGTACAGCACAACTCTCAGCGCAGCCATGGGACCACTGGCCTGAACGGAGACAGCCTCACTGATGTTTTTAGGGAGCGACAAGATCAGTATTTTTACCATCATCAAGAGTAATTTTCTTGTGAGAATTTAATGTTCCTCTTGTTTGTTTACAGAGCCAGCACTAAGGAAATTACCTAACCGAGGTGCCCATCAGCAGGCTGTTTTGAAATGTTTGTGCAAAACGAAAAAAAAATTCATCTGAAATCATGCTGCAGCAAAAACCCAAGAGTCAGCGTAACGGGGAGCCCAGGCAACCTCCCGGGGAGAAGAGCAGCGGCTTTGCTGCCTCCAGGGGCCCAGCTCTTTGTGTGGCACATGGCTAAGAATGTCTGCGTTCACACTCCTATGAGGGAAACGGGGTGAAAAGCGGAACAATATTATGAGGATAAGAGAAACACCCAGCTGGAGACAAGGGCGCATTTCTGAATGAAAGTTCAGGGCTAATCTTGCCCATTGTACTCTGGCACAGCTTTGATAAAGAGGGAATTTCTTACTTCTTTTTCATACTTTCCTCCTTTCACCGAGTTGCCCGAGAACTTAGGTTCCATGGAGAATGCGCAAACTATGATTTTGCTGGGGTCTACAAGAACTGAGGGTAGCAGATACAGAGCAGCACCAGTGTTTGCCTTTCTCAAAGCTAATGAGCAGGAAAATCTGCATCATACTTATTGTAAGGATCCAGACTCGGGTTAACTAGTTGCATCTCTGTTAAAGTCATACTTACAGATCACCTGTGTATGGTAATAAATAGATCTTGAAATATCAGTGAAGTTACTAAATCATGTTTATTCTAGAAATGGAACAATATTGCTGGGCAGAAATGCAGTGAATAAGCTGGATACTGTTTCTGCTGCATAGTTCATCAAATAAATGAGCTCAGTTGGTGCAAGTTTTGCATTCAGGACACGAACAGGTACTAGTGTGTTTATCTGTGCTGTGTGTCTGTTGTACGAGTATGTATATATGAAAGAATCTTTATATGCACTGTTTGAGAATGTACTGTGAACCCCAGTGTGTACTTAGAGCTTATTTCTTAGATTAATTACAAGATGCTAGGATCTCAATGAAAGTCTCCAAGCCCAGGAATTGTCTTACCAGCAGCAGAAGATAGGAAAAAAAAAAAGAAATTTTACAACAACAGTAACAAAATTCAAATACCTCTTACAATCAGGTCTGCAGCAGCCGATAGCTTGTCCACACTTGTTTGCACCATGCAGACGTATTTCCCAGCATGCTTCAGCTGGATGCTTCTGATCATCAAATCACCAGCTGAATCCTGCTGATAAAGTAGGGAAAAGTGGTTACAATTACTTTTTAATGAGCGCTAAACATCA